>NC_045954.1:11843264-12165033 GCF_004382195.2 Drosophila sechellia
GTTAGCAGTGAGAATGTGCCCTCCATTTCCATTGGATCCGCACCCAGATCGAAGCAATATATCAGGGCATGCGAGGAGGCATAATAATGCTTCCACAGGCGCTGCATCTCCGCATTGCCACCGACTTCGGTGAGCTGAAGCCGTGCAGGTGGTGGCTCCTCTGCTGACTTCATTTGATAGCAACGCACTCCATTCGTGGCCTCCTGGTCATCCTGGCCACGTGGCACTCTGCTCAAGCGATGTCCCAGCTCCGTCTTGCCACTGCCCGAGGGTCCAAGGATCAGCACCTGGAATTCCTCCATCGGAGGCGAACTAGTCCGACAACAGCTGATGGTTTGGTAACAACAGCAGTCGCGCAGCTTGGCGCACAGTAAACCCATCTAACACCGGGCCATTTTTGTGAATATATCTATCGAAATTTGGTCGGTTTTCACTGCAACTCTATTTGTGATTGAATGGAAATGCTTGTTTATTTACCAGCCACCGGCGGACAGCTGACTGTGACAGGTAGTCGTCACGGGCAACGCCAGGATGTCCAATGTTTTGGCCAGTTTTCCTGGGCCAGTTGTCAAGCCAACCAATTCGACGAGGGCTGGCATTTCCACGTAAGTGGTTCCTAGTTCACATTCGATGCGGGGTGGTTACTCCAAATCTGGGACACGAAAGGACCCTTATGTGAAATACCAATAATGGATATTAAAAATATGAAGAACTGGTGAAGTTAGATGGTAGAACAGTTTTTCAATAATTTATTAAGCATTTTATGCAAACTGAATCCCAGATATTCGTTCATTAGAAAATGCTCTATTTCGAAATTATTATTATTATGCACATAAAAAATGTATTTTAAAATTTTAAATTATCTTAAAAAGCTGTTAGCATGCGCTAAGCAAATGTTAAAATTATGAATGTTACTTAAAAGTTAGCTTTAGTTAGCGTTATTTTCCAAAGTACTGTATATCTTTTGGAAGTTTCGAAAGAAAAGCTTTAAGTCAATATGCCAATTTTCGCCGCTGGCTGGCGCCACTTGTCCCAAGATACAATACAGGGATTTTTCTCAGATGAATTCTATGTTTTACGAAGTCCTTTTCGGGACTTTTGCATTTCCCACCTTGGCTTAAATAAGAGGAATTTGAAAAGTTACCCGTTTTGTGCCACCCCCAACTTGCCGCCGATTTTCAAACACCAATTGTTTGTTTGTTCAAACCAAACTTGGCTAGTTATTGATTTGATAGCATTTCCTGATTGCCAATGAGCTGAACAAGTGGCCTTTTGCTTTGATAATGGCCAAATAGCAATTGCCCGATGTTTGTGAATGTATAATCTATGCACACACATAATGTATCTTTGATGAAGCTGCGGTGTTTGTGGCTTTGTGGTCTCAATGGGGCAGAAAGGAGTTCTTGATAAACTCGCGCTAATCGCTCTCCATGTGGCCGCATGTGTGTCCATGTTTGCCCCACCCAAGTCCAAAGTCCACAGTCCTTTGTGCCATTCCATCGCATTATGATGTCAATGGAGTCTGGGCGCATGTACCAACCCCTTCGCCTTCATCTTTTTGGCCAACAAATTGGAAAGTAAGCAAGCTAAACGTTCGCCGAACTTTGGGGGGGAAAGAAAAGTCGTCTGTAGCCTTGAGGCAGTCGCCAGCAATCCTTTTGTCCAGGTCCTGCTCCTCTTCCCGAACACAAGGAGTAGAACGCAGGGGCACAGAATATGTTGCACAAAAATGTTAGATTTAGTTTTAATTCTAATTCCTGTATTCGTTTAATGTATAATTCTGAGTATTTTCTTATTTAACTTAACTAATAGTTATTTGGAACAATGTCTATTAGTAATATTTTATATATAATATTATTTTAACAAACAATTTATCCTAAACTTTCTGAAAATGTGCTTTCCACATATGATTTCAACTGTGTGCGTTAGGCAAATATTTGTTTTGCTAATTGCAAATTTGTTTATATGGACTTTACCGGATTAAAATGTGCTCCATATTTATTTGAGTGCACTTCGGCCTCATATGAATATCAAGTTTCTGGGCTTATGGCCAAGCCCGACGACTGACATTAGTTTTGCATGCCTTCGCCATCGTCTGCGTCCATTTTAATATGCGCATTAATGCGGCACAAAGCGGTGCGAAAAGTGACAACCCGGTAGCTTCGTCCTGCGTTTTGTCAGGTGAGTGGGCGGATGGATGAGCTGGTGGCAGGATGCGGGTGGCAGGAGACGGGTGCATATGCAAATACGCGGCTGCTGGAGCAGCAGTTGATTGCTTGCTGCACGGCACCCTCACAAATTACAGTCGAATAGTGAGTGGGGCAACCCACAGAATGCTAGGCGATTCGAAGTCGCCATACTTATTTATTAAGTTAATGTTTAAACTTTTTAAATGTCTATGCATGGCACTATATTACTTGGCTATACGCAACACTTTTAGCAGTTATTTATAGTGATTGGGTTTCACAAATGCGTGGACTACTGCTTGAACAGCCCTCGCATGTGTGGCTTTTGCCAAGCTTAAGTCAAATATTTGCACGTGGCTGACGCCGTAGGACCTGCTCCGCCTCTTCAGCTCCACTCCACGGCATTACAACCCCCAGCTAAATGAAGCGGCTCGTCGTAATCGCTTCTCGACGCACGCCGGCCACGGACTCACATTCAGATTGTACCGCAGTACCAGAACCAGGAGCAGGAGCAGGAGCAGGACAAGGACCGGGACCAGAATCAGGAGCAGGACCAGGCCACGACCAGGATCTGGCTTCATTCGATTATTCCTGTGCAGCGGCATCATTCCGTTCGCTTTCCGGTTGCCTTGGTTCTGGGTCCTAGCGTCATTTCGTCCTGCGTCTATCGTTCTTATCCCAATCCGCGTTGACTATTCCTATGCCACATGGCGACGTCATATTTCCTTGTGCTTTGGCGTACGAGCGTCCTTCTTTGGTTTTTTTTTTATTATTTTTTTTTTTGTACAGCTCTCGCAGATTTCGCAGCTTTCCCGACTTTCCCGGCCAGCCGCACTTGTCGAGTCGTTCACCGTGGCAAAAGTTTAGCCAGCGGAGCAGCAGCTTGCCTCGGATTTCATTTCCGGCATGTTGCGGTTACGTTAAGTAACGGAGATTGCATCGCTAATGATGCAATTGTGTTTGGCGGAAATGAAAGCGGTTTCGTGTGACGACTTGGCGCGCTTAGCCGGCTCGAACACCTCGTAGCCATCATCATCATCTTTTGTTCTGTCCACCATAGATTCAGTCTTCTATGAAAAGCCAATGAAGTCGAAGGATAACCGAATGAAAAACTATGTGCCCGCTAAATGCTAATTGCATCTGCTTTGCTTTCGCCTTCCTTTGGCCTATTTAAATCGAAAAAATTGGCAAGAGCGAACGGAAGTGGTTGTCAAGTAAAATTGAAAAAGAGAAACGAATAAAATGAAATCAAGCCGCTCTCGGCGCTTCTCAAACAACCTGCCTTAATGAGCTCTCCATAATTGTTTAATTGGATAAGAAATAGAGTCACGGATGCTTGACACACTTTGCCAGTCTGTCTGCGCAACATGAAAAGCGGAAAAAAAGGAAGAAATTGAAAGTGGGAGTGGGAATGGAACTGGGTTGGCATCGATTCCAACGAATCGGAGCAGCCACTGACCTACTGGCCTATTGATTTTCATACAACTTTCCTGGAGCAGACGACACACATCTCAAACACTTTCGGAACCAGATATTCTCATCCAGATTGAATGCCGTGCCAATTTCACAACTAGCGGGGAAGATGAGGTGAGTTGCTAACGCAGTTATCTATGGGAATGCGCCCATTTACCCAAGGATTTTCACAGTAGGGACAGGGGGCAAATCGGTCCAAATGCGTCTGTGGAATGCAACAATCGGTGAGTGTATCTCTCGCATTAAGCGATTGTAGGTTTTTACACAAAACATTGGGCCTTTCTTTTCAGAAGCCCGAGAAGCATCCAGGTAGCACGTTGTCCACCACAGGGTGCCGATTTGGTTAGCACTCCGGAGCATCTTCGTCCTGGATTTCGTGGACGGGCACGGCGATACAACCCCAACGATTTCGGTTTGACGGGCAATGAGGAATGGCGCCATCCAAGGATGTTTAGGGATATGACCTGTAAGTATTTGAATGAATTGATTGTAATACATTTTACAATCCAAAATGTGATTAGATTCGAAAGTATTTTACTTATTTAATTTTGAATTGATTTCCTTTTATTTATTTATTTTTATTCAGATGAGACGGATGCGGCGGCCATGGAAACTTTTCGCCAGGCTCAACCACGTCGTCAAGCGTATGAAACGGGAATTAACCTGAGCAATCTGCCAGAGGAGTGCCTGGCGGATATGTCGGCACCTGGATTTGATCTTAGCCTGCCATCGCAGATGTCCGATTTGCGGGAAGAGTTTCTGGCCGATGTTTCGGCTCCGGATATGTGCGATGTCTCTGAATGCCATGCGGATGATGTTTATGATGAAATTCTGGATCGCTTTAGGAGGATTCGAGAACGCATGAAGCGTTCCAGTCAACTCCGCGGATTGGATGATTGCGCAATGAAACAACATGTAAGCATTTAATTAATACCATTTCCTTTAAGGCGATTAATGTGAATTGTTTGCACCTACAGCAAACGCATCGCAGAATATACACCCGCCGCGACCCAAGTGGCCATATAACCAGTCACGTGGATGAGACGACCATTTCAAATGCACCCTCGATGGATTGCACACAGGCTAATGATGGCGGTGAGCCTGGACGTCATCTGAATTTCTCTCTACCAAGCCGATGTGAGAACCTAATGGATCAATCAATGCCCTCGTATCATGAAGCATCGATGCCAAATAAATGCTTTGAGGTCATGTCGTCGCAGGACGTTCTGGAGGACGAGACCATGCCATCGTTTGACAATAGTTATGCATTTTCGCAACGACAGCCGACAATGACAAGCGAATGCCTGGAGGATGTAAGCCAGCCATCTTTCGAAAGGAGTAGATCTCGTAGACAGAGTCCCAGACGGCAATTGACGATGCCTTCGCAGAACCTTTGGGACATATCAGCGCCATCTTTTGGCGATACAACCAGGGATCGAACTACTAACGAGTGTCTGAATGATATATCAATGCCGGCATTTGAAGAGGTATCCAGAAGCAGAAGTCCGCGACGGAGGAAGATATCCAGGAGTGCGCGTAATACAACTGATAAAGTCAGCTCCAGACGACAGGCAAGTGAATGCCTCGATGACATGACCATGCCATCGTTTGGAAGATCATTGAGTGCGTCACCGAACCGAAGTCGTCGCCAAACGCAAAGATTGATGACAAGGTCAAATATTAGCGATATATCCGAGCCCACATATGTCAGTATCTCAAGGGGACCGGGACCAATAGCAAACGAATGCCTAGATGAAATTACTATGCCTTCTTTTGGGGCAATATCGAATGTTTCCAGGGGAAGAATGTATCGTGGACAAACAATGTCCAGCGAATGTTTGGAGGACATGACAATGCCATCTTTTGGACGCATTTCAAGAGGCAAAAGTCCAGATCGATATACATCCAGAATGACAAGCGAGTGCTTGGATGATATGACCAAGCCATCCTTTGGTGGAGTTTCAGGATCCACCAGAAGGCAGTTAACGCGTTCCAACGCGTGTCTGAATGATTTAAGTGCACCATCTTTTGTGAGGAGCAGTTCTCAAAGATCGAGCTGCCGGCAGAGAACCAATATCAACGATATATCAGCCCCTTCGTTTGCCAACTCAACCAAATGTGGAGATACAAATGAATGCCTGGATGATGTGTCAATGCCATCTTGCGGAGGAATATCGGAAACATCGAAATTAAAACGATCAAGACGTCAGCAGTTAACAATGCCATCGCAAAATATTGGAGATATATCTGCGCCATCATTCGCAAGTTCGGGTAGAGGTAGTATGACCAATGAGTGCTTAGAGGACATATCGATGCCACCTTTTCGAGATGTGTCTACCAAATCCAGGAGCAGAAGTCTAGATGGCCGACAAAGTACAAGACATCGTTCGATGACCAACGAGTGTTTGGATGATATGACCATGCCTTCAATGCCTGGAGTATCAGCTGCGTCCAGAAGACAAATGACCCTGACAAGTGAGTGCCTGGACGATGTTAGTGCCCCATCCTTTGATCGAAGCGTCTCCCGAGGCTCCAGCAGAAGACAAGGAAGACTGTCATCGCCGAAACCATGCGCGAGTTCCACCAGATGTCGACCGACAAATGAGTGCTTGGATGATATAACCATGCCTTCGTTGGCCTCCGCACAGGGGCAGATGACCATGCCTAGTGAGTGCCTGGAGGACATGAGTGCACCGTCCTTTGCAGGTGTTTCTGTTCCATCTAGAAGACAAACTACTGGCCTACCCAGCGAGTGCCTTAACGACATGAGCATGCCCAACTTCGGCAATATTTCTGGAATATCGCGAAGAGGTGAATGTGAGCCAGCATTTGAAAAAAGTAAATCGGTTGGATCGAGTTTCCGAGGTAGACGCACCATAGGCAAATCTCATTCCTCCACTGAATGTCTAGCGGATGTGACAATGCCATCATTTGGTGGGAATTCATATGCTTCTAGGGGTAAGAGTACCTCACGAAGTCAGAAATCCATGCCACCTGTAAGGGACTTATCTGAAATGCGGACTGATGAATGTCTGGAAGATGTAACGATGCCTTTTGTTGGAGATTTATCGGGTAGATCCAGAGCAAGTAGTCCGCGGCAAAGATCGACGACTCCTAGAAGAGGGCAGTTCACAAGCGAGTGCTTGGATGATCAAACAATGCCATCGTTTGGAGGTGTTTCACAATCTTCAGGTCGTAGGACTCCCAGACGACATACTAAGGATATTAGTAATAATACTAATGAATGTATTGAGAATATATCAATGCCTTCGTACGTTAACAATACGAGAGCCTCCAACGTAGAAACCTTTAAATCAATGCAAGGATCATGCTTGGATGAAGTTACCATGCCATCCTATGGCACTTCAAGTCGATTTACAGCTACAAATGAATGTCTCGAGGACATTTCCATGCCTTCATATCGCGATAATACCGGATCGCTTAGGCAAAGATGTCCTACACCAATTCAGAGCTCCAGACAAGAATGTCTGGATGATATGACTATGCCATCTTTTGGAAGTACACTGCCAACTTTAGGAGAAACTCCACGCTCAACTAGGCGAAATGGTCCTAGGCCAATCCAGAGCTTAAGGCAAAGAACGTTAACCAATGAATGCTTGGATGATATGACTATGCCATCATTTGGAAGATCTTACGGAGGACCTGTTACTAATGAATGTCTTGAGGATATATCGATGCCTCCATGTGGTGAAAATACAGGATCGTCTAGGGGATGTAGCCCTATGCCTCTAGAAAGTACAAGACGGGGAGCATCGATGGTGCACAGATCCAGACATGGGGCGATGACTAACGAGCGGCTGGATGACATGACGATGCCTTCATATGGAACGAATTCAGGAATGTCTAAAAGAAGGTGCCCCACACTATCGAGAAGAAAGAATCAGAGTGGTGCCACAGAGTGCTTGGATGACATGACCATGCCATCGTTTGGTGATCCAAGTCATGGAATTGGATTTAGTGAATGTCCTGAGTCCTTCAGATTGATTACAGAAAGGAGGCCACAGCATTTCCAAATATTTCAAGGACCGATGACCAACGAAAACTTGGATAATATAACTATGCCATCATTTGGTAGATCTTGCCACGGACTTGTTACTACTGAATGTCTTGAGGATATATCGATGCCTCCATGTGGTGAAAATACAGGATCGTCTAGAGGATATAGCCCTATGCCTCTAGAAAGTACGAGACGGGGAGCATCGATGGTGCAAAGATCCAGACATGGGGCGATGACTAACGAGCGGCTGGATGACATGACGATGCCTTCCTTAGGTAGTTCAAAACATGGTCAAGCTACTAGTGAATGCCTTGAAGATATTTCAATGCCTTCATATGGAACGAATTCAGGAATGTCTAAAAGAAGGTGCCCCACACCATCGAAAGGAAAGAATCAGAATGGTGCCACAGAGTGCTTGGATGACATGACAATGCCATCGTTTGGTGATCCAAGTCATGGAAGCCCACAGCAAATCCAAATATGTCAAGGAGCGATGACCAACGAAAACTTGGATAATATGACTATGCCATCGTTTGGTACTTTAGGTCAGAGTCAAGCTACAAATGAATGCCTTGAGGATATTTCAATGACATCACATATAAGGAATACTAGCTCAATACCAGGAAGAAGCACCACGCCAAGGACGCTGTATAGAAATGAAGTGACCACTAACGAATGTCTAGATGACCAGACAATGCCATCATATGGAAAAGTATTCAGTACACCCAAAAGGCAAATGACTTTGCCAAGTGAGTGCTTAAACGACGTGAGTCAGCCGCCCTTCGTAAGAAGTACGTCTGAGGAAACCAATCGAAGACATGGGAACTTGACGTCCCAATGCATAGACTCGCGAAACCCCAGGCCAAATCAAAGGTCGATGACAAATGAGTGCCTGGAGGATATGACAATGCCAACGCTTGTCGAAAATTCCGGGTCATCTCGTCACGGGTTATTGAACAGCTTTCGCTTGGAGGACATCAGCATGCCCTCTGGAGTCTCAAATCGAACCCAGGGCAGTGAATGCGTTGAGGTTAAGGTGAGCGGAGCGCGCGGAGGACCTACGACCAACGAATGCCTCGAGGATGTGAGTGCACCCAGTTTTGCTACAAGCTCTCGCATGACCTCAAGACATATACCCGAGATGACAAACGAGTGTTTGGAGGATGTTTCTATGCCGCTAAATGAATCATTAGCTATGAATGATTCTAAACCAATAGCCCGACGTCCGCCCGACATTTCGTATCCCTCGGAAATTTTGGCCAACGAGAGTGCTCCTTCGTATCATTCACGGCAGGATAAAGCTGATAAATCTGCTAATTGCCTTTCTAAGTCTCCGCAGAAAACCGCCAGAACTCGAGCTCGGGAAAATTGTAGTGGCGCTCGATTGGAGGATGTGACAATGCCTACATTTGAGGACGTATCCTATCAACCACGTCGCCATCAATTGACCATGCCCACCGAAAATTTGGAAGATCAGACTCAACCGGATTTCTTTAACTCCACGGCTTTGCCAAGTTCCACTAGAACGGAGAAGCACAATGCAATAAAATCCCATCGACAGGGGCAGACAAGTATCTGTAAACAGCTTGCCGATGAGAGTGCTCCAACTATACTGAAGGACACCACACAGGGACCCACGGAAGTGGTGAATAAAGTGATCGTCCATAGCTCGACAACTTCAGTGACCAGGGTTCTTCGGAATACGTCAGAAACCTCTAATAACTCCGGGCATCCTAGGATAGATGACCTTTCAATGCCACAGTTTGAGTCCACGGGTGTTAGCTCTCAACAGGATACCTCCCTGCATGGCTTTCAATCCATGGATAACTATAGACCATTCGATGAATTGATTTATAGCCAGAATTCGGTAGCTAATGAAACTCAGCCCGAGACTCCTCAACCAACTCCTCAACCAACGAGGTCTCCAAATCGCAGTCGAAGTATTCGAAAAGTACCAAGCACACCAAGAACACCAAGAACCTCAAGACCACTAAAAACACCAAGTACACCAAATATTCGAGGAGCCACTTCCCCCAGTTCTAGTACTAGAACTCCAGGACATCCATGCGATATGAGTAGCACCAATTACCGCAACGGAAAGTCCCAATGCTACAACCGAAAACCCTGCTAGAAGGGTAATATTTAATGAATTTTTTTTATGTAAATTGGTTTTAATACGGCCTGGAGGTAAATTTTTTAAATTTTATAGAGGGAAAGAAAAAAAATGAAAACTTCAAACGGAAACGTTATTAATATCCCTATTCTACGATAGACAAAGTAGTGGTATTAATTTATTGATACCTTGGGCCACAGAGTTAAATACTAGGTTGATTAATGTTCATTACCTGAATGCGATTGTAGATTCACGCGAAAAACAAGCTAAAAAGGGTTTGAGATAGAATTTTCAAAGTGTTCAATAATTTACACCATATTGAAACAATTTCCGCGACAAAAGCCATGCAAGGTTTATTGCAGTAAAAAGAAACTGGTACTCGTACGTGCATATAGTATATCTACAAAATTGTTAACAAATAGGTTCAGGAATCGGAGAGGAAGCTCTCAGCGGAAGCGCGTTCATTGCTGGCTTTTGTCAGGGGTTTGGCCTTCTGTTGTTTCTCCAATGCTCATTTCCTTTGTTGCTGCTGTTTGTGTTACTATTGCGCTGTTTTTGTTATCGATGCTATATAGGGTAAGTAAGGGGTATCTGTATCGGTGTCTGTAGCAGACACTCAGACGAGCGTGTCGAGCGATGCGAGCTATTTAAAAACAATTTATTTTTAGCAAGTGAAGCGCCACAAGCGAAACAACCTGTCGACCCACTGTAAAGACCCACCCATTAAAGCCCTACACAGAGAAAAATAAATTGTAAATGTAGGGTGTTTGAAAATAATCACAGGAAAATATTTAATAGTGAAATGATGTGCATTGGTACAAATTTAAATGCTCCTGCAAATGGGAATATATATATGGCGCCCAACGTGGGCCTTCATTACCATAATTTTGTATTCCCGTGTGGTGCACATATAATTTGGGCTTCGAGTGCTAATATCCAGTATATATATCCAGTATTTTTGTGATAGGTTTATTCCAGTGTCCTTTGCATCGGTGCGTCCTCACCTCGTTCACTACTCTTCAGTTCCGCTCTTGTGACTGCGACGTTGATTTCGGTTTGAAAAATCGGCGAGGTCGGTTAGGAAGGTGCCAGAGGTATGCAAAACAAGAGCTGCAGATGCTTCAGTTTGGTTTTCCAATTACTCAACATTTCAATGCAAAAACCGCCTGGCTGCAAAACGGGACGGCAAGCGGGGGTGTATAAAGTCAGGAGAAAGATGGCGACGTAACGGTTAACGCCGCACTGGGTAACCCGTTGAAGAATTGAATTGGCAAACGCACACACACACACACATCCTTATAGCCAACCCTATCGGCAGCCCCATCAACATCCACATTCACATCGAAATCCCCGTTTGTGAGCGGCGGTTGAGATTGCGGCTGAGATGCGAAATGTGTGGGGGCGGTGACCCAGCTCACATCTGGGGCTAAATATATCTTTCGATTTCTTGTCAGAGATAAAATTTCAATCACGTTTACTTCACTTTCACTTGGCCGTACCCGCCCACTGACCCACTCAATCACAACCAGATTCAACCTGGTTCTGGATGTGTTGGCCGGCACTCAAAAGTCGGCTAAGCCTTGCCTTACACTTGCCGATTGCGTTGGTGAAGTTCTTTCAAGCTAAAACTGGGGTATTCTTTATTAATTGAAAGACATATGTACTATATTTATATATCTATATATGTATTGCTTAGAGCTCTTCTCTTAAGTATTGACGACACAAAAGTTTTTAACATTTAATATCATTATAATATTATAAGCTCCAAAGACTAAGTTACTTAATCATTTATTTATATAATTGCTCAAACATTTGCACTCGAGTTAAATCGAGTTACAACACTGATATTATCCGGTCCTGGGTACTTTTCGGACAAAGCAATCGTTTGTCAACACTGAAGTGGGCGCGAATAGCTGGGTGGCGGATGCAGAACTTGATTTTCATTTTCATTTTCATTTCCATTTTCCATCATCATTTTCAGAGGACGAAGGGTGGTGGCGGGAAAGCCTCACACGTAGTAGCCACTTAAAAGTTGAAAATTACAATTTACAGTTTTAGCCCCCGAAGACTCGTTTACCCACGCGCTCACACACATGCATACATATTTAGTTTATTTTTTTCTATGATTTTTTTTTTTTTTTGCAGTTACCATTCAAGTGGCAGTTAAAATGGCTTCAGCCTCAATTGCTGGCATCCTGGTTGGCGTTTCGCCGGCTGCATCCACCATTTTACCATTCCCACCAATTTACCGCCCTACCAATCCTACGGCCAACATCCTACATATAACATTCAACATCCAGCGACCCGCTGCATTAGGAAAGTTGACGCTGTTGATGCTGTGAGCGATTTATTGTTTTTGTGTAGAAAGCGTAAAATGGAACAAATTTCCTCATAACCCCCTCCTTGAAGCCACATACAAACAAACACACACACACACACACACACAGTCACACACTTACATGCACGGGAGACCAAGTCTACATCGCCGTGAAGACGGACGTCTTAAAGTAACGCTGCGCGAAAATTCGAATTTATAGTAGTTGTGTCGGCCGGTGTGTGCGGCATACTGACAGAGCTACACGGTGGAGTCGCGCCACAGCTTTGCGCTACAATCGCGCGAGTTTATTGCGCGCCTGTTTCAGGTAAATAGGTAATCTATTTGCTGGCGTTTGTTGCAGCTGAAAAAACAGCTGATAGCGCTGCCAACTAGGCGCAACGGGTGATCTGGAGAGGGCGGCGTTGCCAGATCAACCGTGCGATCAGTGTTGTGTTGCGACAGTAGGGCGCGAAATTCAAAATTAAATTTAAATTAAACCGTTGAAATTTAATTTAAAGTTAATTTTGTTACGGGTTACTGGGAGAGCACAAGTCGTGAAGAAAGGGGAAGAGGCGCAAAGGTCGCGGACAGACCAAATATCAACCTCTCACCGTTTTGGTGCCTAAGCAGAGGCTCTGGTGTCCGAGTCGAGGCGGTACAAACCTCCATCCGTATAAGCCAGGGGGAAATCCGTGGCCTACGTGGGAACCCCTTTCCAAGGCTGGTGCTTCGCCTAGGTAACTTAGGCCATCCTTTAGTTGATGGACAGCTCAGGGGGGGGCAGTCCCCCTGATCGCAACGACCCGTTCAGGAGGAGCTCCCGACTTTCGAGATCCCCCACCAGAGGAGTCAGTAACCCGACCCATGGTGACGGAATCTCAGTCCCGTCTGTGGCGAGGGGTGAGCACGCAGGCTCCCAGCCGCCGTTGACTAGCGACTGCAGCGATGCTGTAGAGGTGGAGAACATGGCTCCTACAGCAACTACGACCGCGACAAGCCAGAAGACGATGGACCACATTGCCGTGCCATCGCAAAAGACGGGAGGGAAGTCCCCAGCTGGTTCCCCTCATCGGTCTTCGGACCTGTCCACGGCTCTCCAGAACGAGGACCTGAGGGGCATTCTCGCCAGGATGAATGGCAAGATAAATATCCTGCTATCCGCTTTCGAGACCCAACGGCACGTGACACGAGAGACAAAGGGCATAGCTTCCGAACTCTCAGCCCTTAACAACAGGGCTATAGAGCTGTACGAAGGTACTTCTAGCGAGCACTGCTTGAAGAGCAGTGGTACCCAGACGGAGGTACAAAAGCCTTCCAAAAAGGCTCCTCAAAAGGCGCAGGTACCCAAGGTGCAAGTGCCAAACGCCCAGGCGCCCAAGCCGAGCAACGGTGAAGAAAAGGCGCCTAGACCTATCGAGTCCAAGCCAGGCAGCTACGCATCTGTCGCCAAGAATGCTAGCACGGGTGCAGAGTGGACCAAGGTGAAGCCTACGCGCCTGCGTAAAAAACCTGAGGCACTCATTTTAAAAAAGACAGGAGAGGCTTCGTACGCAGAGATGCTTCGGAAGCTAAGATCGGACCCGAGCCTTAGCGAACTGGGCAGCCATGTACGTAAAATCCGGAGAACTCAGAAAGGTGAGCTGTTGCTTGAGGTAGAGGGGAAAGCTGCGGAAAGCGTCCCCAAGTTTAAGAGCGACCTGGAAGCGGCGCTCAATGACTTGGCCTCTGTGCGCACGGGAGCGCAAAGAATAGCCCTATCTTGCAGCGGCTTGGACGAGGCTACGACAGCAGCTGAGCTCCACAGCTGCATGGTCGCCCAATTCCAGGGTCTGCAGATAAACCCTGAAGATATCAGGGGCCTTCGCAGAATGCGGGATGGCACGCAGATAGCCTCAGTGCTGCTGAACGCGAACGTGGCGATACCGGTCCTTAAACAGGGCACCGTAATCGTTGGATGGTCAAGATGTCGCTTCACCCAGGACGTCCGACCCACGAGATGCTACAGGTGTTTGGGATATGGACATCGTTCAGCAACCTGCAAGGACACCGACAGGGCAGACTGCTGTCTTAGATGCGGTGAGCGTGGGCACAAAGCAAAGGGGTGCGTTGCAGCTCCAAAATGTCTGATCTGCAGCAGCGAGGTGGACAGAAACCACCCGACGGGTAGCTTTGCGTGCCCGACCTACAGAGCGACCCTGAAAGAAGCCAAGAGCCACCTTAATGCACGCCCACATTAGCGTAGTACAGCTCAATGTCAATCATTGCGCAGCAGCTCAGAGCCTCCTGGCCCAGACTGCGGCTGAGCGCAATGTAGACATCATGCTCCTAAGCGAACCCTACGTCTCAGGTAGTGGACAATCATCCATGATCCTTGACGAGACAGGTAAAGCAGCTATCAAATGCTGCAGCCCTCTCCACGTCCAGGAACTGGCTGCTTTACCTATGCGGGGTATCGCTTATGCGAAGCTAAACCACGTGCACATGTACAGCTGCTACGCTCCGCCGAGCGACACCCCCGATCAGTTCGAGGAGTTTCTGGAGGCGCTCGTGGACCATGCGAGAGGGCGAAGCCCGAAGGTCGTTGCCGGCGACTTTAATGCCTGGGCAGTGGAATGGGGCAGCAGGACATCCAACGCCAGAGGCCGAGCTGTGATTGACGCCATGGGATTGCTGGACCTTATACTGCTGAACGACGGACGGAAGCCGACGTTCAACAACGATAGGGGTACGTCCTTTATTGACGTTACCTTTGTCAGCAGAGGGCTAGTGGACATCAACAACTGGATGGTCCATGACGTCATGACGCTGAGCGACCACGCCCTGATCTCCTTCAGTCTCTCCCCGGAGGGCATGCCCAGGAGACGGCAGAGCAGAACAGCCGGGAAAGCATGGGACACCAGGAAGATCGATGAGGCCATGCTGGCCTATCAGATCAATTCCCTGGAAATCCCAAATGGGGACGCAGAGAGTATGGCGGCAGGCCTTATGTTTATGCTCGAAGATATCTGCGACGCAACCATGCCTAGGAAAAATAAGGCACAGCGCAAACCACCCGTTTACTGGTGGAGTGCCTCCCTAAGCCAACTAAGGTCTGACTGCCTCAGAGCTAGGAGAACGGCGCAACGAGCCAGAGGCAGTACCCACCACGCGGAACTCTTAGAGGTTTTCAGAAGGAAACGCCTAGAGTTCAAGCACGGCATCGCGGCTGCCAAAGCTCGGTCGTTTAAGGAGCTGCAGGATGGCGTAGACAGCGATACTTGGGGCCTCGCCTACAAACTTGTCACCAACAAGCTAAGGAGGAGAGCGGCAACCCCATCCGACCCGGGGGTCCTGGCTAACATAGTAGGGGAGCTATTCCCAAAGCAAACCACTCTATGGAGGCCAACAGAGGCAGCCCCTGCCCCAGATTTCCAGTGCGTCACGGAACTTGAAGTCGTCGAGGCAGCCAAGCGCATCAAACCTAACAAAGCCCCTGGACTAGACGGTATTCCTGGAGCTGTTATAAAAGCAGTGGCGCTGGGTAGACCTGAAATCTTCAGGGCCACCTTCCAGCAATGCCTTCTGGACGGAATCTTCCCAACAAGGTGGAAAAGCCAGAAGCTAGTCCTGTTGCCGAAAGGGAAGGGACCAGCACATGCTGCAAACAGCTACCGCCCCCTATGCCTACTGGATATAGTAGGGAAACTATTTGAACGTATCCTGTATACTAGAATAGAGGCAATCACCGAGAGCAACAACGGCCTGGGAAGCCATCAATATGGCTTTCGGAAAGGAAAGAGCACACTGGACGCTCTTTCGGCCGTTAGTATCATCGCCAAGACCGCTCTATCTGGTGATAGATGGTTAGGGGGCAGGAAGGAATACTGCGCTATAGTGACTCTGGACGTAAGGAACGCATTCAACACCGCCAGATGGCCCGTAATACTCGCAGCCATGAACCGCATGGGGATCCCGGAGTACCTAAGGATAGTCGTTGGCAGCTACTTTAGGGACCGGGTTCTATGGTACGATACTGAAGATGGCCCAAAAAGATACCGAGTTTCGGCAGGTGTTCCCCAAGGATCGGTACTTGGACCAATTCTATGGAACATTATGTACGATGGGATCTTGGGCATCAACAGGCCCGTAGGAGTAGAGCTGCACTGTTTTGCTGACGATGTGGCAATCACAGCCGTCTCCAAAACAATCGCAGGGTTGGAGGACAAATGCAACTCTACGATCGGTGCTGCCATTATGTGGCTCGAGAAAGCCGGGCTAGCAATAGCGGCTCACAAGACCGAAGCAGTCCTTCTCAGCAGCAGGAAAAAGGTGGAGAACATGCTGGTCTCCGTCAATGGAACACAGGTGACCTCTCAAGAGTCCCTAAAGTACCTAGGAGTAATGATAGATCGCAGGCTATCGTTCAAGGACCACGCGAGCTACGCCAGCAAGAAGGCAGCAGTCACAGCCTCTTCGTTGGCCAGGCTGATGCCCAACGTCGGTGGCCCAAGACACCCGGCCAGGAAACTGCTGGTGTCAGTAGCAAAGGCTTCTCTGCTATACGCTGCACCAATCTGGAGCAATGCCACTAGCAGGGGCTCATACCTGAAAGGAGCTCGTTCGGTGCTACGGTCAATGGCCCTCAGGCTCATTAGAGGTTTCAGGACCATATCCGAGGACGCGGCGCTAGCCCTGGCAGGCCTGCCGCCAATTGATCTGGAGATCAAGGCTCTCAGTCTAATGCGAAGCGGCGCTTCCAAGCAAGAGGCACACGAGTGGCTAACAGGTGAATGGCAGAGCAGATGGCAGACTTCGCGTCGGGGGAGGTGGACTCATCAGCTCATCCCTGAGTTGACGGTCTGGGCAGAGTGCCAGCACAAATGCTTGGACTACCACCTAACCCAGTTTCTTACGGACCATGGCTGCTTCCGGGCCTACCTACTCCGGTTCCGTCACGTAGAGTCAGCTCGATGCTTGTTCTGCGTCGACGGTGAGGAAACAGCAGAACACGTGCTAATGCACTGCTCCAGGTTCACGGCGGAGAGGGAGCAGCTAAAGACGCTGTCAGGTACCCCGCTCAGCCCTAGTGGCTTGTTCGCGGCCATGCTGGCGAACAGCGAGGCTTGGGAGCTGGGACACAGCCTTATCATCAATATGATGAAGCGTGTCCGATCAGACGAGATGGCCAACAGAGTGGATGCCTAAGCCCAAACTGGCGCCCTGGGTGACGGCGGGCGAAGAATTCTACTCCAGAGTTCCCGACTCGTCGTAAAAAATCAACTAAAGGAAGAAGGAGCCGCCAAGGACTACACTGAAGGCAGGGGGTGCGACCTGGCCTCACATCCTGCTCACCGAAGTCATACCTTGACTGGCAGTCCCGGTGAGCGAGTAAGGACTGAAGAGCACGCGGAGGTTTTTGTTTTAGTACGTAGGCATAATTCCAATAGGTCTTATGAATCGTGCATGCCACCTACGAACAGTAGGTGGTATCTTTAGAAGATTTTAATTTTCCTACCGTAAGTCGAATAAAAAAAAAAAAAAAAAAAAAACACTTACATGCACAGCAGTGATGCCGGCGACCCATTTCAAAAACAGGACAAATCGAACTAAAAACAAGACAGAGCGCTATAGTCGAGTGCTCGACTATTGGATACCCGTTAGTCAGATTATGTAGCGTCAGGAAAATTGAGATTCAGATTGAGAGGTACAAGCAGCGAAGCGAATGATGTAGTAAGGGTAAATTGAATGATGCATCAATATACAATTATATACTCTTTAACGAATCAATTATACCCTCATTTATGCCATGACTAAAGGGTATAATAAAACGGCATTAAAAGGACAATAAAGACAACCGGATTTGGGTGAAAATTTCGGATGTTTAATCAGATTTCCCCCACAAAAGGTAATTAATTTTTATTCCGATTATAAAAGCAATTTATATAAAGAGCTTTTCTGTGAAGAATTTGCATGCGTACTTATAGGGATTTAAATAAGGTAGATAATTTCTTCAGTTCATGGCGGAAATCAGTGATATTATAAAAAAAGCCTTAAAATACATTTAGTGCGCTTTTATACATAGAGAGATGTTAAGTATTTAATTAGATATTTAACATTTATTTTCAAAAATCGTCAGCACTTACCCGCACACACACACACACACACATACTCGAAGTGTTTGCCTGTGAGTGTGGTTGCACACTTTTAGGCTGCAACTGCAACTGCTGCTCCTGGTTTTTCGTTCTACCATCCTTTTTTCCGGCCCCCTCGTCCTTTATAGACCCCCCTCGCCCCCCATGACCATTCATGGCTAGGCAGTTAATTGTAATTCTGCAAAAATGCTGTCAAAGTTATGCGAGTGCGAAAATGTCCACGGGCAAGGGGCAGATGGCGGTTTTGGATTTCGAAAGTTGGGGCAGTTTGGTGCAAATGGTGGTAAAAACGGCAATTGAAGGGGGGCGGAAAAGGGCAAACCAAGCCGTTGGGGGCGGTGGACAACAGCAGTCGACCAAACCCGCATCCGAGTGGATCGCTGTTTGTTTCCAAATTGCATTTTAAAGCCAGTGTCGGCAGGCTTTAAGCCAGCGGCATCGATTGGCCATGGTCCAGAATTCCGGAAGTGGCCTAAATCCGAACAAGCTGGCTTCGTTAATCGTTTTCGGTTTGCCAGCTCGTATTTTTAAAAATTCCATGCATTTGGGTGTCGCATTGTTATGGCCAGATGTGTGCAATGAAAAAAACACAAAAAACAGCAATGCATACAATTTTTAAACATTGATAACACCATTGCAAAGCTGCCGAAAATATATATATTTCATATAATTTTTGAAAATATTCAAATAATAATCTATAATATTGCCCCAAGCTTGTGTAATTACTTCCTATTTTTGATCCATTAGACTTGATCCTTTCAGAGCATCTACAGTATAATCTTACCATTCTAAGGTTCTTATTAATTTCATTCTTCAGTAGTTAACGCATCAATTATCCTTCAGCTAAGAGCATTCAAATAAAGCAGTTAGTGTTTGATTTCATAGAATTTCCTTTGTTAGCATTTTGTTTTGCAAACTTTCACGCATTCTATTCTTGATGAAATCTACAGTAGCTTTGAATAACTTTGTGTACATCGCAAAACTAATATGAAATGCAATAATAAAATGTTCAAATTCCTTTTAATTTCGTAGCCCATCGAAATCTTGTTTTTGGCCCACTTTTAACCATGACGTTTCGAAGTTTTCTTGGCTATGCAACACTGGCAACCAAACACCAGCCCACCCATGATTTATCCGTTGACGTTTGGCGAATTTGGCAAATCAGTGCCGGAACTTTCGCAAATGCTAAAAGCAATATTCACACGTTCATAATTTACAATCGCAAAGTTTCATCTGCCATTTGGTTGGCTTTCTGCATATATGTATATACACATACGAGCATGCTTGTACATCTATATATATTCCCACATATTTTACACTTTTTTATTCGCCCCCATACAGGAAGGAAATTATTACTTACATCAAAGATTTGCATACATCGTCTTAGTGGGTTAGGCAACGGCAAATTTGTCCCTGCCAGGGAAAGCAGGAAAAGCGGGAAAGTCGATGGAAAGAATGGGATTGTGCGGCAAGTGAAGGAAGAAGTTAAGTAAAAGAATTCGAAGGGAAAACTTTTGCCTTCAATGAAATGAAATAAAATTGCATTACAACGGCACAAAAAGGGGCGGGGAATGGGGGACACCATTCGAATGGAGAATGGAGAGGGTTCCTTTGCGACGTGTGCGAAAAACTTTCGCCTTGGTCCCATTTTTATTCCTGCCAATGGGCAAAGTAAAGTCAACTCAAGTCAATGAACGACACACACTCGCACACTCACTTGGACGCACATAAATTTGTTTAACCCGCACATGTGTCAAAGTTCTTTCTGCCTTTCCTCATCCCGCACTCGTAATTTTCTTTTTTTTTTTTTAACCCAATTTCCGCAATTAAGTTTATATCATTCACCTGAGCTGACTAAATCAGAGGCAAAAGCAAAGCAAAGTAAAATTTCCTTGTCCAAGGACGAGGAGGAACTGACAGGTGAACTTTGAGCCAGCTGACACTACGTTTATACGCCTCGTGTTTGCAAAATGAATTCGAAAATAATAAGCAGCGTACTTGAAGTGATTTTAATATTTTTTGATATTCTAAATATTTTACTTAAATGAAGAGAGTTCGGAGAATACTTGCATCCCTTTGAATTCGCCAGATCTTTAGCTTAAGTATGTTTTCCAAATTCAAATAAATAATTTGCTTCATTTGTTCGCACAAAAGCATTAGAGGCAGGCGCATAAACTTGAGTGATATGCGTTTGTGATTCTGATTTAGTGATGGTCGCATGCCAAACGCTGCAGCTGGCAAAAAAGGGGAATCACACAAAGGCGGCGGCGGGATTCCCCCATTTTGCCTGTGCGAGAATGGTTTTGGTTCTCTGATTTCACTCTCTGTTTGACTATTGCTTCATTAGGGTTCTATGCAAGTGATGGACATGGATATAATGCAGGCGATACAGGTGCTGCAGATACAGATACAGCTGCAGTGACAGATACAGATAAAGCAGTTGGTTGCTTAATTTCAAGATAAAAACATGATTACTGCAGTTCAAAGAAGAAGGATAAAGAGCTTTTTTTTTAGTTTTGTAGGCATTATATGTGCATACTTAGCATAAGCAGTGAGTGAACTGATTTTAGGCCCCTCAGGGCCTTGTAAGGACATTTTGTTTCTTATGGAGCAAGGTAGTAGTTATTGTCTTTACAGGGAATAGATGATCCTACGGCTCGATAAATTCCAATCGTTGGTCCTCTAAGGATTCGCGTTCTCGTGGTTGGTGCTGGCCGGCGTATAAAGATTGATATAGTGACGCAGCAGACAACGAGAACTGTCTTGGGGTAATAAATGGCAGGACAAGGGAATTTGCCAAGTTAACGAAGCGTTCTGGACCAGGACAACACACACACACACACATACAAAGGCACAAGCATAAGCACACAGAGAGAAAAAGCAGTCGACTTAAGACGATAAAGAGACGCGGAGGGATGAGAAGTGAAGTTACAAAGGAGAGCTGCATTAAATCCATGCTTGTTTGTTTTTCATATGTACTCGCAAACAAGGACGAGTGCCACATATGCACCTATCGCACAATGTATCTGTGCTGTGTGTGTGCGTGCGTGTGTGAGCGGCGCGGCTTTGCGTTAGTGGAAAAAATAATTCTAACAGCAACTCAAACAGGCAAACAAACAGGCAAACAAACAAACAAACCAACAGAAAACATGAAAAGCGGCGCAAAAACGGAGAAAATAAAAGAAAACTGCACTGGAGAGTGAAAGAGATAGACGACAAAGTGGATAGCGAGAGGGAAGCGCAACATTTGATGTTTGTGCTGAACAAACTTTGGCACGAAAACTTGCTCCAAAAGACACCTGAGCAGGCTTTCCTCCTCAATGTGCCCCATCCTCCAGATATCCAACCAAAAGGCTCGAAAATTCATCCGTACCCAGCCACGCCCATCGTCCCAAAGATCGATCACGTGTTTGAAATGCGCCGACAGGATGCACGGAGAAAAAATCTTGGCAACTGCAAATAAAAAAAAAAAAACTGCATTGTCGGCTTGGAAAATCACTTATACGCTTCATTTTCGGGAGTTTCTTTTAAACCTATTTAGAAACGTATAACCTTTAACAAGTTGAAATCACTTTCACCAGTTTGACTAAATCGCTCAGATAGAAAAGTATCTCAGACAACCCAAAGAAAGTTGTTTTGCATACTTTTAGACAACTTAACCAGTGTTCTGAAGGCCTCAGAGATTTTCTCAAAAAACATCATGTTTTCTTTTGCCGTGCAGGAAACACGTTGGGCGACAATGGAGGGACATGTGTTTGCATTCAATTCATTCAAATATATTTTCAGCAATTTTTTCTTGTCATTTCATATGTGATGATGGGTGCTGGTACACCCCGTACCCTTCGCCCCACCCCTCTGCCTGCGTGTTCTATCGTCTCTTGTGTGTTTTCTCCATTCAATCATTTCATGGACAACATGTAGCTTAGACATCTATTCCATGTCACCGTGTGTTTGTTGTCTGGTGATTGACCCACAAAAAAAAGAAAAAAAAGAGAGGAGAAATGTCGGTAAGGAAAAGGAGTGAAAGCCACCTGAGTAGATACCACACATCCTGTCCCTTTTTGCCTCCGTTGCACAACAAAAGACTTGGCGCCCGATTTGATTAGCAAGAGTAGCAGAGCGTCCACATGGAATAGAATGCTGTCATGTGTCCATACTGCTTTTCCACTCTCCACAATTCCACCATTTTTTGGGTCCTCTAAGTGCTCCGACTTGAGACACAGTGCATATAGCAAATAGCATATATAGTATACACCATATATCTTTCGAATGGGCTGGACGATTGCAGATGCATTTATGAATTGCACATGACTTGTCGAGAGTGGTGCAGAATGGTCGATGGTGTTTCTGGATTGATGGGGTTGCAGCAACCACAACTCGGATGGATGATGCAAAAAGGGAAAAGCACTTAGCCGGGCGGTATCCTAAAAGAAGATATGAAAGGAGTCCTAGAAGTCCAAGGATGGCATTTTTCTTCTTACCGCTTCGATGTATAAGATACTAAATTGCACATATGTATTTCAGTTGGTTAAAGTCACTTGTTTAAGTTTAAGCTATGCTTTGACCAATTATTAAGAAAACCAAGCTAATTGCATGTACATGAATTAAATTAAATTTATAAAAATACCATGTTTTCTATTTTCAAAATAACTTGCAAACTTCAATCAAATTTACGCCAATAATGTTCAAATGTTTGCGTGTGTGTGCGTTTGAAGGGAGGTTGTGTAAAATATAATGCAGTGCCCGTAGCACCACAATTTGGTTTACCTTTTTGGCTCCACACAATTTGGCTGCTCTGGCTGCCTTAGATTCTCATCCTGTTCATCGCATAAAGTGTGAAAATGCCAAAAATTGTCGTACGTTGCGGTTTTTTTTTTTTTCGAGTACCAACCTGTGTCCTTGCCCTCTCTTTGGGTTTACAAAGCAAAAAAAAAAAAAAGAAAAAATGTAAAAAAAAATATTGCAATTTTGTGACTGTGCTACGTGAATTTTTACACCGTTTTTACACCATAGTTGTGGCTGTGTGTGTGTGTGTGTGTGAGTGAGCAAGTGGATTTGCTGTTTGTCTTAGTACTTTCCCCACACTGAAAAACATTCATAAAGTTGACTCACGCTTAAGTAAACACGAAAAGTGTAAAATGATTTCATCTGATGATGATTTGGCTTTGGGAATTGCACGCTCCATTTCGTCACTTACGAGTCCTGCACTCGTGTAAGTGTACGGCATGCAATTATGTATTATTACACACACTACCCACACACACACACACACGCCACCCACACACACTCAAATGGATTTCCACAAAATGTAGAGCAAACAAGCTGGGAGACATTTACATATAATAAAGCAAAATTCCATTCGTTTACGGTGGATGCTCTGTAAAGTGGAGTTGCCGAGCTTACTTAGCAGTAAAATACACTCTTAGCCACGGCTAGCATTGATTTAAAATCCCACCCATTTTGGTGTATTAATTATAAAATCTTTTTTTTTATATACATATTTAAATGCTTTTTTGAATTGTATTTAACTAGTCAAGTTTCGCATATTTTTTTGCATGGCGCAGCCGTTTAATGAGTTTGTCTAACATGATATGACGCGGAAGAGGCCCTCGGGCATTTCGGGCTGCCAACAAAACGCATTCAATTGGATGCATTTCCTCCGGTCGGCCGACTGCAATTTGACCAATTCACTTTTGGCTTTTAATTAAAAAATATGTTTGCTTACTCGTGCGTTTGTGTGGAAATCCTGAATAAAGCGTGGCAAAAACCGCATTAATCTGGCAAACATTATCGGTCTGATTTAGCCGCTTGCTTTCTGTTTTTTTTTTTTTTTTTACCCCAGGCTTAGACAAAGTGGCATTTTGGGGCATTAGCCTAATGCCAACACAAATCCACCTAGAATAACGAACTGTTTATGGCCGTGTATCCCCCAAGATGATTAGCCAAAAGCAGAGCCAAAGAAAATCTGTGCACAATGTGGCACGTTGTTGGGAAACCAAACAAATTTAAGATCGAAGTTAAGCATACTCATTCGTTTGTACTCTATTATGCTTCTCAGCTTGAATTTTATTATTTATTTAGAATAAAAGTGAAGCAGCTTCCTGATTAATCGCATAAACACAATCTATATAACGTTTTCGCTTCATGGAATCCGAAAACGACTAAATAAATCTGCGATAATCTCATTGCCTGGCAAGTGTATCCTTGTGAAGCGCCTAGGAGTAGGCAATGCTTTTGATAAGATCAACTTGGTGGCACACTCTTCGTGTGTTAATGTGGATTTCATGGGGGTTTTCGGTGGTTGGGCGTTCAGCACACACTTGTTGAGGATGTAACTGAAAGCACACACATTCAGCGAGGCACACACATTGAGAATTTCCCACCAACACACACACACACACACTTGGTAGAGGGCGTGGTAAAAAAGTTTTCATAATTGACGACAAGCTGCAGGATCGCAGGGCCCAACATTGTTGTTCTCCGCATTTTCTCCCGGTGTTCCCCTTTTCAGCGCGATGATGATGATGATAGGCAAATATTTTACGTCATTAATTAGCGCATGGCAGCGCGCTTGAAACTATTACGTAATACGATAACACCAGCAAGAACAACAACAACGGGAACAGCATAAACTATTATGTGCAAAATTTTTAATGACGTTAGTGGGTGGGCTTTACAAAGGGACGCCGGGTTGAAAAAAAAAAACCGAAAACGAACATTGTTCGAGGCACTTGCATTCCTCGTCTGCTTTCCCTAACCTCAAAATATATCCTTTTTGAGGTCCCAAAACTGAATTTGTGTATGAAACTTTTAGTAAGTAAGTGGTAATATGACTTTAATAGAAAAAAAAAAACTAATTATAAAAATGTTTATATTTCCATTATTATAGATAAGTCTTTTATAAAAACTGATATAGTATATGTTTAATAATTTTTTATGAAATCAAAAAACAAATGACATTTCCTTAAACTTTCTTTTGCAGTGTAAGCTTTTTGTTTACTTTACTTTTCGGTTTCTTTCGCTGTTATTTTTGATGCCCTTATAATTAAATTATTTAGCGCAAATTTGTGCACAGTTGTCGCCTCTCCCACATACACACACACACACTCACCCACTGGCACAAAAGGACACTCTCACGCACATATTAGATATGTTATCATTACTACATAGCGCCCTCCCGCTCATCCGACGCATCTGGCCCGCTCGCACACTGCCTCAGTTCATCTCTCATTCGCAGGATAATGAGAATTTAAATAGCAATAAAGTGGCGCTGCAGAAGATAAAGAACATTCTGAGTTGAGTTGGGTAGGTTGGTTTAAGCGATGCCAGAACTTATCAATGCCCCGCCTAAAAAAGGCGCAAATATAAACGCTGCCAGTTCGTCACTTCGTCGGTCCGTTTGTCCGTCCGTTCCTAGGCAAACTTATCTTTCAGTTTAAAAGTTATCTGCACTAAACGATCCCAAACGTCTTCGTTTATTAGAGGTATTCTCTAAATCGAAACGGATAAGACCACTATACGAGTTCATATAGCATTTACAGGAATATTGGAAAAAAAACCAACCTTCGTCTTCGATTGGAAAAATTTGTATGATCAAAATTATCAAAAAATGAAAAAAGCCTAAAATTCAATAGCAGAGCCCCCCGTGTCACGTTGCAAGCAATCACATCACGAATCACGCATCACGATACGCCGATATTCCCGGTGCCACTCCCCCGTTTACCCGATTCAACCTCCCACAATTTCAGAGCATTGTCTTTCGACTGGCACTACTAATTGGAATGTACATAGGTACGCATATATACAAGCCCCTTGAAAAGATTCCACACTTTCCGTTTTAATTTAACAATATTTTATTTTTAACCCATCTAAACGCACATTATCCCATTTAAGACCATAGTTTTTGGTCGAGTAGTGTTGTATAACATGTTAGATTCGATGCAAGCTACTGTCCAACGGGACCGGTACCATCGATTTGACTGCAATATGTGTAATCCCGTTATCGAATTCCAAAGGAGATGCCCATCGCCAATTATCCAGATGCGTTGCGAAATTTCTTTCCCATTTCTGCTTTACAACAAGCAATGGCGAGTATTTAAGTTAACAAAAGCATGAAACTCTGGAAATATTGTAAGATTTCTGTGGCGGTTAATTTTTTTGTTAATTTTGTAGCTTACCAATCCCACGATTATATATGTAAGCATGTAGTGATAAGTCGAATTAACTATAATATGTTAGACTTTAAGCAAACCCCTCAGCAGGACGATGCTGAAATATTAGTTAGTTAATGGAAAAAAAAGAGCACACTTCACTTACTTACTTTTTTGTGTTAAGCGGTTGCTTTGCAATCCGTTGCCATTGCTTTCATGTCTTTACAAAAAGCAATGGCGAGTATTTGAGTCAACAAAACCATGAAACTCTAGAAATACAAATGTTGTACGACATTCTGTGTAGTTTTTCTTTTTTGGTTTGCTTGTACAATTTGTAGCTTAGCAATTACACAATAATTTGGAAATTTTTAGATTTTTCGTTCCGAAACGAGTTGTGCTCCAGACGAGCTCTGGTGGCAAACTGAATATATTTCGGGTCGGGCAGGGGTACATGGATTTGACAGCTCCGTTTGTTCGATGAAATTAGATCCAAGGACAATGTGATCAGTTGCCATCTACAAGGTATAACATTCCATATTTGGGCCATTCCTTTCCATATTCTTTACCAATACAAACCATCCCTATCACTTTTTGACGGACTTTGTTAAATAAATTTTAAAATATTTAAAAACCAAGAATTTCCACTTTTAAGTTTGAAATTTCAATGCGAGCTCAACGAGGCATGGCATTCCAAAAAAAAATGTTGTTCTTTTACGGAAAATCAGGAACCAACTTTTGTTAGCTGTAATTTGGCTACTAATGCTAACTTGGCTCATCACTGGGTAACTATTGGCCGTCCCTCTCTTTCTCGTGCTATCGTAATTTGAGCTCTGGTTTCGGCTTAAGCCTCGTTTAGCATTGCTGGTTCAGCGTATTTCAACCATATTTTAGTTGAAAAACCTTAAGCTTGCACATTTTCCCACACATTTTCAGAGTCACCATTTTATACTCCTTATAACCAATACTGACCACCCCTTTCACTTTTAAACGGATTTTGTAAAATTAATTTTTGTCCAAACTTTTGCATTTTTTGTAAGGGGTATATCATCAAAATTTGCGAAAAATTTAATAATTCCCAGAATTCCCAAACTTGAATGCAATTCGATTGGGATTTAAGCAACGAACTCAGCGAGGTATGACATTCCTTATTCGGCATGACATTCCTTATTCGGGGCATTATTTTCAATGTTTTGAGCAAAATACCGATTATTTTTCATTACATATTCAAATATTTTCTTTTAAAGTTGTAACCAAAAGACTGACTGCAAAAACTCTTGATGGTCATTTTTATCAAAACTTTTCTAAAAACTACCATAATGACAACAAAAAATGTTGTTATTAGCGGGTTACCAATTGTTGATAATATTAAATTGCGGCTACAATTTTATTTATTTGTCACGTAGGTGAAAGAGGAAATTGAATTAGATAGTTAAACTAGGAGGTGCCATTTCGATGACCTCGGCTGTAGCTCAGCGAGTGTTACTAAAATGTCATTTGGAAGCGTGTTTACGGCAAAACCCGTTTGCAGTTTCCGCCGGATTCCTAGTCAGGGCCTTAGCCGATCTCGCAGTAAAACTCGTACCGAAGTCATAGTCACCGACTGCGTCTGTCTCGACTAAGGGGATTATGAATCACCCGAAGAGATATTCCCGCATTCAGTTTCGCTCCAAGGGACTCAAGAAATCAGAAGTTCAACTTGCTTGTTTGGCGGAATGCAACATTAATCTAATGGCATTGGGGTATTTAACACGAAAACCGCAAAAATGTTCTTAAACCAATAAAAATGTTTGAAATGCTTGATTTAAATTTAAAGGCCCATATAAAAATGATAAGATTATATTTAAAGTATACATATATCTGAATCCGTTCTTTTTCTCTATTGAATGGCCAGTGACAATGGGTGATTCCTTGTTGCATACGACGCCTGAGGCACAGACACATAAATGCTTATTAGCATTAGTAGCACATTATGAGCAATCGAAGAACAGACACACAATCACACATACGAAGCTTTTTCGAGGGTAGGAACAATTTTGCGCCTTCTCAAAATGCTCCATGTTTTAGGGTTGAGCTGGCATTTGGCATTTGCCACCGCCAGCCATTGTTGTTTGGGGAATATTGTCAAGCGACTTGTGTGTGTGTGTGCTTGCCCGCCGGTTTCGAAGCTGGCTGGTTTTGAATTTTGCATCCCGCATCCAGAATCCTGTATTCCGTATCCAGCATTCGAATCCCGACTGGATACGAGTCCCAACCGGCGGCATTAAGCTGCAATTAGAGCCTGCGTGACACCCGTGCAACTAATCAGCTACTTTCTGGATAAAAAAGTGAAATAATGTCACTTCAGAGTCAACACAATTGCATTAAACGCTTTCTGAAAATGTTGCGATGGAATTCGATGTGTTTGATCTACTTAAATCATTTCTGTTTCCAAAGTTCGCAGTGCACATGCATGGTCATGACTAGCTAGTTTTGTTGGGACTGTACTTGAACGGCAGGCAAGTTTCAAATGCAATCTTGGCTCGTCGTCAAATCGCTGCTGCCAAATATTAACCAGTTACTGTTCCTTTCATTCAGCACTTTTTGCGCTCTTCTTTTTTATTAACCCCTCTACTGATTTCGTCACGCGCAACCGGAAATTACTTGCCAGTTTTTTTGTTTCCATTTTTTTTTGTTGCCCTACCAGCACTACTCCTAGTAGTTCACACTTGGCAGATGCGACTTTTCCGGCGGAGAAGGAGGTGGGCATTCTGCACCATCCGTGACCCCCACTTTTCGCTGCACTTCCTCCTCGGTAGCTGGCGCTCTCTTTTTTTCTATCGATAACAAAAGGAAGCCTTATTAGAGTGTTCCTTTATTTGAATGCCACATTTCACGCCATGTGGTGGATAAATGCGGGGATAGCCGGGGGGTCGCGTCTATTGTGAGAGTTGGTCTTTTTTCCAGCTAGCGCACGGTGTCCCCGCAATTTCCCCGAAGCCATCATGGAACCCACGATGAACCCCCGCAGAAACCCCAAAACCTCGACAAGTTGCCATTGTCAGCCATTGGGGGTCCTTTGTTTTAGCCTGGGCTTTGTCAGCTGGGGCAGCTCCTTCAGTCGTCTGCTTTTCCCATTACCCCAGCACTTTCCATTGCGCCACCCACGCCATCCACTACGCCAGTTTGCCGGCTTTTCTGCATTTTCTTTGGCCGCCATCAGTGGCAACTTTTCATTAACCAAAAAAAGAGCTACCGTGGATGAAAACTCCCATCATACATGCTAAAAAAAAGACACTTTCCAATGGACACTGGCAGAAATATATATAAAAAAATATATTTTTACTTACAGTTAACATTTTACAAAAGAAACATTAATTTAATATAGAAACCAAATATTAAATTATAATTTATTAATCGCTATAAAGGTTATTAAAATTTCCACAATCCATAATTTTTATTATAGAATACATTTTTATTTAACTTATAATGTTTCTGTCGAAATTTAAGCTTCACTGTTAAATTTACGTATGATTAACAGTATATTTTTCATCAATTTTATCCTTTTTTAAATTTCTTTAATTTCGAAAACTTAAGAAAGAAGCACTTGCTTTTACCACACAATGCAATTATTTTTGTAAGTGCACTTTTGTGCGCCCTATTTAACCATAAATGAAGCCGGATGAATAACTGCGACGCTCGTTTTGGCGGGAACTTGTGATCAGATTTCATCATTGAGTGCCTGAACGTGTCCACTTTAAATGCCAAATTAAATCGAGTAAGCGTCGATAAACAGGGTCGGAAAACTTGGCCGAAACCGCCAAAACTTTTGTGCCGGGGGTTGAGAGCAACAGACGTCTGGCCGGAAAAGCCGGAAAAGCTGGGAAAGCCGGCTAAGATTCGGAAGGGGGAGGGAGAGGTTAGTGCGAAAGAAATGCGACGATGGATGGATGTGTGAGGGACATCAACTAATTGAAATTGCGCGCCAATTTTGTGGCTTAGCCTGAGTAAGTTGGCCCTGGATGAGTTTGTCTTGGCCTAGTGACATGCGCACACACTGGATACGATGGCTAAGAGCCGAGTGTGTTTGGCTTCTCGTGTCGTGGCTAGGTGGGCAAAGCAAAAGGCCCGAAAGACCAAAGACCGAATGTTGCCGCTTCGTGCGTTGTCGTGGGTCGTGGAAAACATACAAAACAGCAACTCGGGAGCTTGGTAAACTTTGGATACTGGTTCGGTCGGGCTTTGGTGCGGGGGATGTGCGTGTGGATTCATTCGCCTGGCCAAAATATCGGCGAGTGCAGTTAACGTCGGTATCTGCACGGTTTCGCATCGGCGGCGCCGTCAGTTGTCGAGCAGCGGTCCAACGGTGCGTATGCGTATTTCAGGCGGCCAACGGTCCACGGTGCGTATGCGTGTTATTTGACCCACAGAAAAGAAATAGTGGTGTCTGTGTTGTTTCGTCGCTTTCGCGGTGTCTTCCTCTTGTTTGTTGTGAGTCGACTTCTTCGCGCGAATTGAATTGTTTTTTTTTTTTTTTTTTTTTTTTGCACACTAATCGACTGCGCTACTTGCTCGATTTTTTTTCTCAATTTTTGTTATTTGTTTTGGGTTCGATTTGTAATGGAATAAATATAATAAAATCAGCAAATAACCAAGGCGAGACCCTAGTGAAAAGTGTGTGAGTGAATATACCCGACGGAGAGAGAGGAGAGTGTGTGCAATGTCGGTTTTCGGTTACCATTGATAAATGGCAAACAAATTGAATGGCAATGGCCGGTGAATATTAAAAGCGCCCATACAAATAAAAAAAAAAAAGAAAAAAAGAAAGAAAAGAAAGGAAGGAAGTAAAGAAAAAACACCGCTTCAAGCCGAAATCAAATCACACGTGTCATATCCGTTTCGTTTTTGGGAAAGGTAAGTTTCATCAAATAATTGGTTAAATGTTATGGAAATATTTACATCCGATCTCCGGTTTCCGCTGAGCCCATTGGGGTTTTAGATCATTTTTGGGCTTGCTGGTTGCCTAATTTGTAATTCGAGAAAGGAACATTAAACATTTGCCGCCCGGAGCAAAAGGGATACATGACATGAGCACTTCAAACTGTCGTATTACCAAAAAATGGGTTTGTGATTTGATAGGTTAATGGAAATTCAATGCGTTTCACATTTCCATTAAAATTGACAAGTTCATTGGGGACTCGTGCGTTACCAATTAAGCAATTTTTCATTTTTTTTTGTGGATTGATTCTATTTCGATTCTTGTTTTTTTTGGTTAATTAACATTTGCTGTGGGTCACTTGGAAAAAATTGCATAATTCAGTAATGGAATAATAATATTGCATTACTATTCGAATGCGGTAACCGCTAAACTAACAGTTTTATACATTTATTTAAATGGTTAATAATTATTTGGTCATCTTTTTATTTTTATTTGAGTATCAATATCAAAAGGTAAGTAACCGTTAGCATCTATTTCTATAGACTTAATATAGAAATAAGCGCTTTAAAGATCAAGGAAAGGGTATACATACTTCGGCTTGCCGTAGTTAAGTTTCACTATCGCTTTCGTTTGAGGTTGGTAAGTGCAAATTACGGCATTGATTGACAATAAACTATTATAAATGCCGTGATTAAAAAGAAATTGCAGTAAATGAATAGCACTTAAAAAGTAATAATTAAAAATATGTCACTTAATAAAACTGATTACCGATCATAATCGTTGAAATGCCGTTACACACTTATTATCGGATTATTGAAATGGGATTTTAATGGTTTTGGATAAATAAAATCTGTGTATGGTATGCAACAATTTTTTTGAAATACTTCCTCTGATGTCTTTCATATTTTGCAATGAAAATATATAATTTATACCTCATCTTGAAACTCCGGGGATCAACCGAGCCGGACAATTGCCATGGCCGCTGTAAACGAATCGAAAATTTGTTTGCCAAACGCTTTCACCCAGGGGTCTAATTCGATTTGGTCAACTGCAGCTAATAAGGTCAAACTGAATGAATGAATGTGTGTGTGTGTGCTAGTTTTTGGCCGGCGATATATTTAGCATATTACACGATACCTGATTTATGGACTACATCCTAGTTGGAGGTATCCGCATTCTCCGGTGGCAGTTCCATCATCATCGGATGCCGAATCGAATGCCGTTAATAATGGAGCCCGGCCGGGGGCCAATGAATTTCAAAATAATTAAATTAAAATCTGTTTATTTATGCACTTAAGCCGCAGCAGCAGCAGCGGCAGCAGCAGAGGCACAAAAATGCCAATAATAATAATAAACACAAGTAATAATAATAACACGGCTTACAACCATTCGGGGAGACCATTCGAATGAAATATCTAGATTAAATATTATTTATAATTAAAGCAAACAAATGTTCGTTCGTTCGTTCTACTGTGCCCTTTGCAAATTTCCCCTTAAATGCTCCGAAATATGCAGTAATTAAAACAAAACAAATATATGAGCATAAACATGCCTGTGCATTTTGTATTTAAATCAATATTGCGACCAAAGCAACTAAAATGCCTGACTGAAACACACACTTTCGCAAGATGGCAAACTAATTTGAAATGGAAAATAAGTTCTGATCTGCAGCTGCAGCTGCCGTCTTTGATTGAGATACAAATTTCATATTTACCCCGCCTTCTCCATAATCTCTCAATTAGCCCGGAAAATAAAGAGATGCCAGTTGAGTGGGCGAATTGCCTCCTCGGGCGGAGAATTGCCAGCAAAATGAAAATTAAATATTTATGATAACTATCGGGGGCCACGACAACTTGAGCGAGGCGAAATGCTCAATGTATTGACAGTGGCGCTGGACTGGGCACTTTCTGGAGGGGATTGGCGATTGGGGATCGGGGATTGCAGATTGGCTGCACCACTTCCTTTGACAACCAACATCGAGTGCAGCACTGTTGGTGGGTTGCATTTTTGTTGCCACAAAGAAAAATGGAAAAATGCACAGGAACACAGTGCAATGTGCAAGCGAAAAAATTAAATAATAATTGCAGCAAATGGTAAACAATGCGACTCAGTTTTGTTTACATTGCTGCTGCTCGTTCAAAGCTTGTTTTATTTATTTATATTTTACTTACTGAATTTTAGGAATTCTGTTCCGCTTTTTACCTGTCATCGATTTTCTTATGTTTTACGACAGCTTTGTCTGCTGATTCTGCAGCTTCAGAATAAAAACTATTTACATGTTTAATGCATACATTTTTATTTTACATTGATTTACTTTAAGCTGGCTGCTGGTCTTCTTAAGTTTTAAATGTTGCATATTTTTGTTTATATATTTTTTTTTGTTATCACTTTGCATATATTTATGAATTTGTATCTATGTATATCTATGTATATCCAATTACACCATTTGCTCTTGGCCATTGAATTTTTTATAAAAAAAATGAAAGATGTTATTGTTGCATCAATTTAAGTCACATTTGCATTTCGTTTTTTGTTGCAACTATTACTTTATATTTTTTGTGCATTTGCATTTGATTCAAAAAAGCATTCCAAGCAAAACATTTATATAATATTTTTTTCTCTTCTGATTGCAACAAATTTAATTGGTTTTTTTGTTGTTTTACATGCCACTTGTGTTTGGCTTATTGTTTTCGAGCAAATTGCCCTTAAAGTCGGATTGAATATCTTGTGTGGTTGAACAATTGATGATTGTGTTGCTGAATATTATTTAAAAACATTACTAATAGTTCTGTGTGTGCAATTATTGTTTTATTTTTTACTTTTGTTTTAGCATTTTCTATTCAACAAATAGCTGTAGGAATTTTAGTAGTTTAGTCGATTCTTGTGATGTAAATATTAAAGATGTAATAATGAACTTTAATTGATATATCTTAATTACGCTGCATTGGTTGTAATGATTTCGCATTTGAAATTAATTGTTTGTTAAAATGTTTTTTAGAAATTGGTAGATTTTCTGTAGTATTTTCTCTGTGCTTCTGTGTCTGAGCTATTGATGTTGCCGCGGACTTTTACTGATGTTGCACATAGCCGACCGATGTTGCACGTTGCGAGGTGCCACTTTTTATGCTTAGCTTAGCCTGTGGCTCAGTCGACACGGTACTCGTGGCAGATTCCCTCCTGGAGGTGCCGAGCTTCTACCTTGGATTTAGCATGTGGATTTCTTTAATGGATCTTGTGCCGGCACTGATTTTGTTCTACAAGCAAAGTGCATTTGCACGCAGATTGCAGATAGCATGCTCTCAATGGTTGTAAACATTTCACTTTTTACTCCGACATTTTCATTTTAATTTTCCTCCATTTTTTTTATTAGTACCCAGTTCTGTGTAATGGGAATTAAGCCATCGGCCGCAATCAACCCTGTTATCGTGCTCAAATTGCAAAATTTACATACATTCGGGCTCCAAGGGTAAATAAGATTAGGCATGAACCTAGCCTGCAGATTCATGGCCATGGAATGCAAATGGATGTGTGCCCAAATGTATATATATAATATTTATATATATATGTATGGTATATGTAGACTTTTGGCGAAGATGAGGCATGCGTTCGAGGTAACCGCAAGTGGGCGATCTTAATTGATGGTTTCAAGATTCTAGTTATCCTTTCGGTTCATTGGTTAATTGCAAATGTGCATTTCTAACAAATTACGGTGAGATGTGTGCCACATTGTGCCGGAAAATTCGAACCTTGCAGCTAAACGAATGGTAATTGTTTTCAATCAGCAGCTAAACTTTTGCATATTGTGCTTGGAAAGTTGCAGCATAAATAGGTGATTTAATATGCTATTAATATGCTTATACACAATTCGCAAGACAGATTAGGCAAAAGTTGAAATAAGCAGCTTAGTCTATTTTCAAATCCCGAACATCCTCTTAAATTCAAGCGGCTGATTGCGTGTAACGTTTTTTTAGCCAGCAGCTTAATTTGCGATCATGAGATTGTCCAGCTACTTTTTTTGTTTTTTTTTTTGGTCCTTCTCCGGTTTTTCTTCAACCAAATGAGATTCATGAGTCCGGCGAACACGTTCCTCATTTTACAGTGGAAAGGACATTGGGCATTCCTTTCATTTTAATAGTGTCACGTTCGGCGCGAAAACGGAAGACCCGAGGCGCTCGTTTGATAACTCAATTGTACCAGGCCCGACGCCTCAAATTGAATTTAATATTAATTAACTAATTTCAGTGCTGACTTCACTTTTAATTAACTTGTGACCGCCCATCGCCGCACCGTCTACTATCCAGTGTCTAGTATATATGTATGTATGTATATATCTGTCGCATACCATCTTGAAATCATCTCGGCACCGAGTGCGACGCTAATTTCATTTGATTTTGGCCAACATTTGAGGCAACCTGTCCTTCCGCTACCTCCCTCGGGAATTCCCCGCTTGCTCTTGGCCCACTTCCACCGACTTTTCCTGAGGAGAAACGACTGTCCTGGCGAATCTCTCAGGTATGGCTACGTTGACTTCACGTAAATACACGTGCCATCGCCTCGCTGGCCACCAAGGAATATTATCCACTCACACATGTTCAGCCATACACAGCGAGAAATAAATGTGCCTGCAGTAACTTTTTTTTATAATATCAACACTTTTTCACAAATATTTATGTATAATTCTAATTAAAAGAGGTACATGATTATTATTACAATCAGTTGCTATTAATTTGAATCATTACATTTGAATAGTTATCATATTCTTTCTGTGTACAAACGGCAAACGATCACATAGATACGTTCGTACATCGATGTGCCACGTGTTTTTCCGGCTTAATACCTTTCTCAACTGAATGGAAATAACGGTAAATGTACATATACCAGGAAAATTTTACGAAGCGGAGAAAGTAAAGAAAAAAAAAACAGGAAACAGCATCGGTGTTTCACTGAGAGTGTGAGTGTGTTGCAGCCGAGCACGCGCCGCTTTTACGTTACGGTCGTGACGTCCAAAAAAGAAAAAAACAGAAAAAAACGCAGACAGTTGGCGGAGTTTTCAGAAGCAGTTTAGGGATATCGAGGTAGTACAACCCGCTAACATTTGGCCAACAAAACAAAACGGGATCGAGAAAAAAAATCCACGAAATTTCCTTTGTCATGTGCAGCGTTTTCGGAAGAGAGAAATCTGGAAGCCCAAGCCACCGTTATTGACAGCACTGGCTCTCAAAAAGATTTCCCAAAGCATTCAATGAGTGACGGACTGACTAAGTGTGCCGAGCACAACTGTACCAGTTGAATCGGACCCAGCACGCCAGGGTAATTTATCGATAGCATTGGGCATATCGATTACTGTGGCTGCAGTGTCATCTAAATTGATTCCTAGCACAACTGTACTAAGAAGTGCATCAATAAGTTATGTAAGCTATCTCCCCAACTCAGATATCAGTTATCGATAGAATCTGAATTTCCTTTTTAAGTGTTGAATCTTTGAATTTGCACCCTTAGCTGAGGGTTATAGTTTCGTACAATTAGTTTTAATTAAACGTACCTTAATTGACGAGCTGTAATTGAAAGCCTTGTGTGTATATAACTTAAAAGCCCAAATGTACAGCAAGAGCCAGCATTTCGAGATGGTTTTCGTTCGAATTCAAAGCTAAGGCATTTGAGACCATATAAATTGGCAGCAAATTAGCGTTAATTGTGTGTGATTACAGTGATTACTTTCATTGTGCAAACAAGGTGGGATTACCCATAAAGGTTCCACACATTTGCTGTTTCTACGAACTGGGCAATGAGGATTTGAAGTTACTGGAGTCTTGGCATCATAACTGGGTTCAATAATCTGTGGGCTGCACTTTAATAATTTATGGTATCTATCTAGCACATTTGAATGGAAATTCAAAATTTCGCTAATTTAACGTTAGCACTAGGTAAATATAAACGTATATTTGCAAATATTCGATACTGTTTTAATACTTAATTTTAAAGTACGTAGGCACATTTTGATATTACGACTTTGAACCCTTCGATGACCCATTGATAAAGTTATATGTTTCTATTGGGTATCCGCCCAAATAAATTCACTTTACTTGCTGTTTGCGTGTTCTCTTTGTTTATTTTTATTCTTCTATATTTGTACTTCTTTCTTGGCATCCCTTTCCCTCGTTCTCTCCTTTGCTTTTGGGCAAACTCTTTTGTTTTCGTTTCGCTTTCATACTTGCTCTTTCGCTTTGTGCAGCAATTTTTGTTTATTTTCTGCGGCTCCGCTTTTGGCGTCTTTTCAGTGTGTCAGTGTGCTAGACACACACAACCACACATATACACACACACACACTCATATCTGTAAATGCACTTTACGTATCTATGATCCCAGTTCCCATTTCAGTTGTATTGATATTGGCGAAAGGGCTTTGGATTTATGATTTATTTGCCAGATAATTTGCAGGGTAATTCGGGGTAGCTTGGTACCAATATCCAATATGATGCAGTTGTTATAAAGTACTGCAGTATTTATGTATCTGTGCGGGCTTCTGTTTGTGAATTGAATTATATGTATTATATAAAATTGTGTTATATCTTTTATATCTTTTTATATCTTTATATCTTTTTATTAATTGCAATTTATAGCGAACGCTAGATGAATTCTTTCCCAAATTCAATTCCCAAATTAATCAAACTGTCAAATAATATGAAATACCTCTATCTGGCCATATTATCATAATGATAATAAACACTTTCACACGAATTGGTTGCGTGAAGAAAGCGTAGCATACATTTTGGGGCACCATAGATCATCCGTCAGTCGATTCCCCGTTGTTTTTGTTGTTTTTGCAACTTTCGCGGAAATCGCGTGCCAGAAAACGCTAAACATGTTTGCCGCTGTTTTTGCTGCTTATTTCCGTTTGCGTTTATGTTTAACTTAAATTCCCTTTAACCGGCCTCAACTTCCGTTGCCCCGTTGCCATTTCATTTGCAACCTGTCGTGGATTCAACTTTTACGCAATGAGAATTGTACGCTGTTGCTTTGGGCCTTTTCATTTGATTGTTTTTTGTTTATTGTTGGCTTTCCTTCCCTTTTATTTTTTTTTTTACATTTCAGTTTTATTTATTTTTTATATAGTATTTTATTTTTGGTTTGCTGTTGATTATTTGTGTACTTGCACTATCACGTAACGCGGCAAATGAAGTCGTAAAATGTCGGTTCACTCTTTGGCGCTTTATACGTAATCCCTGCCGGAATTTTCATCCCTTTTCCGTCGACGGATGGCAAACTCAATGGGTTTCGATTTGGTCCGGAAAACAAGTGGAAATCAATTCAAGTTGAATTATAATTACATGCTAGAGAGGCGGGCGCTGGATTGAATTTCGCATTCGCTCTGAAGGGATTTACAAAATAATCAGAAAGCGGCTATATGTATAAACTATCATAATCATATTAAAAAATATAGATTTATTTTAGCGTTACGTGCTATGAAAAATAGCAATCTTCCAGGGAATATTGTAATGCAGTAATAACTTACCAAAGTGACACGATCTCACTACACTAAAAGTCCAAGAACTGCGGAAAACTTAATTCCGATGTGGAAAATTTACAGTTGTCAACCCGTTGGCTTTCCCCCATTAAGCTGCAATGCATATAAATCAAACAAACAAAAGCTAAAAGTGTGAAAATAAAATAAGGTGTAGTTGCTGTAGTACGCCAAGAAAGTGCCACCTAAAACGCACAGTTACAAATGAGTGAGCGAAAACTTTACGCAAGAAAATTCATTAAAAAATCATATCAATTATTCGGTGACTTGTCAAAGTGTCTTGAAGTGTGGCTGCTGCCCACTTTAAGGATCAACTGGAATAGTGGGCGGGGCGGGGATTAATTGGATGATATTTTCCGAGTCCTCGGGGGCAGTAAAAATATTGATGCGAGTGCATTAAGGAGATTATTTCCTGTTGATTCAATGGCTGTGTGTGTGTGTGTGTGTATGTGGGTGTGTGTGTGTGTGCGTGTGCGGTATCATATTGATCCTGAGCCTTTAAACGCCTTAAGTCAACACAAAGCAGCTCTGTTTAGGCCTTTGTAAGTCAGCTTAGCCGCAAAATGTGTGCACTGCGAGTATACTTGACCCAAAGCACACATTCCCAATCACCCAGACACCCAAATCTGACCAAAGTCCAGCCTCAAAGCCAAACGAAATGACCTGAAAACTCATCGGGGACTACCAACAGCCGAGCACAGTTACCCGGAATGATAATGATAATGAGCATGATAGGGATGACGGGGTTTTGGCATCGTCATTATGATTACCATTAACAAAAGGCCACCGAGTGGTAGGCTGCACAAAGAATACGCACATATATATATTTATATTTATATATATATATATAGATATATATATATATATAGATATATATATATATATATAGATATATATATATATATATCGCACCACCACCCCCTTTTGCCTTTTCCATTGACGCCTTCGACTAGTCAGAATTAGTTACAGCTCATTATTGATTTTGGTTACGAATCAAATGAGGCAACACTTCTATGAAAAAGCCGGTAAATTCCATTTAAGGGTAAGTGCTGGAGTCTCAATGAAGCGAATCCGGAAAAAGTAAATGGGTGGGATTTAATGAAATGGAGTTAATCGCGCAGGTTGATAGGAAAATCGAGGTGGGAAAACTCAGTAAAAGGATACAAATTAATATACATTTTAAAAATATTCGCACAGATCAACGCAGCAACTTAAATCGTGCTTTGGCAATTATAATCAATGCAATTAAAACGCATTATAGAATGTGCATTAGTTTAAGGTTAATTTACAAACTATTTCTCATTTTAAAAATGTAATAAGTACTCGAGGAGATTTAAAACTGGAGTATTTCACAGACAGATAGCTTTCAACTTCAATTTAATAAAAGCACAGCAGATTGCAGGGCAATGGGAAAGTAGCTCGGATAGGTCAAATCCATCGGGCAGATCTAGCGGAAAAGCAAAAGGGGCGTTGGGAAAGGGGGCGTGGTGTCGCCACAAGGCTATTAACAACAGTTTGCGCAAATGACACTGCAATAAAGTATGGCAACGGAGAAGGAAAAACATTAAAAGGGAAACAGCGAGCATAAGGCAGGCGCACATAAGGATATAGCCGCCCGATCCGCCCATTTATAGACCCCATCCTCCATGCCCCATCTCCCAACCCCCATTCACCATCCCCTTCCCTCCAACCCCCGTTTGCCATCTTGACCAGTGGTCAGGGAATGTTTTATGCACAGATTTATTATGTGGCCATAAATAAATTACAGGACCAACACTCACAAACACAGACAGTTTTCCGTTTTCCACGGCGGTTGTGCGAAGGAAAATGGCAATGCAAAAAGGGGAGGGGGAGGGTTAAGCAGCTCCAACGATTTATATGATAAGGGTTAAAGGGTCCGTCGACAGGGAAACGTCATCTCTCGCCCTGAAAATGCTTATTAAAATGCATAGAAAATGTTAAATGATTTAATTAGTGAAATATTTTCACCATAATTAACCAGCCGAGTGCGCAATGCGATGTGCCACACAAAAGGGGGTGCAAATTTATGTGTGTGCAAAGGGAGCATTTTGTTCCCTTTTCTCAGCACACAGCACAAATTAATCGCCTTCAAAGCAATGTGTGCCAGAAATGTCGGGAATTTTAAATGAACAAAAGACCAAGAGATAAGACTAATTCCCCCCCCGGGCTGGCTAACATAAAAAATGAGTTAAGCTGCGCAATCATAAATGTTACAATCTTGTTTTTTTTTTTTAGATTTCATATATAATTAAATGTTGATAAGCTGCCACGTAATTAAATACAATCATTTTGGAAACGTACTTATACAGGTGGCAACCAATTACCGCTTAATTACCCACGTAAGTGGCACAATTAGTTTGACATTAGAATGGGTCATGTTTGCTAATTAAGGCACTTGAACTAAAAATACTTGCCCTTTCATTTATTTTAATTATAGAAAAAAAGTTATAAGCACGAACAATGCGATATTTTAGTTAACAAATTGGAAACAGAATAACGTGTTTTATAAATGTATTTCATTGTAATGAATTTGATATTTTAAAACAAGCTAAAAATGGTTGATTTTTTTCCTTCCTCCGCATCAACATGACATTCCCTCACCCACAGGAACTTGCGGATTTCAGATTCAATTTTTTTTTTTTTGCCAAATGTCGAGAGTCTGCAGCAATAATTGCTCAAGACTCGTGAACTTAATTGAATCCAGTATTGCTACCTACTTATACGGACATGTGTGTGTTTGTGTGTGTGATGGGGGTGGGTGGTTGGTTGGTGTGGCTCTTCAATTTGAGTGGGGCCTTCGCTGTTGCCTTTGGTTTTTGGGGTGGACCCGATTAGCCGGCGCTATCGACCGGCCTGCCATCCGGTGGCGAAATCCGTTCGCCTCTGACTGACAGCGCCTATCAGTGCGTTTCGATCTGGGACAGGACAGGAACAGCAAAGGCAACTGAAACAGAAACAGAAACACCAACTGAAACTGAAACAGAAACGGAGGCAGAGAAGTGCCAGTAAGGACTAAGGACGAAGGACCCATGTCAGGCCAGCTGACTGCGACAACAAAAATGTGACAAAATAAATAAATTAAATTGTTCAAAAATGTTGCAGGTTGTTACTGCTTCCAACATCGCATGTTGCATACGAAATGGAAAACTGAACTTGCCAAAGTTGATTTCTATTTTGCCACGTGTTTCTAGCCAGCCTGCTTAGTGGGCCAAAAATCGGCTACCAACAAGGGCTCCAGGGATGGGGGTTTCTTTCTTCTTCTTTTTTTTTTTTTTGCCATATAGTAATCGGTATCCTGCAAAAGGTACGACTATAGTATGAGAGGGGGTGTAAAGGATTTCGACTCAAGAGGACGCACTCGGGCGTACACTCATTAGGAATATGGATTCAATTATATGTCGCTGGTGTTTGGCTCTCTCGCACATAAAACAAGAAATACAGTTCGCTTCGTTGTGGAAAACGTGCTCGAACTGCTGATGAAAGCCATCTCGTCGGATATGGTCCAGAAATGTTGGCAAATAATGGAAATATTTACTTCGTGTTTGGGCAACTTTTCGGTTTGCGTGAGTAAACATCATCACATACGCTAGCACACCTATTGAGGTATTACGAATTATTCGGATGGGAGTTCAGTGAAATTGGTAACTTTATACATTGTTTTTTAAGCCAAACTTCCTTAAATCGTCAGATTTATGTTGTGTAGAGGAAAATGTACGAAAACATATAGTTCATAAAAAATTTCTTAGCTTAATTGTTCTTTTACTTATAGTATGTAACATGTAACCCAAAATCTAAATTTAAACTCATTCAAGCACATTCATAAAACCCAAAATTATAATGCTAAGAATTCACCTTTAATTTATACTATTTTTCTGGCTATTATTCGTGTTAGCACTCAGTTTTCCCTGCCCGTTGGACGCCTCGAAAAGAAAATGCAGTACATGCAAATCATTCATAATTGTATTTCAGCTGCTTGGCACATCAGTAATTAAGTCAATTTATCATTAACCTGGGGGACCTGCCACTCGCTCTACCAATTCCCCCCTCGTCCGCTGCCCATGGGACTACCTATAGGTCCCATGTATATAGTAGCATAATATGCTTCACATATTACGCTTACAAGCATTGTACATACAATCTTGCACATGCACAAACACATGAAACCAATTCACATTCTTGCTTACATATCATTCTTTTGTACACATATAGAAAAATCAAACCCCACACCCACAAATACACTGAATAGACATTCCCGTTTCTCTCGAGCCGATAAAATCTCTTAAGATGACATTCTTGGAATAAAGACCGAAATAACCGAATAACCGAAATTTGTTCGTGTTTCAATTTAAAGTTTTCAGCGTTGATCTTTGTCGTTGTTATTGACGGATCATTTATTCGACTAATAAATTAAAAACTACGTAAGTATATGTGTATATATACATAATGTATAGGTAGGCCATGTATCTAATGGCGGGTCGTAAAATTTATTGCGTATACGCCTTCGTGTTCCATGGAATGCTTTTAAATGTTAAATGTGCAAATTACGCTGCACGTGACTGCGACTGCTACTGTTGCTGTTACAATGACTGCTACTTGGCCAGTGACTTGGAGGAATGTGTGTGAGTGCACTGAAAAAATATATTTAATGTTTCACTATAAAATAAAAATACAGTGGAAAAATATTGAAATTTTCTACTAGATGAGTTAATTAATATATTAATTTGCTTAATTTGTTGTAAACAGCAATGCGAAATGTAAATGTAGTTTTTCTCAGTGCTTCTACTGTCTCCGCACAACTGATGGTATGGGCGGGCGTGGCAAGTGGGCGGACTTCTGGCCATCGGCTTGAACGTGGGCGTGAATCTTCACAGCCTCTGTTGGCTTTGACGGCAAACAAATGCTTTGATATTTATTGCCCTTGCAGTCAGCCGCAGTTCACCTTCGGTATACCCGTCTCGCCTACTCGCACCCACTTTTCCACCCACTCTTAAGTGGCCAAAATGCGCGAGTAGCAATGTCATCCTCGTCCTTGTGTTGCACTTAATGGCACAGAGAGAGATGGCGAGTGGCCGAAGAAAGAGAGCGTGCGAAATTGTTGTCGAGTGGGAGTTGATTGGTTTTGGGGGCGTGGTGCATTAGGCCAAGATTTAAGAGTTAACTTTTGGTCTGGTTCAACGAGGATGAAAACGAAAGTGAAATCTAAATGGAATTTTTGAGAAAAAACGTGTGTGTGGATTAAATGGAAAGAGAAAGTAATAAAAATGATTACAAGTTTAGAGCTTAAAACTTGTATTTCAAATAATATAAACTAAAAAATAGCTCAAAATGTTTCAAATTCTAAGCATAAAATGTGGCCAACTTTAAAATTGATATCGCCCAAAAGGATTTGCGTTTGGCAGGTGGTTATGAAATCCCCCCTGTGCTTTTGGGCCAATAAGAAATGCATGTTTTACTTTGTCCCATTATTTGCATTTTTGTTGTTCGGCTCGCTTATATCTCCATTCTCGCATAGTTTTTTGCCGTTTTCCACATCGCTGGCATTTCTTCTATTTTTTTATTTCTGTGCAATCTAACGTGAAATGAGAGCCAGCAAAATGTCAGCTTGGCACAGTTAAATTCACGTGACACGCCAATATTAAATTTGATTCAACTGCAGCAGATTCATGGGCGCAGAGTGGGCAGGAGCTGGAGCAGGAGGGGGTTGGACTGGCATGAAATCGATCGTTGCTTTTGGCCTGTCGCTTTTGGGCCTTTTGCTGAATTTTTTTCTTCATTTGTCTTGCTTTATTTCTCCGCTTTTTTCAGCGTTCTGTTTCTTTTTTTTTCTGCGTTTGTGCTGCTGCAGCAATTAAAACTGAATCAATTATGATTTTTGGCTTTGGCAGTGATGCGGAGAATTGGAAATGGCCAAGTGGATCACAAAATGTCACTGGGATCCGCCGATCAAATGGGCAGCGACCCAATTCCATGATGCCACTTTAAGCGCCAGCCTTTTTGTTTGGTCACCGATAAGCCCAAAAACTATAACTAAAATTGCATACTAAGCATAAACAAGTAATTTTTAATATTTGCCTTACAAACCCAGCTATGTTGACAACCAACTTTAAGCGATTTGGAATTTTCAAATGTTTTTTTCGTTTTTTGCTTATTTCCACTCGAACACCCAATCTGCAATATCCGTTCGGAAAGTTTCGAAGCTTCCGACCTGCTTGCAGGCCATGAAAATGTTCTCTTTCTTTTATTTTTTGGCCATTCGCCTAAACAATAAATACGTACGTCTTGCGTTCAATTTTTGGCAATTTATGTGTATGCTGCACCTTTAAGGAAACTTGCTCGAAAAAGTAAATAACATTTTGACCCGTTTGGTTACCTGAGCCAGTTATATATGTCTACAGTTTGGTTACCAATATGTGGCCTGGCATTTGACGTCGACTTTTGATCGCCTTTTTGGCCGGTAAGATTGCGAAGCTGGATGCTGGAAGCTAGAAGCTGGCAGCTGGATATTGGGGGCAGTTCCTGTGGCCACTGGGCCAATGTGGCGTATGCGCAATATTTGTATTACAGTTTCATATGCAGTGCAGGTCGTGCTAGAATGTGTGTGTGTGTGCTTGTGGAAAATGGAGGAAAATACGGCGATGGGAGAGGGGAGAGAGGCGCGGACCTCCAGGACGCAGAGAAAAACGGCATCAGTTATGGCTAACGAATGCGGCGACGCTTTGCGCCCTTAACTCAAATGTACAACATCAATAAATAAAAAAGAAACGTAGGAGAAGCCAGCTAGGATATAAAAAAGGATAATAAACAGGGTCCCCAAAGAAATCTATAACTGAGTAAGCCACATCAACATACACACACACACACACACATCTGAGCAGAAGCGGCAACATATCGATAAGGATGTATAAGGACATGTTTGTGGCCCACACACACACACACGCGCACACACTCGAGCACGTTCAAATTTAAACGATTTTCGCGCAAGTGTATGTGTGTATGTGTGCGCACATAAATTTCCATATGGCGAACGACTCATGCAATATGCAAGATAACTTCGATGAAAAGGCGATAAAAGACACCAAAGCCTCTTACCGCCCACCCACCTCATCTACCTAATGTCGCTGGCATTCAAAATGTATAAGGAATACCCCATTCACCCCCCAGGCACCGAGTACCCTCAACCCCTACGACCATCCCCTACGCCCATCCCCAATTGCAATTCCAATCGGAATCCCCATACCCATTCCAAGCTGTCAATCCCTATCGCAATCCCACTCACATCACACTAATGTATCTTCGTCCAAATTATGAGTGACAGTTGCCAGTTGAAAGGCGGAATGCGCCAAAAGACATCAACTTCATATTTTTTCCTTGTCAAGTGGCTGCTGGTGGGTGGGGTGTGGTGTAAAAATGTTCAAGGAATGCAGTGGAATTTGTTTTTTGAAAGGCATTCGCCGATAAATACTGCGGATTATGTGAAACTCCATGGTATTAAGTTATTTTGCCACGGGTCTTGCTTAAATATTCTCTTTTAAATCGCACAATAAGTGGAGGGGTGCTGATTTAATATTTATTAAAATAAAGTGTGTTGGAAAACTAAAAAAAAAGCGAAAAATTTTTTAAATTGTAGCATAACTATGAATTAATCCTAAGAGCTCAAAAGCTTGAGTTTTTTAATCTAAAAGAAAAGAAAATTATTGGTGGCTTGCCAAAAAGTGAAAGTGGTAGAATTGAAGGGTTTCGTTTTTTTTTTTTTTTTTAGTAAATTATATAAGAATATTCTGCCCTACTTTGTTTCAGTTGTAATAAACCAAATGCAATATTGGCTGAACATTCAACGTGTTAGGAACTTGTATTGCACTATTGACTGAGACTACGAGTGCTGTAGCTCAAAAGCAATTACCAGATAGATTTGGCTTAAGACCAAATGCTTGTACCTTTGCCTCTAATGACGATGAAAATCCGGATAATGATCATGATGATGATGATGATGATGATGACTTCGATGATGAGTGCGGTGGCCATGCATGATATTTCATCAACTCTCGACTGGCAATCAAAGCTCGTTATCCGCTGGGGCATGCCGTTAGCCTTATAACAATTCATTTGCCAGCTTAGCTCCCGGCCATCACCCCTTTTTGCAGTTGGATCCGGACCCCGTTTTGTGATTTTCCACGCCACCCATGCCAGTGCTGTTGGCAATACGAGGTGGAGCACTTAAGCGTGCGCCAAATTAAAACGCCGCAAAATGTCAAGTGCTGCAAATGCCAAAAGAGAGAGAGAGAGAGGGAGAGAAAGAGAGAGAGTGAAAAGCGAGAAAGAGTGGGGAAAAGTGGGTGGAAAATGCAGGTGGGGGTGCCTGGGGATAGTGGGACAGACAGAGCGGAAGGATACGCGTCGCAGTTATTTTAATGAGCATTAAATGATGTGGCAAGCCACCCACTTCCACTTTACCCTCACCACCCCCCACCACCCTTGAAAGCGCCACCCCCTGTGCGCCTCATTTACGGCTTAATTATGGCAATCGACAAATATGCAGCAAAGTATGCAACACATTTTTGTGCACCATCCCCTGCTGCCTAAAACAAATCTCGATTGCTATGTTTTACAAGGCCAACACAAAAATGCGGGTTAGCTGACACCGCCCCCCTTTCCACTATCCCCTAACCCCACCTCCACACCCCCGCACCCATTGATAAGAAAAAAAACGCGCCTGACAGCGTTGCAAATTTATGGGACACACAAAAAACTTTTGTACTCGAGCCACCAAACCAGGCTCAAAACCATTTTATGCAAGCCAGCAGCATCAGGAGGAATGGAATAGAATAGAATATAATGGAATGGAATGGAATAAAATGGGAAGGGAATGGAATGGAATGATATTGCAGGGTTGATATAGGGGCGGCTGGATCCAATCGTTTTTTGGGGCATCTGATGTGACATCCGTGGAATTGGTTGAGCGGGATTACGGGGTTATAAAAGGGGTTACTGCGGTGGTGGGGGGGAAATTGAAACAAATGTTTTAGAGATATTTATTCGCATATTTGCATAATGCTCTGGCTGCGTCGGCTGCACTTTTTATGCAGCTTTCTATTATTCATATAGAAATGGATGCCCATTTCCCACGCAACCCAAAAAAAAAACAGGCTTACTTTCAATCGTTTCAACTTTATGTTGCATTTGTAAGTGACTTTGTATTACTCGTTTAACTAAAAAGTTATATTTATTATATTAAAAAGTAATGTTTAATACGTATTTATAGCTTATTTGTTTATATAATTAAATATTAATTTATATATATCTCTCTATATCTTTTGCAGACTATCTCTGATCGTATATTTAATTGTTTAAAAGGTGAGTGACTTTACTTTAAAAATATTTTACTTATAACATTACTGTTGTATAAAAAGCTGAAACTAATTGCTTAGTGTTTCCAATGTTTAATCACTTTGAGTTTCTAATGAAATAGTTACTCTCGCATTTTCAATTGCCAGCATCTGTTTAGACAAAGTGATTAAGTGGCTAGTTTATGGCTTTGTTTAGTATTATTTTTTTTTTTTTTTGTATTTTGGCTAAAAGAGATGGATGACAGGCACTCGATGTTGTGACAAATGCGTTTCGAATGGGGCCAAGTGTGTTTTTATGCCACACACATTTAACATTTAACACAGTGGCACTTTAGTCGATTAGCTGAGCAGATGTTATCATGTTTGTTTTTTGTAGCTGGAGTTTTAGTTTTCGGTTTTAGCCATTTGTGACACGAACGTGCATCAATGCGCAGCAGAAGAGCGTTTGGTTTTCCGGTTGATTTTGCATGCATTTATTTGTGATTTCGATGGATTTCTATGGGAAATTAAAACAAATTGGTTAATAAATAATGCACACACAACGGCAAAATCATGCGAAATTATTTATTTAAATTTTTGCTCTCTCTACTTTTCTGTGCATTATTTTTTTCTTTGTTTTTCATACCCAATACAATGCAAAACAATAAGCAAATTGTCCATCTATTTATATCTGTTTGTTGTCCGGCTTTCTGTTGTTGTTTCATACACATTATGTATTTGCATTCAATTTTCGATAATTTCCTGTAAAACCCCAGAGTGCCCAAATATATGCACACACATACACATATGTAAATTGACGATATATGCGATTTATGGATGGTTTATGAGTAATTTATTTATTAGCGCACTCAATGATGGCTGAAAGCCAAAGGAAATGAAGACTCAGCTGCATTTCAATTATTTGTGCATGTGCTAAATACTTCGCATCGAAATAGGGACCACAATTTCAATTCGATTGCTTGTGCCAGGCAAACAACAGCTCTTTGACACCCACCACAAAACAGTCACCCAAGCACCCAACAACCCCAACCCATCGCTTTTCCAGGCCATTTTCCATTTTCCCAGTTGCCCCAACGACAGAATCCTGTGTGAACAACATTCAAAGCGCGTCGAAACCTTGGGATTTGAATTCGATTTGAGTAAAATTGAAATTGTTCACCCATTTAATAAACAACAAGAACATCTCGGTTCCATTTGGCCAATTGTAGCAAGAACTGATGTGAAAATCCATATCGCAATGCAAGTTCATGATTTAAGTAGACTTAAATTGCCAATAAGCAGATCAAGATGTTACTAAAAATATCAATGAAACTTGAGTGTTATAAAATTCTTGTTAATACTTTCTTAAATTTAGGTTTTTTTTTTTGTGTGTAAGTTTCAAGCAGTTTCTCGACCAACAAGTCGCATCATCATCATTTATTTTCCATCTTGATTGAGTCCATCAAACATTTTGGCCTTCAACTTCAATTGGAATTTCGCATAGCCCCCAGCTGGTAGCATTAGCTTCAATTTGCATTATTTTTGTGTTTTTTTTTTTGTTGGGTGTGGAACCTTTTGGAGCTCCATGGAGACATGGCCACAGATATGCCGACCACTCAGCAAGGTCACCAAATGGGTGGGAGTTGGGCGGCACTCGGAGTGCTGTGGGCAGCAAGGTGAGAGGCTCGCATCATAGCACATTACCATTCATGAAATGCAATTTCACAGCCAAAGTATACACAAAGCACAGGCGCACATAGATACAAAGTGCCCATACACACACTAACACACACACGCACACACACATATGGACAAAAGGTTGGTCGACAAAGTAAAGTGCCTTTTTATATACCCCACACACTCGCCATCGGAATAATGGGATATGTGCGAATATACCTTGAATTCGTTATACGAACTGAGTGGTTAAATAAGCTTTATGATTTTATTAAGTTGCTTGCATTTTTGCTGGACTTCTCAATGTGCAACTAGGACTTTTTTTAGATACAAAAATCCTTTACCACGAACATTTTAAAACTTAACTAGAAAGCTTACTATCAAAAACATTTAAGTTTTCTATACAATTTTAGCTACAATTTAAATGCCGTTGTTATAAATATTGAACTATTATCGGATCTTACTCAGCTCCTTTTGTTTTATGGGATCATAGGGTATCAAACTAAGCGCCAGGATTTTTCTAAACTCTTCAGGATTTCTACTTGTGTTGCTTCAATGATTTTCGGGCTCACCGCATTAATGTGCGTGCGTTAGGCTTTGTATCTGTTTTTATTAGAGTGTTGCTGAATGTCTGTGTGTGTGTGTGTGCGTATTGATATGCATATGGAAATAGATGAGGCTGTCTGCATGTGTGTGCTGTTGTGTGTGTGTGGGTGGTGGTGGCCTTTCCTCAATTATGTATGCATGCGTATTAGGCAAAAAGCGGCAAAGTTTTCTGCCTTGCTGCCATACAAAAAGAGTGCACTGAAAAAAATAAACAAATATAAAAATATGAATTTCTAAGGAATTTTAATACAATTTACGAGGGAATATTTTTTAAATTATATTTCTCATAATTTTATCTGGTATAATGGAATAAGGATGTGATGCAATTTGGTAATATAATCAAACAAATTCAATTACATATATTTTTAAGGGCAAGTTTTTTTTTGGAATAGCCAAGTGTTGAAATATTGAACATTAAATACATATGTTATATTTTATTAAATTATTATTAATAATTAATTTGGCTTTGAGTATTAGATTTAAAAGTTTGATGCTAAGTGTTTTGCAACTTTGTGCTAAGTGAATTTCTCGCAGTGTAGGGATGGCAAAATAGAGAGTGGTCGCCTGGCAGGCCTGTTAATTAGCGTCACACACACACACACCCACACCCACACACACACATACACACACACACTAACACGCACAGTCACCCACATAGACCGCTCAAAATGCAAAAGGCAACGGCAACAAAATGCTACAAATGCGACCAACTTTTGCCTGATAATGAAAATCGAGTTCGTTGTCGTGGCGAAAAGTTTTTGCGAAAAACTTTCATCAAAGGTTACAATTTGTGCCAGGCCTGTTTTTCGTCTCGCTCGCACCAATGGGTCCGCGGGTCAGGGGTCACGCCGGGGGTGGGCACTGCGAATCGAGTGGTGGCGAAAGGTGAAAGGTGAGAGTGGGTGGAACTGATGCCTGTCATGGACACCTGATTATATAATTACCTTGCGGAGCTGTTGTTTTCGCTGCTCTCGTTGTTTGATGCTTTCAACTTCAGTCTGTTGTTATTTAATTCGTTTCCTCCAATTTTAATTGTTCACTGGGCGAAATGCACTGAGACATGTGGATTTTAATTTAATTCAAAATGTACGCAGGGCACTTCAATGGGACTTTTTATTTAAATTAACTATGGAATTCTGCTTTTATAAGCGATAAGAAAAATTTTAAAGTTATTTTAATGTGCGATGTACATTTAAGGGTAGCATTTTAAGGGTCGCCCTTTAATATTTAAACATTTCTTAGTGCATGTGGCTTCCTAGTGCATTAAAGGGCTTGTTTGCCTGGAACCCTCTACCTTTTCTGGCGATCGTTGATCACTCATTGGGACATCCGCTGGAGACTACTTCTGAAATGTCCGACAGGCAAAAGAAAAAACAACCGGCGACGGAAGGAAGTTTGCAGCAAGTGAAGTGGTGAATAGTGTGCTATGAAGTCGGCAGAGCGTGTAGTATAGGTGTAGTATGCCATAAGAATAAAAGCGAGGTCAACGGAACTGGCCGTGTTTGAGTGTGTGTGTGTCTGTGCCTGCGAAAATGCATAATAAGAAACCAGGAGCAGGAAAGTGCCACCTCCCCGTGCACATTTCCATGCTAGAGGGAAACCTTTGAAAACTTATGCTTCGAAAAAGAATTAAGAATTTGATTATTGATTGATTTTTCTTCTACGATTAATGTGTAGTCGTAAAATTTGTTGTCGCCTAACAAAAATAAAGAATTTCAACCAGGTATTTACAATGCTTCACCTGTTAAACCTGGTGCCATTGATTGATGGCCTTGAGTCCTGTTCGGATTGTGTCCTGTTGCCAGTGTCCTATTTTTGTCCTGTCCACTGCACTTGTCTCCCTATTTGTTTGCCTGTCACCGAGTCATGAAAACAGTCGGAAAAAAGCCAAAATGTAAATATTTTATAAGACCTAAAATCGAAGAAGAAAATGAAAGAACAAACCAAATCCATATATAAACTGAATTTGTTGCTCCTTGTTGCCAACTCATCTTCTTCTCAGTTGTTTCTTCTTATTTTCTTTTCATTTCATTTCTTTTTTTTTTTTTTGTGCATTTTGGCTGAAATGGCGCGTAAATATGCCAAAGGAATCGTCGTCCTTAAGGGCGGGATCAACAACGCTGCTATATAAAAATGGATGTAAATCGGGGCTTGCCTTAGCACTTATTCAATCAAAATCAAAATAAATAAACATGCGGAGCACCACTCCTGTCTCGCTTTCTATAAATATTCCACACTGCGCGGTCTTCGGGGACCATTGTCGATTGTCAAATTGTCATTGTTGTGCATTAAAGGAAAATTGCGCATACGCCGCGTGTGCCAGCGTACGTACATATGTATGTACACCTGCCTTTTATACAACGACTCACGTTGCTTTTATTTTTGCTGCCTCGATTGGTGAGCAAACAGCGGGATAAACTGTAAGTCTCACATATATACACACATATATATATATTTTATATATAGTATAAAATGCAACTCGGCCAAATTGAGTTGAATCTCCATTGATTTTCTGCTCGTCGTCCGAGTGCAGGGCAATAAAATAGTTCCAATTTATGCGTGACTATCTTGTGTGTTTAAGGATTGCGAGAAATTGGCTAAATTGAGGCAAATATTGTGGCAACAGCCCTCAAATAATATTAGTGGCAAGATGTCTTTATTTTCTTGGCATTTCGTTCTCCTAGATTTGATTCGATTAGTCGGTTCGTGACCAGTTTTTCCCTTTTTATGTAAGCCCTCTGCATTTGATTTGCTTTCCGACGGTCAGAAGTTTATTCGTTTGGACATTTAATGAAATTGTGTCTTACTTCTTGTTTGACGGCCCTTGCATTTTACGTGCTTCTTTTTACCATTTTTTTTTTTTTTTTGTTTTTGTTTGTGCCTGAATACAAAACTATTTCAGCTACCTATTCGATTTTTAAACTACCTTTTTGCATCTAAAATAAAACTGTTTACGATTTCTGTGTCATGCAATCGCTTTATCAACATTTTTGATTATTCTGACAGAGTATTCGAAATTTCAATGTTGTTTTTTTTTTCCATTATTGACTTCACCATATTTTGCCACATATTCGTTTTAACACTGAGAAATTATAGTAATATTAATGGCAATAAGACTCATTAAAGAATATGCTAAAAATGGTTATTTATATATTTTCTGTTTATTTTTTAAACGATTTACGGAATACTGGCAGTTTTACAAACTTGATTGGCCATAATGATTGGCAGTTTCTCCACATTTTTTTACACAGTGCCCCTGCTCGCGTCCTTTTTCGCCGTTTCGCACACAACTCACGCAGTCGAGTGTCCTTGCCTGTTATTGTTATGGCCGTTATGGCCATCCCGTCCACCTCCGCCCAGTTCATCAATCATACGCAACGTTGGCACGTGCACCAGAGCGTTAACAGTGCAGGGATAGGAAAGGGATTGGTAGCTCTTTGTCTACCCCGTTGGCTATCGAGGGCTAAGGGCTAAGGGCCAAGGGCCAGGATGCCTGGATGGCAACATTCTTTCTGATAGGGCAAAGTGTCATAACGTCGCCCTAATGAAGCGTCTCAGTTTTGCCGGGGTGTCCATAAGCTGGATGTGACTGCAATCGCCAACAATTACAAAACTTGCAAGTTGCCCCAGCTAAATCCATTCCAGCCTCCTTCTCCTCTTTCGTTTTGCTAAAGTTGGCGGATTAAAACCAGGACGAGAACGATACGAACAAGTATATGAGCGGAGCTGAGCTGAACTTCAGGCGGTGTTCATAAACTTGAACAAAAAATTGTTTCGCTCTGCGAGAAATTTTGCGGACAAACTGGGCGAACTGGGAGGTACATATATATATATATATATATATAAAAAAAAAGGAAAAAGTTTTATCTAACCGAAGAAAGTGGGCGTGACTGCGTGGCCTGTCGCATTCTGTTTAAAGTTAATATTTACATGCCACGAAGTAGCAACAAATTCTTGTCATTTGCAGCTGCGAGACAAGACAAGGACGAACGGCAGGATATGGCACATCAAAAGGGAATCCTGTCGAGGTGCACTCAGAAAAAATAAATATTGCATAGCAGAGAAGATGGAAACCCAAAAATTAACTATCAAATAATATATATATTCGTAAAGTCTGCCAATTATAAATTAAATTCCTAAAGAAAAGGTTAAAAAATATAAAGATAATATAGTTTAATTCGGTTTTTTTTAAAATATATATTTTTAAAAATATTTTAGGCCACAGACGCAGGAATTTTAATGAATTAAGCTGAAAGTCTCAACCAATCTGATATAGAAGTACAATTGTTTCCATCTAATCCTTGCAAGCATATTATTTTTAAACTTTTGTCATTCGTATGACGATTTTCCAAACTTCATCCTAGCAAGACAAACGAACATCAAGTTTTGTTTTGGGTCGCCGGGCAAATTACAACATGAAGTTCATAAAAGCGCAACTAATGTGCATGAAATACGTTTTGATATAGACGCGCACACAATGTCGTCCACTCGCTAAGCCAACTTGGGAGCCCCATCCATATTTTTTTCGCCCTTTTTTGGCCAAAACTTGCCAGCCATTTTGGCCAGGACAACACCCTCGTCTTGGAATTTTATTTGCCACCTTTCTGGGCCATACGTTTCCCTTTCATATTTCGTAAACAAAACATCAACGTGGAACTTTTCTCTGCCTTTTTTACGTCCTCGTTTTGTCCTCCTTTTTTTTGCGCAACTTTGCTGCGATAACTTGCAATAAGGGAAACAACTTTGGAGAAATCAGAGAGGGAACGAAATATACAAGAAAAGAACTTTTCACATTGACATGTTTGGAGCTAGCCCCACAATTTTCCTCCGACTTTCCCCCGACTTTTCGTCTCGATCCCGGTTTGCCGACAATTTGCGCACCCTTCGACCATTTTGCTTGCCATATTTCAGCCATTTATCTGAGCTTTTTTACCCCCCAGCTTCGATTCCTCGGTCTCGATGTAATGCATTTTCACGTTAGCTGGCTCGAAGTTTCTTGTTTATATTCGCTTATTGTTTATAAATGGTTGATAAGTGACGGCGCCCCTTCACACCAGTCCTCGTCCTTTGGGCTCCTTTCGCTTCTCCTTCGAGTGCTATTCGAGTTCGTCCCTGATTTTCCTTGATTTTCATCCCCCACTCTCAGAGTTTTCCTCGAAGTTTCCCGCAGAGCTGCTTCTGCTGAAGTGCTGTGCAAAGTCTGGCCGATTGAGCCAGTGTTAGCCAATGCAATATTGTTTTGACATTTGGCTTCCTGTTAGCTCTATTTAACTTGTATTGAGCCACCATTGCGGCTACGTTATGGCTTCAAGTCGACTGGCTTTGATTGGGCCACCTAAACCACTGTGAAGGGAAAAACTCAAGTGGATGGAAGGGTTGTTCACTGTTAATAATATACGTGTTATTTCGTATTCAATACTGATTTAATTTAATTTATGTAACACAACCCCTAGAAGGATTAAATATGTATACTATTTTAGTGGAAATAATTATTAGAGATTAGATTTCACTAATTGAAGAAATATATAGTAGAAATATAGCCTTTCAAAAATACTTTAAATTGGAAAACGCATCAATTGCATGAAATGGCTTTTGTTTGGAAACATAATTCTATTAATTGCTGTAATAAAGAACTAGCTTACTTGAATAAACTTGTATGAAAGAAAATCCATTGTTTATTAATTTTACTAATACCATAATTGATGTAATGGCCTCAAAAATTCCCACAGTTCCTAATTAATTTTGCGATTGACCCAATTTCATAGCCACACTGATTGACTGTCGAAAAACGCTCGGAAACATGAACATGCAAAATTTCCATCACTGTGGAAACATCTCAACCAACATTTTCAACGCCACCACCACTAAATTCCTTTGTAGCCAAATCAAATTTTTCGCCAAAGGGGCGTTGCAACCGCACTGTGGCCACGCCCACTATTGGCCAGCACACCGAAATCCATTAAGTGCATTTTGAAAAGAACTCAGACTCGCATTCCGCATTTTCCAACACCCACTCTGCCCGCACGAACATTATCTAAATTTTTATGCGAAAACTTTGCTCGCCTTTTTCGAGTGTAGTGAAGTGCAAAAGGGAAACTCAGTTGGAGTTCGCTGCTGCTGCTGATTTTCCTTTCCAATTTTCCCCCTTTCCAACCTTTTATGAACCACCCACCGCAATGTTTAGCTAATTTAACTATGTCTCCGAGCTGGCTGCCAAACAGCAAACTAATGACACTTGGCAAACCACCGAAAATTGTACGAAATTCAGAAAAATTAATTTCACAGCCAGCGGGAAAAGCAGCAGAGCGGAGGGGGAATCACTCTTAAGGCGGGGTCAGCCAACTTTTAATAAACAAAATTACGGAAAAACTCGGAGCAGCGCTGTGTGCCAAAAGCGCTTGGCCAAATAAAAAGCGAGATAAACGGCTAAAAAGGGTTGCTAATTTTTCGGTTTCTCCCTGGATAATGTTTTTGGGGGTGTTGTACGCCATTGCTGGGGCGCTACTTAGCCCATAAAAGTATTTTGTACCCCCCATCTAAATATCCCCGAAAATCTTTCGCTCGGGTTCCAAAAGTTTGTTTACTTGGGTTGGGGCCAAGCAAAAAAAACAAAGAAAAAACTAAAACAATGTGAAAGGGTGTCAGAGTAAGTAGGTTGCGAGTTATCAAAGCTAATCGGTGACTTAATCTAAAGAATGTAGTCACAAGCCCTTGATCTACTCATATTGGCAGCCAATGAAATTCGGCTGAGAAAAACTACGAAAAAAATTAGGCAAGCTCTGAAAAAAGAGAACGAGAAATGCAATGTATCAAAAATTACATCTGTCAATTGTTAATAAATTATAGTAGTAAAAAAAAAAGAGGAATTAAAGTACACCTACAAGAGTATTAAAGGATATTCGATAAAACTGCAGCAAAAATTCAGGAAACCGCAGCAGCAAAAGTTTGAAATAAATGCATTGAATGGGCCAAGTCCCCAATGTAATCAGCGAAAATGCGAAACGACTGGCAGCTGGTCAAAATATCAAAATATATATGTATATATATCAGCGTACAAATTCGCGTTGTGTTCCCCGGCATTTATCTATTTTATTCCCAAACCATATCGTGAGTGTTCGTGTGTGTCTGTTGCAAAAGATAAAATTATACGCATCGGGGTCACGTGTAAAGGTCGTAAATTTGAAATACACGGACACATTGAAAGAAAGCCAAATCTCTGGGGGGGAAATGATAAGCGGTACTCGTGTGGGCGGGCTAATTATGACAGCCCATTTGCATTTGGACTGTTAATCACGATTATGCATAATTAATCCCAATTATGCACAAACACAAATTAATAGACAAAATATGCACATTGCAGCTGTCACATCAATTAAGCCGCTAGCCTGTAGCGCGTAACCCGTCCCGCCCACAGTGCGTATGATTGATAACGCCGCCCTCCTCGGCGCTTCTCATGCCATCCGGCTAATGGCTAACCGAAAGTGTCATGCTCCACTAACTGATAACCCTATTTCATGTTTAAAGACCCGCAACGACGATGAAGGAGCAGCAATAAATGGAGTTATCGTAAAATATGAAACAAGTCCCAAACAAATCCTCGAACAATGGCCAACAGATAGACACATGCAAGTGTGTGTGTGTGTGCAGGACGTGTTCAAGCAAAAAGGATTCAACGCTCTACTTGCAATTTCCGTTTGTCCGTTTTTCCTCTGCTCGCTGTCCGTTTCTCGTTTTAGACGGGATATATACAACACAGCAAGAGACAAACATACGGACACACAGACACTGGGGATGGAACAGGACACACACGATATAAATATAAAATAAATCTTTGTTTAAATACCCGAAGAATGTTGGCAAATATTTTTGAAACCGCACACATGGACACAGACATTCATGGGCCATGGCTCTTAAGGGTCGTCCCCTTCGTCCTGGAAATAAAAGGCATCCCCATAAATAATATTCAGCATCAAATCCGCTTTAAACAGCCGGCCAACTTTTCCCACAGTCGCAGGTTTTGGGTTCGTATTTTTTTTATTTCTCGCTTTGTTTTCGGCAAAGGGGCTTCCCACTCGATAAGCATCGATGAACGACTTGTTGGTTCGTTTGGCTTAAAGAAAAATAAAAAATGATGGCGAGGCAAAAAGGGAAAAGCCGGACAATGACCCTCGCTAATTTGCGGGATTTTCCTTTCACAATAAATGAACTTTTGGAATGGTTAGTGTTAAGAAGAAACTTCACTTCCAGAGGTTGGCCAAGTGTAATTTTAAAGGCCAAATGTTGACAAAAAAACGAATTAATCGTTGGATATTAATCGCTTGGAAATGTCACGCAAGAGTGATTACCCAGAAAACTTTTTAGATGAAAAATGAGGTCTTAAACTAATTAAAAGATTTGATTATTGATTGTATTTATTATTTAAATGGAATGGAAGCTTTAGTTCTATTTATTATTTAAAGATGCCTGCAAGTTGATTAAGTATTTATTTTTCATTATATGTTATTATATTTTCAAACTAAAATTCCAAGTAATAACGTGTTATGGCATTTCCCTAAACAGGAAACTATTAAATATTTTGGGTCATTTTCAACTTACAACGACTCTGATTTAGTTTTGTATCCTATTACTATTGGAGCGAAGCCCAGCGAAAATAGTCTTGGCCAAAAATCATGTGCAATATCCATTGGGGTAAAGCCCCCTAAAGGGACGATCCGAATGCGAATGCAAATGCAGCTGCCTTAGCAAACAACTAAAACAATGCCAGATTTTTGCAAACTTAAATCCGTGTTTATGTCTCCACAATGCCGCCCACTAGTCCACCCAGAAAATCCCCCAAACATCATTTCATATATCGTGCACATGGAAAAACAATTTTTACTTCTAGAAAATTATCAAATATTAATTTTAAGATTTTTTTTATGGCTTACACAAATAAGCTTATGCTATTTTTACTATTTTATGAATCAAAATATTCAACATAAATGCTTTATAACTTGTTGAATCCATAGTTGAGATTATTATTCACACTTGGTATGAATTAAATACTATTTTTTCCGTTCTGTATGAAGTATTTTGCGCAGTGCATGTGTGTGCGAGGGCGTTACTGTCTGTCTATAGAAATGCTTGAATGTATGGGTATGAGCGAGCGCGTTACGCCCTAATAACCTACAAAATAGTTGGCAAACCCACCCACTTTTGGGCAACATGACTTGAACTATGCAAAAAAAAAAAAAAAAAAATAGAAAACGAGGAGGAAAAACTAGAAAATAAAAGGAAAAGCTAGAAAAAAGAGGCAAAATGGCAGAATGAAAGCGCAAAGCAATGACAGCGCCAGATGCGAAAAAGTAGAAATGGCCCAGACTAAAGAGGAACAAACATTTGCCGCCTTTACTTATCCAAAACGAAGCGAAAGCAAAGGCTTTTGGCCAGAAGCTAAAGTTGGCCTGAACAAAGTGAATATGAAAGGAGCTGAATGCAAATAGTGTGCTATCGATATGCCAACCAAGAAAAGAAGTCCATCCGAACTTCCACTTGAAAAAAAACGCATTTTTCAGCTGGATTTCATTTGAATTTATCGCACAAGTTGGCAAGCAACTTCATATTTTTTAGATACTTGCCAACTTTAAATGTAATGTAATAAGTTTTTGGTTTCTTCCCTCATCATTTAATTTAAATTTAAAATGTATTCTTTCGCAGATAATAGTTCCTCATTTATTAACTTCTTCTAATTATATTTTTCGGCACCACTTTAAACTTGTTCACATTTAGTAAATTTAATTTAGAAATTTAGGGCCATAAAGAAAGTTTAAATTTTATTTTTGCCCGCCCGTGGAATATAGCATTTGACTACTGATTGATTTTATTTCCTTTCCATTTATATTTATCTTGTGAATTGAGCTCGTACAGTTGGTTTTTAGTTTTATTTTGCATATAGATGACTGCGCTCGATACTCTCGTTGCAATCGATACAAATTCAATTCATTTCACGGCCCCAAATGCATTTGAAATATTTGCCACATACGCGTTCGCACACAAAACTTCGAATCAGACCGACTCAAAATCCAAAACAGATAACTTATTTCCAGCCAGTGAAAAAGGCCAAAAAAAAAAAAAACGGGCGAAAAAAAGATTGAAAATAGGTTGAAAAAATGAAATCGAAAGCGAAACACGCTTTCCGCAGAGGGTAATTGAAATTTCTGGCAGTCAAATTGGCGCTGTCAAGTGTCAAAAAATGCAATTTGCACTGCGAATGAAGTGTGGCTCAAAGGACGAAGGCTTATCCATCTGTCTAGCTATCTAACCAAAAATATATCCAACATATCTAAGTCGCTGGGCTCTCTTCGGCTGTATCAATATCGCAATGTGTATAAATCATAAAATAATTCTGGCTAAGAGAACGAAAAAAAAAGGAATGTTTGTGCTGTGAAAGCTTTACGACACTTGACCATGGGAAATTATGTCAAATTCAAGCTCAGCCAACCGAAACAGCCAACAACAAGGACCTCCACCTCTCTCGGTCGACACTGGGTGAAGAAGAGACGAGCCACAAGCACTCCAAGAAGGACCTCAAGCCGAACGTGAAGAAGAAGAACTAGGCGAGGAAGAAGCAGAAGCAGCAGCAGTTGCCGGCAGGACGAAGTGCAAGTAAAGGAGTCAAGGAGCCAAGAGTTCCAGGCCAAGTCGGAACGTGCAAATGAAATTTATTGTTATGACTGCAGTTTAAGCCTGACAGAGACGGAAGGTTCCGAAAGGGACAGCGATGGCAACAGAGGAGGAGTTGGGGCTGACATGGGGACACTCGCATGAGCAAGGATTAAATTGCTCAAGTTAATATTTCTGTTGCCAGCCAGGATCAACTGGGTCAAGCTGGGTAATCCAGCGGAAAAGTATGCTAAACTTCATGCAGGCGATAAATATTACAAAAATAAGCCTGCTAATCAATAGGCTTCCTATATTTTATCAATAATTTGGTAGGAATTAAAAGGAATATAGGTGATATTAGCCCAAAGAGCCACTTAATCGAAAACTACCAATAAATAACAACTAATTGGGCTATCTAAAATACCTAAATGGTCTACTTAAATTCATTTGCATTAATATTTTCCTGCTATTTAACTGTTAAAAAACAATCTACAAAAATCTATGTTACATGCAAGAATCAAGTGCATTTATTTCTATAAAATATTTCCAAACTTATGCTTGGCCAATTTCCACTGATACTGTTGATAATTGACCATTTTGCTCTAATGGCTTGCCAGCAATTTTGGCAGCATGACTATCAATACGTTTGCTTGTTTTTCTTACTATTTCCATTTTTTTTTTTTTGGCTTTTTGCTGTTTTGTCGAACAGAGCTCTCCTTTCGTTTGTTGGTTGTTTATTAATCATTGGGGCTCCAGTTTTTGCCAGCAATTTTGCTGCCAACTCATGGTAAATAAAATGAAAGTTTTACGTTGAACTCTTTATCATCGGCCTCAACTTGAGTTGGCAAACTTTCTCTCTCGCTCGCCTTGCCCCTTTTTCATTTCAGTGCTCAGTGTGTGCATCACCTTCAATGTGTGCCTGCACTGAGAGAAAAGCATAGGTACTTATCACTATGGCATGCAAGCATTTCAAACGATTTAAAAATTACAAGCGAAAACGAAAAAATTAAATGCTGCCTGATTATTATATAATTCTTTAATTAGTAAACGACCTTTAGCTTTACATTATCATTACTAATCGATATGTTATAAAAAAGTCATATATTTATAAATTAAATGGATTTTATTTAAGTTAATGCCAATAAACCAATTACTGCATTGATTGTGAAATGATTTTTTTTTCTTTTTTTTTTTGAAAAACCTTTTTGGACATATTATTTTTCACTCTGTTTTGTGTGTTGTGGGCCAAAGGCAGTTTAGATTTGCATTTGGGAATTCAGCCCGCATTCCTCGTTTTGCCACTGTTATATGTGGGCTAAAAATATAATAAAATTTGCCTTTTGGAAATTAGTTGCACTTTGCTCACGTTACACTCCAGGGGGCTTCTCTGTGTGTGTGTCTGTGTGTGTTTAGGAGGGGGAGGGGCTTCAGGGGCATGTGATGGCACTTGCCCTTCGACCCCTGCCCCTTTGGCCCCTCATTGTTTGGGGTACAACAAAAAGCAAATAAAGACGTGGCAAGCGGAAATTTAATATTGATTGTATGTGTGTGTGTGGGTGTGTGGGTGTGAGTGTGCGTGTGTGGGTATCTCTGTAGTTGTATCTGTGTACAAATGGTTGCGCTTTCAGTAAATTATCATGATATCCCCATGCATTTTACCATCCTTTACCATCGGCTTTAACTTTAGTTTTGCGGCTTTTGGTCATATTTTCAGCTGCCTCTTCTTCTTTGGGGCTTTCCCCCCCTTTGTTTTTCCGGTTTCTCGGCATTTCTTCTACTTTTTTTTCGGTTCCGTTTTTCGGCAAAGTTAATTAAAATGCTTAGTTGATTTCCTAAAGGGATAACCAGTTGGCCGGTGTCTGGGCAACTCCTTGTTGCTGTTGCTGTTCTTGCTCTTGTGTGGGTGTGCCTGTACATGTGTGTTACACGTCTGTGTTTGTGTGTGTGTGATTTACATGTGGGGACTCATAAATGTTTTGCGATGCTTACATTACAACTGCTCGGAATTCGTTCGCACTTTCGTATTCAGTGGGGAAAATCCCGTTCGCATTTTCACTTTTCACGACTTCTTGCACGCCGACAATACGAAAGTTTTCCAATATGGGAAATTGAAATGCCATTATTTGTGCTACTACTCATGGTTGGCAAGATTGCCACAAATTTATCGAATATTTAGGGGTACGAAATTCGTACTACGAATCAGTGCAGTTGGAAAACCAATTGGCTTGAACGATAAATTTCAAAGCAATTGGGTCAAAAAGGGGAAAAAAGAAATTAAATATAAATTATATATTGCAGTATAATATTTTCTAGTAATAGCAAGTAAAATAGCAGTAGTAGCAAACTTTCACAAGTGTTCTCTATCGACGTTTTTATTATTTTTTTTCTGCCAAACGAAATTGACAACTAAATTTTGTGATCGCCAGCGAAAACTAGACTTGATTGGGAACCAGGCCGATAAGCTTTATATTGTTGTGCACCTGTCGTGGTAGAAGCCGTGGAAATTACCTGCGGTTCCCATTCGTTTGTTCGCGTTTCCAAGTTATTTTTCATTTTTCCATTTTTTTTTTTTTTTTTTGTTTGGTGTTTTGTCCATTTTTGCTTTGGGGCAGAGCGGTCGGCGTCAGCGGCAGTGACAGCGGACAGTGGACATTGGACAGAAATGGCGGACAGCTATGGCGATAATTAAAAATAATTTGCTGCCATGCTGAATAAAACCGAGACCAACCGGCGGGGCCAAAAAGCAAACGGGACCAACGGAGTCGAAAATGCCGGCAGTGTTGCCGGAAATCGAGAGCCAAAAATTGTGACATTTGCAGCGAAAAAGTTGGTTAAAGCTGTCATTTAAATGTATGCAAAATATTCTCGCATTTTTGTTTCTCGTTTAATTTAATTTGAATGCGAATTGCAGACGGAGTCTTAAAGACAATTTAACTGAAATTTAAATCAACTTTGAATTTATCTAAAGTACGTAAGTAAATAGATACACTTTGATCTTAAATGAAAGAAAATATATAATTTAAACTTCTTCAAGGATCTAAGTTATAATTAGTTTTCATCATCGAATCTTAATCATATTAATTTTTTATAAAACATAATGTACCCTACACTTAGCTTTAAAAGTGCAGTAAATGCACTTATTTTTATTTAAAAGCGATAGGCCTTAGATATAAAGAAACCAGAATATTATTTTCAGGAAATCTGGTTGACCGAGGCAATTTGTGAAGCCCTCCAGATCCAGATCATATAAAATGTCCAAGCTCCCAGCTCCGGCAGAAATAAAGGGGTTTTGGGTTAAATGCAGAGACAAGTACAAAAGCCGAATGAGCAGGATGCAAGGACATGCTAGGCGTAATAGGACACTTGCATGCATGGAATCCGCAAACATGCAGGAGCAACAAACAGGACATGGCCCAAGCTCACTGTCGACGAACTGCGTTTTTTGGATACGAGTTCGGGTCGGTTTTCGGAGTTGGCTTTTGCAGTTGGCTCTGGATTTGGGATTGCGATTGGGTTTGGGTTTGGGCTGTGGACTGTGGGCCTCGGGACAAACGGCATAAGTAAAGCCGCGCCCAGTCCATGATTAAAGCTGTAATATCGCGGAGCCATACAAATGTTACACTTAAACATATGATATTCCAAGTGAGAGGACCACAAAAATGAACAGTATTCATTTATGGAAAGTAAAATCTTTAATTAAGTATGATAGAAATTTTCTTGGAGTTACAAAAATATTTGAAAACAAAGCTCACAATGGCTTCACATTTTAAAGAACACTTTTAAGTGATTTCACTAAAACCCTAAGGTCCAGGATTTGCAGGATTCTTTTTTCCATGAAACTCAGTAGCGTTTTTAATAATAATTTTTTTTTTTGTGCACAAAAAAGAGCGACGTATGTGACACGAACTGAGCTTTAGTTTTTTTTTTTTCAAGCTTGAACCGCCCCTTTTATAAATGTATATATATTCGTATATGGAACCACTTCTTTTATATCCGTTACTCGAAGAGTAAAAGGGTATACTAGATTCGTTAAAAATAACGTAACACGTCAAAGGATTTTATAATGTATATATAGTATATTCTTGATCAGGATAACTGACCGAGTCAATATCTCTATGTCTGTCTCTCCGTATGAACGTCGAGTTCTCGGGAACTATAAGTATTCGTTTTGCCAATTTCTATCGGTATGTCAATTACATACTGGGACTCCCATTAGCTGAGTAATGGGTATGTGATAGGCGAGGAACTCGACTCTCTTGTTTTAATTTGAATGACACGAAGGTGGAGGCACAAAGTGGTTGCCCGATGCCAGACGTCGCAGCAGAAGACATGTCCGGACCATGGACTATGGAATCGAGCTTCAGGATTCAGGAGTCGGGCGTCGGGAGTGTGGACTTTGGAGGCGGGCTTGTTGAGTCGGCCTCGGTGACAGTGGAGGAAGCACTTAATGCAAGTGAAATCCAGCTAAAGGCAACGTCACTGGGTCGATGGGTTGTTAGGTTGCCGGGTCGATGCTTTTCCTTTTGGCCCGCCCTTTGATTTTCCGCCCTTGGAGTGCAGTTGGCAGACAGACATGGACATAAGGACACGAAGACACGAGGACATCAGGACATCAGGACACCCGGACAGCCGGACAGTGGGCGTCACTCAGTCAGACAAACAGCAAACAACAAGCAGGAGAACGAATGCGGGAATCGCAGGATCTGGTACCATGGTATCAACCAGCACGATGTCAGCAAAAAACTTTCCAATATGGTATAGTAAATTATTGAAGAATATGCGCAAAAACAAAAACTAGGAATAAACAGATTAATATCATAAGTGTAATTTACACTCACATGTTAGTGAAGTTCATACTTAAAAAGCCATTCGTTTAGCGGAGTATTTGCTATCGCACTCTATTAATTAAAATGGTTATGTACTATCACAATTGAAGAAAAATGGCCAATAGCTGGCAATAAACAATGCGAGAAACGAGGCGAAATGACAAGGACACTGAAAGGAGACTTCCAGGATACGGCGCTCCTCCGTTCACACTATCGCACTATCTGTGTGTTTGTGCAATTTAATTGCGTCGACGGATATGTTTTCGTCCCTTTCCTTTTTTGTATTTTACTTTTCACTTCCGCTGCATATTCGACGCCCTTACCAAGGATATTGTTGCCCAAAAGTTAAACACACACATTTCGAGAGATTGAAAGTAGTAGTTTCTTAGTTACTAAGCTCAAATCAAATTTTAATTAAAGAAAGCTTATTAAAACAGTAGTTTTTAAGGCGAACATCTTATAATTTTTTACAATTTAAAAGACAAGAAAATGTATATTTTTGCAAGAAGAGTGTTTCTGGTGCCGATATGACCCAATATCTTTCAGTTTCTGGGTCCGTTGTTTGTCAGGTGGCGACCTCTGTTGGCCGGAACCGGGCATCTTCCTTGCGGCCAGCGATTCCTTTTCTTTACTTTTCATTATTTCCCATCGCAATTCCTTTTAATTTCCCGTGTTTGTTGCACTTTTTGCGCGGCCATTTCACGATCCCTGGTCAACTGACAGTCAACGCATTGCGATTGCCATAATTTATGCATAAGTATTCAGCGAAATATCCATGTGTGCGTTCAATAAATTGCAAAAAAAAAAAAAAAAATGGCGAAGAATGAAGGCACCCAATTGCATCATGTACACTCCGTACGCATATAAATTTGTATGTGTGGCACTGAAAATTGCAACAGTTACAATTACAACGATAAAAGCCGGGGCAGCAACCATGCAACACACACTGAAACCAAAAATATGTGCCAATTTTTATTGTGCGCTCAGTCAAATGGCAAAAGCCAAACGATGCCGCTGCACACAGACAAATGAACACACGACGTGGCCCAAAAAGAGTGGCTAACCGTTTAGACAGCCGCGGTTAAAATGACGCACAGTGGGTCAAATATGCATGAAACTGGTTAAAACTAAGGGCTTCGCTTATTTATTGTTTTAAATGGTTTCTTTGTACGATATTTATCTTTTTTGTTCAACATAAATCAGGGATGAGCTAAAAATTGAATTCAAATAGAGTTTTCCAGCTCTTTTCGCCTAACATTGTTAATTTTGTCACAATTTTCGCAACATTTGATGTGGACAGGTGGGCTCAATGGGAATGGAAATGTAACGCCACAATATTTACCCAGAAACCCAAAAGCCATCGATGGGCGCCGACTATCGAATTGACCTTTTTTGCGTTTGATTACCTGGTTTTTTGCACATATGGACGGACTTAAATATTTGATGGATAAGTATTACGACATGCATGCGCCCCCATAAATAAGCATTGGCATGCAAATAGAATGCAATATGCGTAAATATGCGAGTGAAATTTTTATAATCGAATTTCGCAACGAGTTCGAGGCGCACACTTTGTTCGATAATTTTCGCAAGCGTCGCCAATGCAGCGAGTGTGCGTGTGTGTGTGCAAGGATATTTAACTATCACCACCCACCGAAAAACTATGTGTGTGCACACACAGACGCACACATAGACATAAGCGTGGCTCTGTATGCGGCGATAGTTCAATATTCATTGGCCGTAATTTGATTGAAATAAGTGAAGCGCGCTTTTATGCGTCGCCCCACTGAGCAATGAACTCGTGGGTGGTTTCGGGAGGCCTTTTGGGTGGTTTCAGGCGACTCCGGATGATTGGGCGGTTGGGTTGGTGGTGGCCATAGTGGTGCAGAGTTAGCCCGGCTCGAAGTTTCATCATAAATTTGATGAAGCATTCGACCTGCTGGCACAGGAAATTAAAATTATCGTCCATGTTTTCCTTCATACCATACATACCACTCGCAATACGAACTATACGGCATATAAGTATGTGCGGCATCATTATAGCGTGGGCATGGCTATTCCCAGGGAACATATATATGTGTACACATATCGCACACATTGTCACCACTTTTTTATATGGTTATGACCACTTCAAAAGCCCGTTTAAGCCGAAGGGATGCACACTTTATGCATGTTAAAATTAGATTTAGCCATTCTGCTTGATTATGTTGATTAAACATGGTGCTTGTGGAAAGTGATTAAATGCCAAAGTGGTTTGGGGATTAGAAGCATTATTTATTTAATAGTTGCTTGGAAAATTGACATCTTAAAATGGCCGAAACAAGTTTGTTTAAACAAAGATTTAAATTACATTTTATTAAAGCGCAATTTGTAAGTTTTGCATAATGCAGATTATCTAATACCCTGTTCAAAGTTGCAAACTTCGTTGTTTGGGTTTAGATTCCAAACAAACTGCTTTCATTTGTTACACTCTCATAATGATCAATTATTTTGACCCATTTTTGTGTTGGCTACTTGAGATACCCATCCATATATACCATTATTATGGCATTATTACCAGCTTTTGTGAACATAAGCACACATCCTTTTGTGCTTAACCCACAATTCTTTAACAGAGCAAGCAATTATTTAGATTAAACAAACTAAGTCTAGAGATAAGCAGCTCAATGATTTTCCCACACTTTGGGGCGCCAGGATTTTGCACTCTGTTCGGATAAAGGTGACCCCAATACACACACACTCATATACAAATACATATGCAGAGTGACGCTGGCACTCACACACCGAAAAGTACACCCACAGGCAAACGCAGCCGCAAAGTTTCTTCATTAGAGTGCAAAACTGTAAAGCAAATATCGTGCGGCTAGTTTAAATGTAATGAAATAAGTTCAGCGAAAGTCGGGGGGAGCCAAATGCTGTTGGGTGAATTTTAGGTGTCGGAGCTTTTGGCCCTCAAGCGAACGAGAGAGTGTGTTGTTTGGCCATAATTTCGCCGGCTAGCTCATTAAATTTTGCTTGCTTACCAAAATGATAATTAAAATGCTCCCAGCAGTAGCAGGGAAAGCGGCAAAATCAGGAAAAGGCAGCCGCCGTGCATCATGAATTATGCCCAAGTGCCACTTAACACCCGGTGCAAAAAGCCAGCGAAACGAAGTGAGCCAGAATCTGAATCTGAATACGAATCCGTATCCGTAGCCGTAGCCGTAGCCGTATCCGAATCCGAATTCCGACCAGAATCGAGGTCCCCAGAAGGTGGCAACAACTCCTTTGCTGCAAGTCATAAATGCTGTGCCACGGTCTCGTTACCAGTTTTCAGTTACCACTTTTCAGTTGCGCCAGCATTCCACTTCCAGTTACCGCCACCCCTTTTGCCTAACTCGTTTTTCCCATACCACACCCACCGACAGGAAAAACCCTCATCTGTTGGCCATATTCCCTCCATTTCCCTCTGGCCGTATGCATGCCTAAGCAGGTGATTTGAACTGCTGGCTAACACTGCGTATGCGTGATATGGCGTGAAGATTGCCAAGGTAGCAAAGACAAAGGTTTTGGAAATTATGTCTTTTTTGGACCAAGAAAAAGTTGAAAACTAATATATTTATATATATTTTCAAGCTTTGTTATTATTAAGGAGTGTTCTCTATGCGGGATTACACTGCGTATGCGTAAAAATTTAGATATGATTGAATAATTTTATATATTTATTTAAATCCGCCTGTGATTTAATAATGATTAATAGAGATATAAAACAATGAACATCCAAACTTTAATTCCTTTGAACTAAAATGAAAACATCAGCTTGTTCGTATTTTACTTTAGGCGATAATAAAACGGGGCAATGGAAATATTTCGAATGTACAAAGTCTGTTGAGTGTGCTTAACTTGGCTTTGTTGTGCGTTAGATCCCCGTTGCGTATGTGTGTGTGTGTGGGGAGAGAAAGGTGTGTGCGCTCAGGTGATGTGATTTATTGCAGTGCGGTAACTTTGTGGTATCGCCCCGCTGTATGTGTGTGTGTGTGGCCCCTTTTTCGCTTAAGAGACAAACCGCTAATTTGTTATCATTTATCACCAGGCTGAGCACACGTCTATGTGTGTGTGTGTGTGTGTGTGTGTGGGCTGCTGTGTGCGTGTCCATCTGCCAGTGTGTTTGTAAACAATTTGTAAATGTGTTACATTTAAACCCTAAAGTAATGCCTCCGCCCCGCCCACAAATAACGCCCCCTTACTGATTTTGTCATTGTGATAAATACTTAAACGTCAGCGTTACAACAGAAATTTGCCAGTGTGTGTGTGTTTAATGTGTGTGCACTGAGCAAAAAGGGGGAACAGTTTGATATTTACTTAACATACATACTTACATAATATCTTACTTTGAAAGCAAAGTTGCCACATGATGCCACTGATTGCAAACTTTCATATTTTTCTCGCAGTGATATCTGCCTGTCGCTCATAATTTATGAAGAACGGTAGGTACAGTGGGACTTTGGTCCAGTCGCCGAATAATGACAGCCACACAAAACCGAAAGATAAATATTCTTTATGGAATGGCACATGCAAACAAACGAGCTGGCCAAAAAAAACAAACGAACAGAATGGAACGGAAACACCTTGGGGAATTCCGTTTGTGTGGCATTCGGGGCAAATAATTTTCGGATTACAATTGGGCCCGACTTCAAGGCCATTGCACCATGGCATGTTATCATTAATATTCGGATATACATATGTCGGGCGATATTAATTGCCCAGGGCTGAAGATTATCGAATATTATGATATTGAGTTTGAGGGAAATTATTATTGAGAAATAAATGGTCAAAGATGTGTCTAAATACGTCAAAACGATTGATTGTCGTTGTATGTGTTTATTATTATGAAATACTTAAAAAAATAGATTGAACATGAAAAAATATAAATAAACACCTCGAGCATTTGCAAACAGCCTTTCAGGCTTAGTTTTTCCCAGGGATTTCCCTGGCGCACTTTTCCGGGGTCGATCGATGCAAAAGGATGCCAGGATTTCCAGCACTTTGGAGAGCAAAGTGAAATTCCAGACATGCCGTGAATTGCTTACTGGCCGGCCGGGCTTGCCTAACGACTTAAGTTTTGCTCGGCCAGCGTAAACTCTTTTCCTTCGCTTTTTGGCCAGCTCTCGACATCTTAGCCATCTTTTGCCGGCGCATTTGTTTACCTTCGTTGCAGGTAATTTCGCTGCTAGCAACTTTGCGGATGTTGTTTTTCGTTTTTCGTTTTCCGTTTTTTGTTGGTTGTTTATTTTTTTTGCGAGTCTCGGCTCACTGGGGAATCCCCAGTGCGACCATCTTAAAGTTCAGCAATAAGAATGTTTCACTTGAACTTTAATGAAATTTCGCCCAGATTGGGCCTGGGTCTTCGACACAGGAGCCCCGGCAGTTTTGGACGTGGGCCAAAATGATCATATGCATATTTCATAAGACCTTTTTCATTTCGTTTCGCTTTTCGCTGGGAGTTATGGTTAAATTTTTACAACCTCAGATGGAATTGTAGTTGCGGGGAAAGCAGAAATAAGGGGGCCGGGTAAATTTCAAGAGCTCCGACGACTGCGTCGGCGAACAATAAAAGACGGAAGCTGGCGGCTGATGTGCCATAACGGAATGTTGTTGCCGCCATTTGCCCCTTCATTCTTGCCGTAATTTGTCGGTGATTCATTTTTCTTGCCTCCATTTTCCCCCACGTAACCTTGCGCCCACCCACATGCCACCCATCACACACCGCCTGCCCATTTTCCACATGGATATTATTTCTTCATCTGCAGCTCGGAGTTGAGCCCGCCTTTATTTTTACCTTCACGAGCTGAGCTGAAAATTTTCTACATTATCAAATGCTTTGTTTAACTGTTTACACACTGAAAGTTTTCTACGTTAGCAAAAAAAATGTTGGTCTTATTAAGCTTACTCTTACTAGGTAAAATTAAGAGTACATTTTAAATGACATTACCATATTTTTATTAAATGCAATATGGATACGTTAAATATTACCATTCGATTAAGAACATCTTCTACTTTGTTTCTAGTATGTGATAAAATATTAAATATATATTATATATATATCTAAAGTTCAAACATTTTTCCTCTCTGTGGCCAATCCGGAAACTATTGCTGGCATAACCCATTTGTCACACTCCCTTAACCCTGGGGTCATATCAAGTGGGGAACAAGTGGGGAACACGGCGTTCGAGTTTCCCCACTGTGTGCCAGAAAAAAATAAAAACTTTAATACACGCTTTCCACTCCACATGCAAATCACTTGCCATCCGAAAAAGTATGGCAACAAATTTGTTTTTTTTTCGTTGCAGCACCACTAATTTGCCACTAATATGTTAACAATTGAAATGATATAACTGATTTGTATGGGCGATTTTTTGTTTACTACTATTGCTGTAATGCGATTTAAGTAAAATAAAAATTTGTGTTTCGCTATATTGTATTTTGTAAGAGCACAATATTTATTTTAGAGCAGAATAAAAATTTAAATTTTGATCACAATTGGAAAATGCCTTATATAGTTATTTAGAATTTTCATTAGAGAGCGTAGCATATTTGTTGTTAATAAAATATGATCCTAATTCTTATTGAAAGCGACCCCATGTTTCACATGTGTGTATACCCCATATTCAAACAAAAGTGAGAGCATTTCGGCAGCGTTTGCTTTTTTATTCATTAACTAAACTTCGTTTCGGCCTTTTGTTGTGTTGCTGATGTAGTTATTGTACCCGTATCCGGTGAATTTGCCGTAAAAAAGCCGTAGAAATATGGGAAAGAGGGCTTAGTTGTAGCTACATATAAATGGCATGCCAACAGCGCGTATGAGTAATGCAGGTGTAAATTTGTTAAAGTACTCGACAAAACGATAAAGGCGGCTTAAGCTGCGAAAGCTGGCAAAACAGCAACAATGTCCTGCTTGGCTGTTGAGCTGCACCTTGACCTTTTACAGGGATTCATTAGCAGCCCAGGAAAGTATGCTACAATCAGCGACAAGATCGTTTGTCGATTTGCGTAGCAAGTAGTGTAGTGTGTGTGTAGATTGATTTGCTTGGTAACTTGGTTGTTTTGTTGTCTTGCAACCGCTGGCGAATTCGGCATCTGGGGTTGAAAGCCCGCTTACTTCTCAGTGTTAGATTCCTCAGTCTGTGTGTGCCCATACGTTATCATCTAAGAAAGAGCTTTGGTTCTTCGCCGCCTTCGACTTTTGGTTCTTCTTGTGGGGTAGCGGACAGCTGTATGCTCTTCTTGGTGGTATCGCCAGCATCCTTTTCGGGGCTCTGCTCATCCTCCTTCCCAACGGAATCGGCACATAATCGGGCTGATGGTCGTCGGTCTTCTTGGCCTCGGCATCAGCCTTTTTGGCATCCGAGTCCTGAACCTTAGCGGTACCAGATCCACACCAGATGGTGAGGGCAACCAGCGCCACAATGGCCAGCAGGCCAATGGCCGGGCTCGAGGGATTGGCCTTCACTAGCTCGACTACCTTATTCACAATTGAGTTCCATTCAAGATCGATGTAGCGACGCTTGATGTCGAAGCTGTTGGCCGCAAAGTCACGGGCCACCTCCACGTCGTCTGTGATGATCAGGTTGTCGAAGAGAATATCGCTGGACATGGACCACAGCTCCAGACCCACGGCGCTGATTGGCGTCATTTGAAAGGGCTTGAGATCCACAAAGAAGTCTGGATTGGCTATCTTCCGGGGGGTCCACTTGCCTTGGTAGTTTGGGTTATCGATCATTGGTGCAATCCACTTGCCCTTGTAGTTGGGATTGCGGATGGTGCCACAGCTTTGGGCCTTCTTGCACACTGGGTTCCCTACCAATGGAGCCTTCCACTCGCCATCGATTTCGGTATCCCAATCTTCGGGTTTGGTGGCAGTTGGATCGAAAATCATCTCGGCATCGGGCAGCTGTATGGTGGCATTCTCGTCCCAATCCTCGGGCTTGTGGACATTGTGGTCCGGGATCTTCTCTCGCTCATCCCACGAATCTGGCTTATGGTCATTGGGGTCGTCGATCTCCGCCGGCGGGTTAACTGGTGGCTTGAAATCGGTCAGCAGGGAACCCTCTTTGATGATCTTGTGGTCAACGCGAATTTCAAAGCTGTTATCTGGACGGACCACCAGCTGGTAGAGATGGGGTAGATTGTCCTTGAATAGCTCTTCCAAACTGTTATTTGGTTTGTTGCAGTGCTTTTCGGTGATGGTGCCATTGAGGTGCTGGAATATGAAGTGCATCTTCACATCCTTGCCGCACTTGTCCGGTCCAAACATGATGGTATAGGGTGTCTTGTCATTAAACCCTTTTACTTGCTCCGTGTCATTTCCGATGGACAAAAGCTTCAGATACGAACCGACGCACTCCTGACCCTTCTGCACCGTGACCTCGTATTGCACCACCAGCGGCTTCTTCGATTTGAACTCGAACGGCTTTTGAAGGGGGGCGGCTATGGCTGCATGTTTGACCTTCGACTTAAGCACCAGACCCAGATCGTTTGCCCAAACCATGCGCTGCGGCGGCTCCCAGTTCCAGATGTCATCGTACTTGGAGATCTCCTCGGCGATGTCGTCATTCTTGGCCTCCGAAAGCACCCACCTCTTCCTGGACGCCTCCACGTCGTCGAAGTGGTCCGCGAAATGGAACTTCTTTGCATCGATCACCGGGCTCTCATAGGCCAGCATCTCATCATCCTCAAAGTCGTCATATTCCGGGCTCGAATCGGTGACTTTGACCGCACTCAGCAACAGCAAACTGCTGGCGAGGAGCATTGACAGCGTTGCGGCCCGATTACCTCCAATTTTCCAGGCCATTTTCAATCACTTTTCGCTTGTTTTGGATTTAGTATTTGCGGAAAATCAGGTAGTGAACTTAGTTTTGTGCGCTGTGTTTTTCAACAGTTTTCCCGGACTGCCAAGTAAGATGTGACACTACGACGATAATGTAAATTATACATTTTCTGCGCTGCCTACTGTGTTTTCTCAGAGCGTGTGATATTTTTTTATCATGTTTTATTTGGTATAAACAAAGTTTTTGTGTGAGGGGTGAAAATCCCGAAGTCCCTGCGGTACTATGCTTCCAACGTCCACGTTTCCCCTACCTGGAATTCTGTTGTATGTGCGTGTGCGTGTGCGTGTGTGAGTGTGTGTGTGTGGAGGCTCTGACTGCAATTCATGTATTTATGAAGTGTCAACAGCGTCGTCATCATGATGCATGGCACCCAGCACTATTTTCCTTGGGTTAAGCCCAACTGCACCCCTTGCTCCACCCACATTTGCCCCCTCTATCCAACCCGCCCACCCTCTTCCCAGTACATTCAACCACCCATACACCCATCCACCCACTCAACCAGCCCCACAAGCCCACGTTTTATCCACTCACCTGAACTGAGCTCTTGTCGCATTCTTTGCGTTTTCTCGTTCATTTTTTTACGTGTACAGAGGGCCGGACATAAAGTATTTTAGAATATTTTTTTATGGCATTTATAACTTAACATATCGCATTTTAGTAATGAAAAGTTCTTATTTGATATTAACATATTAGATAAGAGTTTAGATATAATGCTAAATAATACTAAATAATGTTGTGGAAACGAAAGTACTGCCTTACTTAAACGGGCTTACTAATTTATGGTTTTTTAAGAACTTTTATAACCACCCATGGTTGGCTGTTAATTTAGGCTTTATTACAACACATCAAACATAGAAACAGAGACAGCCAGCCGGAGTAATATTTGTTTGTTTCACGGTTCCGGTTTTAATTTGAGAGCTTTTTTAAACTACTTTTATTTTTGTCCCACTCACATCGCAACTCAATTTGGAAAGCGAAATGTGTAAAAAGCAATGGTACAACTTGGAATACTCTATAATAGAAAATACTCTTTCACATGAAGTAAAAATTATATAATACCCATAATACTAATAACATTAAAGACTCATTGATTTGGCAATACAATTGGGCTTAAACCCTTTAAATATACTCCTGCACTGCAGAGACTTTTGGGGGATCTTTGGGGATTAAGTTGCCAAGTGTCTGGTATATTTGCACAACAATTAATCATGGTAATACGAAGGCGGCGACCAAAGGTGTGGTACCTTGTAAAAGGGCTAAAAACAAGCGAAATGGAGGCGCCATCGAGGAATAAGAATAAAATGGCCGACTGTCGGCAAAATCGTGTTTCTATGTCAAGCATAAATTTCTACCCTCTTCTTTCCTGGTCTTTCACCGTGATGAAGACAGACGATTATGTGGCAAAAAAAAAAAAGAAAAACCATGAGGGGATGGGTTGCAAAAAATGGAGGTACAAAACAGGGGCTTGTTGACAGCGCCAGGGGAGACACGGTGCACTTAATGAATGCAGGATCCCACCATTTCCACCTCCATCTCCACTTCCATTTGCATCTCCACCTTCAACCAACCAACCATCCGAAAAACCCAAGGCAGCAATGCACTTATGACATCCCACTTGCAATGCAAATAAATTACACGGAAATAATTGCATTAAGACAAAGAATATATGGGTGTGTGTGTGTGTGTGCATATGTAGCGACACTAAAAATAAACTTCACATGTCATAACTGCAGCAAAAAGAAAAAAGAAAAACAAAAGAAACACATTCGCCAGCAATTTGCACGACAATTTGCCAAACAATCTGTCAAGCCGGAAACAATTCGCACAACTTTCTCTAGAGTAATCAGAGCACTCGCGAAAGTGCGAACGGAACGGAGAGTTTGCGAAATAATCAAGGGGGTACTTGATGAGTAGTTCGGGGACCTGGGACTTTCCACCATTGCGAGCCGGCAATTTGGGCTAATCAGTTGACTTTGCAACTAAAATATGAAGGTTCCCGTTCCCTGAGTGCTTGCCAGGATTTTACGCAGCTAACTACTGCTCGTTATAATTGCATAGTGTTCGAAGTTATAAGCAGCTTGTGTATTATTTTAATATTTATATATTTATATATTTACTATCGAAATTTGCATTTAAAGTTCTAGTTAACTATATTATTCGATGTAATCTGTTGGCCAAAAATGCTTTATCGACTTGTGGTAAAGGATTTGTAAGCCTTTTTAAGCAGCGAAAACCATTTTCCAAAGCGCTTCTCTGGGGAAAACTTCAATTTCAACTTTGCCCATTAGCCGCATGGAATGTTGTGGTAAAGCCAAATATTGCAATTCCCTTTTTTGGGCCAAATTATGACGGCCTTGGCCAAGAGTCTGGCCCATCGAAGGCTGTTCATCAAAACTCAATAGCCAAAAAAAGAGAAACCCAGTTGATAAAAAAAGGCAGACAACGAAAGTGGAAAAAGCGAAAATGCTAAAGCCCGCTGAAATGAACTAGAAAAGAAGCAGAAGCAAATAGAGATATGTTGGTACACTAAGAAAAATCGAGGCAGAATTTGCCATTGAAAGTCTTATATCTATGTTGTATCTTTTATGTAATAAATCTAAGATATGACACTAAGATCTCTTTTCAAATTATGCAGCTCTGGTGCTGGTATAATATTCTTATTTTCTGAAATCTCTGTGATTTAATATTTTTTAACGTGTATAAATAGAGAAACGGAAGGGAACGAGACCGCCATATAACCGCACGGTTGCCTTAAATTGTTTTCCGACCGAATTCAACGGCGGAGAGAAAAGCGTCGAGCACATTTTACAACTCAGCTGAAGTGCTTAATTACACAGAAAGGGACGGGCGAACTGCCGGCGAAAGAGACGGGTATAGACAAGGTGAAAGAGACGACAGCAAAGACGAGCTGTGCACAATAGAACGCGCGATTCGGTAGTCGCACAACGTATGTACGTGTGTTGCAAAATCAAAACCGCCGAACAGCTACTACAGCTACTTGGTTATTTGTGCTGGCCGCAGCCACAGGACCCTCTCCTTCTGACGTCCCTTCAAAGAGGGGAAGGGGCGGGACTTCCCCACTCCCCGGCCCAACTCCTTCGTGGAGCCCAACTCACCCACTGATTCCGGCATTGCAGGGATGCCCCCCGCTTAGGTGGCCATTAGTCCTAATGACTTGGGAGCCAGCTTTGCCGCTCCACGCCTTCTTTCGGGCGGATGGTACAGTAAAGCTCAGTTGAATACGCACGCAGACTTTTCACTCATTAAAGATGGTACGTTGTTGGCAACTAAAAGAATGGTACTTTCAAATGGTAAACAAATATTGAAATACTTACCATGACTTACCATTAAGCAGAGCTAATATTTCTTTGAAGTTCTCGAGCCAAGGATAATAGGTATGCAAAACAGCACTTTATCGATGTTTGCCTATCGTGCGAGCTTATCGATAGCGCGGAATTTGCAACCCAAAGTACAGCAGAGACTTGCCTGTGTTTCAAGGAACAAAATGATGGAGATAGAGTGAAAAAAGCGTGGGTAGGAGGTGTAGAAAGTTGTCGGGGGCTAAAAGAAATGTGGCAAAGAAAGTTGCTTTGTGTTTTTAATTCATTGTTCACGTTAGCTTTGTTCACCCGCTTCACCAGCAGCCATCTCGCTTCCACCGCTATGTACATGCATATTTGTGTCTCTGTCTGGCAGCGTGTGTATTTTTGCAGCGTTGCATATTATAAACAGTTAAAAGAAGTTTGCGCGCCACACGCCGCTGCCAACTGACGCGATTTTAATACCACTTCACCATAAGAAGGGTAATTTTTAATGAGCAGGCGGACCGAGGAGCTAAAGGATCTGCCAGCGAGGAGTCATCCTGCCGCTTTATCATCGTCTCGTGCCTTCCGTTTTAGATTCAGTTTCAGGCCAGCTGCATTCAGCAAACAGCCAGGCAGCGAAACAAACAAAAGGATAAAATAAAAACGGGGAATACCCTTATGCCAGGAAGGATTCCAGTGTTGGGCATCCTGACTCGACCACAACTTTTAGTCATTTTCAACGGACAAATGACCTCGATAATTACCCTATTAAAGAAATTGAGCGTCCAAAGCCCTTTTACCAACTGGTAAACTTTATTGATTAATGGACTAAAAGTTGAGCTTAAATTCAGCCAAAGAGCATGCATTTCAGAAACTCTTTTCTAGAGTTCCTCTAAAAATGATAATACCCTACACAAGGGTATAATTATAATATAAATAAAATTCTAGATGCGGAGAACCGGGGACAGCTACCTTTTTGTTTACGACTGTTAAGAAGGAAAGATATGCGAAAAGGAGCTGCGTTGCGGCGGGCGGAAGTGTGGGAAAACTGGGAGGGGCTGGCATCCGGCGAGACCAACATCCTGCTGCACTTAACCCATATTCCAGGCTCTTTGGCATTGCCAGAAAAGGCATAATTTGCACGCATTCGTTTAGTCATTTTCATAAATAACCCCTTACAAAAAGGGGCAGTCAGGAAGAATGGAAAATGCGGCAGACACGGCATTAACATTATCGTGCTCGGCTTTCCGCCCATTTTCAGGTCAATCCGGATTCGCTTTAAACTGAATCCAATAAGTGCACAGATTTCGCTTGAACAGCGCGAAAACGAGTTCAAAATACATAATTTGCATGAGCTAAGCGCCGTGAACGTATATTATATGCGGAATTTCAACAATATGTAAATACCAGCGTGAAATTATGTTATTAATTATAATAGATTATATAAATAGGTTACAGTATATGAAGTGGACAATCGATAAAGTGAACTCTAGAAACTCTATTGACATTAACGTATGGTAGCTATTGCAAAAGGAAAGCTGCAACCTGATTGGTAAGCAATTAAATCCAAACGGTAGCTGTGTTATTCCGTCAGCAATTAACATTCACCACTGACAATCGAGTGTAGTTGGTATAATAAAAACATTATTGGAACAAACATCCGATGCGGGACGTACAAAAAAGTGTGGCACCATAAAAACGCGGCGGTGGAAGAGGGGCACTGGGTCGTTTGCGCGACTCCGGTTCGCTGAACATTCAAGTGCATTCAAGTGTGCTCGCTACAATGCTGGCATCGAATGCAAGGAGATGGCGGTGTACAGCTTACTGTACTAGTGCAAGTACAGTGGAGCCAACAATGGGCAATGACAATGCGTTCAAATGCTGATGATTTGCAGCCCAGACAAATTGAGGATAATGGGGTGAGTATGGCCCACGCTGGGCACTAAAACATCAATAGTACAAGTACAAGAATGGTACATTTCGGCAGAAATCTTCCTGCTTAAGCGTATTTTGCTTGTAGGTATAAATAAGTTGAGGTTTAATTTGGGCGCCACAAGTGTTGAATTTATTGGGCAAGAGTCGGCCGGCTCATTTGATTTGTTGGATATGAAAAGGCCAACGGCCATTGTTAGTTAACCACTGTGCCAGAACCCTTTTGCACCCTCCTGAATGGTCCAACCTCTTTGGGACAGCTACAGATACAATGCATGCGGATAAACAACGAGAACAGAGAGCAACACTTGAAACAATAATAATAACACAATCAAGTGCCTGTTCACACACGCTACGAGAGTGTCTGTCTCTTTCTTTGAGTGCGTTTGTATGTGATTATGTGTATGTGTGTGTGGCTCTGAGTGCACACATATGCATTCCACCTGAATGCATTACGTATACGCCGCGTGTGCTCCAAAAAGGGAGGTCTGCCTTGGTCGACTTTCCCCTGCCACGTTCACGTTCCTTGCTCGCATTTCTTTTCACACATGCGTTGGCCCATGCCGATGACCCAGCAGAGGACAGGCTATCCATCCTATCCTTTTGTTGGCAAGCCTTGAGGCCATCACCATCAACAGCTCCAGATCCCCATCCCCATCCCAATTCCCATCCCCATTCCCATCCTCATCCACCCCAGTTTCATCCTCCGGCACACGTTCTCCACATGCTCTTCACTCGTAGAAGAGCAGCTCGACAGCATTCTGCAACAATGGTCGTGAGTGGGTTTGTCAGCTGCTGTTTGCCCTCCCGTCTGTGTTTGCTTTAGGTAATCATCTCGCACCGCCCAGTACCACTGCCCAATCTCCACCTCCAACCAAATCCGAATCAGACATCCAGGTGGACCGGGACAGACAGTCGGAGTCGGCAGCCGGCTGAAAGGTGCCAGGCCAAGTCAGGGCTACTTGCACAAAGGCAATCATAAATCTCATTCCCGCGAAATCCCGCCCACTAGATATGGGCGAAGTCATAAAGTCGATCGAGCTGCTTTTGCTGGTGCTGATCCATATAAATGGTTTGCAGCTGTGAGGGAATCTGGACGGATGGAACTTTAAGTTTAACAAATCTGAAGAACGGTATTTCTTAAATAAATGAATGAACAGCTTTTTAAACTCACTCACAACAGTAACTACAAAAATGTTTATTGGTTGCATCTTGGCAATTTGCAGTGAGTAACTTTCCCTGTTTTTCATTTGGAGCAAACGGAAATTCCGTATTCTGATTTCTCCCTACGCGCTTCAATCTCGGCTTTCTTATCAATTAAGCCGCCCTTTTTTGCTCCGCACTCCCTGTAATCACAATTCTTTCGTGTCGACTTCGTCCCCTGCTCGAGCTTATCCACCTCGAGTCTTGAATGTTTCTCCATTTTTACACTTTTTGGCGAGGAGCAGGCTCAAAGGCTGGCCGGGCTGCAGCAATATCCTTCCATTTATGCATGGTGCCTGCAATTTATGCGCATCCTTGTGCAGGGTTTTCCACCCTTTTCCCCCGAAAGTCATGTCTGCAAAATGTTGCCAGCCAACACCTTCTAATAGTTTTTTTTTTCCCCCACACACCCCCGGCCAGGATCCTTTTTCTCCTTTCCTCGTTCTCTTCTTTGCGAATGGCAACCACTGCTGACACCATTTTGTATCCATGTGTCGTGTGTGTGTCAGTGTGTGTGTGGAGTCCTTGCAAAGGAGCAAAAAATTAAAAATGTGTATAAAATAACTTTTGCCCTTTGACTTTTGGCGCCGTTATGCATTTTTACGCAAGCACTTGGCATCTCTCCACTCCTCTCATTTTTCGGAGTACCAGTTCCATGGTGCTAAAGGACTTCCAGGACGCCAGGAACGTGCCGCGTGCCATGAATTTCATAAAGCCACTGCAACTGTACCGCCGCCATCCCCAACCCGTTCCCCCCCCCCCCCCTCCCCCCTCCCCCTCTCCCACCATTTATCCTTGCCCATATTATTAGCCTTAGCCTGGGCTTTAGCTTTTGCTTTAGACCCGTGTTTGGCCATCGCTCCTCGCATGAAAACTGCTCCTTCACTTGTTATAATAAAGTTGCGGCCACAGTGGGGCAATATCCAAAAGGGCAACGGGGTCCACTCGAAATTTATATCAATTACATTGTGAATTACGATGCGTGTGCTTACCGTTAGTTAAGAGTTCTACACTGCGCACTTAATAGTTGGAAAGTTGATTTGTGGCAAAAGTAGGATGATGGATTTTGTAAGTACTTCGTTGCAGCTCAAAGTTTCAAGATAGAACAAAAAATGAAATGGAAGAAGTAGCGAAATGGTGAAAAAGGCTGAATGAACATATTTTAAATACGAACTGACCGAAAAATGCAAGAAGCTTGAAATTATGTATATAGTTTTTTTTTTTGAGTTCTCAGTGCATCCAAAGCCTGCAAGTTGAGGAACTTTGCCTCGCAAATCCTTACAGTTTCCCTATTCCGTATGACCAGCAAACAAAGGAGCTGTTTTGTGTGCCCGAGGGGCTAGCAGGGGGGTGGGGGCTAGAGAAGTGGAAGGGGACAGGGCATGGGGTCAACATGCCACCACCGCCCACATGCTCGCATTTCCGACATGGCCTCAGACACATGCTGAAACTAGTGGCTAGCAAAACATGTGCCTGGCATAGTTCAAATTTCACAGAGATTGGGCGAGAAAGTCTAAGCTGATGAATGGAGTAAACTATTTTGATCAATAGAAACTGCAACTGGTGGATCACGAAAGGATTGGCCGCGGAAAAACATTTATTTGTTAAGCAATTATTATTAAGCCTATTGTATTTCCTTTACTGTTACGTTTTCACTTCAACTGTAGTCTTTTTAATTATACATTTTTTCCTTTTGTTTGCAAGCCTAAGTGTCTAACTTTGCCATCGAAAAATCGTGTTGCAACGTTGAGTTCCTCTCTGGAAAAAATAGCCGAGCTACCATTAATTGACTTGGGTTATTTTTATCTGGATGACATCGATAGACATTCCGTGGGCGTATCCTTTTCGCAACACGGCGTCATGTCAGGACCCTCTCCTCTTCCACCATGCTGTCAATAATTTTGTTGGCAAGCCACCACAAAATGCAAAAAAAACAAAAAAAAACGAAACAAGAAGGCAGAAAGGGAACTGTGTGTTTTCAGGAAGCAATTACGGAACACGCGGTACAGCAAGGTACATAACCGTAAGGCCCTGGCTCAGGGGTGCAGATTGTAGCCCACATAAATACCAACATTATGCGCTGAACATTTTCGCTGAAAATCTGTATTTGTTTGGCAGAGTAGTAATATTGAGTAATATATACTATTTGGATCTACTTTTCCATTTTTAAGTTAATTATTTTTGCTATTTTTCTTCGGCTCTGTGTTTGTATGCAAATAAAACTTTTTCGTTGCCGGAAATTCAAATGATTTTCAATTCTTTTTGTTTTCTTTGATCATATTCAAACACTCCACTTTATTATTGCTCTTTTTTTGAGAGCAGTGTATTTCACGGAATTTTTATTACTTTAGTTTACAGTTTCACTTTGTTGATAAATCTGAAACCCCATTAAAAAACCATTTGCAAGGCTCTTGTAAACAAAAAGCAGCAATCTTTTCAACCAGTATTTTGCATTTGTTTAACGAAAATTCCTATTTGCTTTTGCAAATTGATACTATACAAAATGTACTGTGCTAGTTGTTAAATTGATTTTAAATTAGTAAGCTCCCTTACAAATTCATTCTCGTTTTTAATTTTTCTCAGTATCTGAAAAAAGTGAAAGAGGTGGTAGAAATTGGTAATTAGCCGATAAAAACTGTTATTTATATCGTAATGATAATTTTTAAAAAACTTATGAAATGCCTTTTGATTTTTTTTTAAATCCATTTTTCCGAATTTCCATCATAAAATAATCAAAAAAAAATAAAAAAAAATTTGAAAAAAAATAATTTTACAAAGATCGTCAAAAAGTGACAGGGATGCTTAGTATTAGTAATTAGGAGTAAAAACCGGTAATTTATGTGACTGTGTGACCATTTTTAGTCGAGTTATAGCCAAAAAGGCAAATTGAAAATTGAGTTTTTTGCCAAAAATAAGTTTCCAGATTTTTTGTGAAAAAAATAATCGGTATTTTGAGCATAACGTTGAAAATAATGGCCCAAAAATGGAATGCCATACCTCGTTGAATTCGTAACAAAATTTCCTAGCGAACTGTATTCAAACTTCGAAATTGTAATTTTTTGCCATTTTTCGCAAATTTTGATGATGGTACCCCTTACAAAAAATGCGAAAATTTGGCCGAAAATTAATTTTACAAAATCCGTTTAAAAGTGAAGGGGGTGGTTAGTCTTGGTTATAAGGAGTATAAAATGGTAATCCTTTTTGCTGTGAGACCATTTTTAGTCAAGTTATCGCCAAAAAAGGCAAATTGAAAATTGAGTTTTTTGCCAAAAATAAGTTTCCGGATTTTTTGTGAAAAAAATAATCGGTATTTTGATTAAAACATTGAAAATAATGACCCAAATAAGAAATGTCATACCTAGCTGAGTTCGTTGTTTAAATCCAAATCGCACTGTGTTTAAAAATTTAATTTTTTGCATATTTTTGGCCAAATTTGATTTTATAAAACAATTGCGTAATTAGGTGCTCACAACAGACTATAACCTTTTGATGAGAACAAAACAATAATGCGAAATTACTATGCGCACTGATACCATACTTTATACATATGAGTATTCACTTGAAAGTCTGACATTACACATTTCTCATGGTCTTGTCTATAAAAATAATTTTCTGATAAAATCTCTGTCTCTGTTGGCAGCCAGTGTTTCGAAACTCAGCTTTTAGTTGCCATTAAAGGGCGCCCCTCCCGAAAACTACGCCCCTGCCTCACTTACATGGGTGTTGTTATTTCCAGGGGCTGTTTTTCCAGGGGGGTGGCGCTTCCCTCCACAAGTGTGTGCGTCATGTTTTGGTCTATGTTCCGGGTTCGTAATGAGGTTGTTTTTGCATGTTCACTCATAATACGAAATTTGGAGCTGTAACGCTGCTTTATCTATAAAACAACGCTGATGATGACGCAGCGGCTCAGGAAGTGCTTGCGATGCTGGAGGAAGTGGAAAATGGTAAATGGTAAATGGAAAATTTTTGGGCATTACGGGGCGTTTAGGGGGCGTGCCGTCGGCGGGGATCCTGAGTGTTATGGTTCCTGTCTTGCTCAATGCATTTTCGCATTTTGACATGTAATTAAACGTTTTGCGGTTGACAACGGCACGAGAAAAAGGGCACACATAGAGAGCTTGTGGTTCGCAGAGCCATTTTCCATTGTCATTGGATAAATGAACCTCCGCAGCCGAACCGAAGCCCCCGATATGCCACAAGCATGCATATAGTCATAGTCCTATATATTCATGTAGTACATGAACAGTGGATGGAGTACATATCTGTTACACACTCGTCTGCATAAATATTGCGGCTGAAACAATGAAATGCGGCAGCAAAACGATTGATGTCAGAGGAAATGCGTCCTGCAAAAAGAAAAAAACCCAACAGAGTGAAAATGCTGAATTCAAATGAAGCGATATTCAAGGCGAAATAGCGCACAAAAGAACTAAGACCCATTCCAATTTGTAATTCATTTAGTGTCAAAGAGCGAAGCACTACACAAATTTCTGGGCTTTCAGCGATATGATTAAAGGAAATCAAGCGAAGATGTGGCCTGGAATTTAAGTTGTTAAGTTGGCAAAATATATACTTATATATACTACTAAAATGCTTAAAATAGTGCTCAGAATATTTAAAGAATTGAGGAATGAAACCTAATCAACCATCTGACCTATAATTATTATCCCATTGAGGTCATTGCCTTCGCGAGCTTCATTTAATTTGAGACCATCTTAAAATAACAGCTGCAACGCGGCTGTGGGTTAAAGACGGTGCCGCTTTAGCGGGTTAAGCAGGGGGCGGGGCGAGAAAGTTTTATTTGGGAAATGAGCAAAATAACATTTCGTTGCATACTTTTAGGGCAACAAGGCTCGGGTTAACTCAATATTTTCTTGGCTCCTTGTGGTGGCACTTGGTGGATGCGGATGTAGATGTGAATGTGAATGTTGTTGCTTTCGTACAGTCGACGTACTTAAGCATGCATATGAAAATGTCGGATTCTAGGCTTTAATGCCCCACTTTCCACTGCGAAGTGGAGGCGGGATGGAGCTAGCATTCAGTCGCCCATTCATTCATTCATTTTTGCATTAAACTGGCTCACATTTCTTTCTCCAAATTGTTAAAATGGAGCATGCAAAATAATTGCGTGCACCCCGCAACACCCACGCCACCATTTCACTCACAGCCCCCATCCAGTGCCGCACCCACCCAACTGCCACCTTATGCAACATTTTGCCAGGCATATAATATTTTGCTCTTAATTCGTTAGCAAAGTTTCGTTGCAGCCGATGCAGGCTTCAATTTAAAATTGCAATTGATGCTGTGCCGTTTTTCCATTTGGTCCATTTTTCCATTTGGCCAGCCAAAAAGTTGAGGACAAACATATAGCCAAATTAGTCTTACAAATGCCTAGAATCGGGCATAATCCCTTAAGAGTTACCTGAAGTGAAAAGCATTTTTCTTGACCTTTAAAATTTGTATGCCCATAAGATACATAATTCATATTATATATCATATAAGATACAACATATGGTTAATTTTTTATTTTATACTTATAGATGTCATAAGATGTGATTCTTAATGTTACATAAGATATACGAAATACTTGATAACTTAAAATGAAATTTTCTCTTAAAAATGGAAGCCCAAATTGGCAACTCTATCTTGGTTCATTAGAGGGAGAACGCTATAGTGGCAGCATGAGAAAGAGAAATGCGTATTTGATTATCTTTCGGTTCGGACTACGGACCAACAAAGCCATACAAATGGATGCCACAAATATGCATTTTGCAGGCCAAATTGTGCATTTGCCGATGGAGAAAAGTTGACCGGCGTGTGCGGGTTAATGTGTGGGCGGGGCAACCGGAGGGAGATCGAAACAAAAAAAAAAAAAATGCAATGATTCCATGAGTCACATATTGGGCGATACGAATTGACTTGAAGTCGACTGCAAATGCAGTTGCATTCGATTAAGTTCTGTTTACCCAAGAAGCCAAACACTAGGTTACACCACTTTACAACACTGCAAATGGGCTTTTCCTGTTTACCAAGAGTTTTCCATGCTGTAAAATGGTAAATGCCGGTAAACGACTGCTAAAGAATCCGAAAAAGGTATAGCTGTTCGAGGAAACAAGAGTGAAGTTCTGCTACTCTTCTTCCCTTTTTTTATCTTCCCTTTTTTTACTGCCTTTTAAATATGTTTTAGTATTTAATAGTTTTGGTTATTTCTGAATGCAAAAAAAATACAATTCAAATAGATCTCAACTTTTGTCATTATCAAGTTTTCCAAAATCAAAACCATCATGCGGGTTAAAGTCCCTCTAATTGAGATTTCCGATTGGACAGGACATATTTGGAAGTCCTTCGAATGGATTCACATCCTCTTATACCCCAGCAACTCCGCCTCCTTGGAAACCCATATTGGATAACATTGCCACACACAATCCTTGAGTCCTTGAGGCTTCGCCAGCGAAAGGTTGAGTCCTCAGCAGGGATAACCTTTGCGCTCCGTGTCCTTTTGAAACGCTTTGCGTGGCCATTGAGCAGACAGCCTTAACCCGCATCGAGCGGAGGCTGTCAGTAATGACCCACTTGTGCTGCCAGCCCTTTTCCCCTGTGTTTTAGTGCATTCAAATGCTCACTCATCAAAATCAAAAGTCAAATTGTCTGTCTAAGCCAAGCCAGCAGCGACCATAAACAGAAAGCTGCCCCACTGCGCTGACAGTTTGGCTGTTTTATAGCTAACGCAAATGCAGCGTATTTCATTTGGAGCAAGAAAATTGACCAAAGCAAAATGGGCATATCGTAAAAAGTAGAATTTTACGGTGCCAAACAAGGATTGGTGCTTTTTATAATCAAGTTTAAAGACTAAAGGAAAACAAAAGGTGATAACCAATGTATATAAATTCTAAGAAATATATAATATAGTATAGTAATACTTGCAGACAGAAAAATGTACCAAGAATACCTACTATTGGTGATAAGGTGACGTTAGACGTTATATATAAGATTTGTATACTATATAGAATAATATGTAACTTAACCAGGATCTGAAGAATATACTACTATATATACTTGTAGATCATAGATTTTCCATGCCTCACTAAACTTGTTTCTGTAATCGATGGTGGGCATCGCTGGTTTTGTTGGGCAATGGTAAATGGGAATGGTATGTCCTCCTCCTGCAATTGCTATTAAGTTCACTTTACGTCCAGAAGTCAAAGTGAAAGTACCGGGGAGGGTGTTTTGGATATATGTATGTATATGCCCTGGTACCGGCTGCTATTTATTTTCATTTTCGTGCATTTATGGCTTTATCTTCCACTCTGCTGACACTTTGTCGTTTTTATCGTTTCAGCGTTAATTCGGTTAAGCACTTAAAGCAAACTGAGGTCCACATGGACTGGCAGTTGGCCAGCCGGAGCTGGAGCGATGCTGCGTTGACAGGAGCCACATCATCGTCATCAACATCATCATCATCGGCATCTTGGGCAACGGCAGCGTGCTCATCAAGAACCATTGGAGGAGCACAGACCGCTGGACAAATTGCACCTGCCTAGTCTGAGTCGACCACATCCGGATTGGATTTGCCATTTATCCGGAAAGCTACCACATCGAGAGCAGGGCCATCATGTCCAGCAGTCACTCCGGAACAATTGGCCGTAAACGCGTGGGCAGCGGCAGTGCGGCCGGCAGTGAATATTACTACGCATCCGGCGGACTGGGATCCGCGAACGGTGGCGGCAGCGGTGGCGGGGAGCAACTGCGTCGACAGCGTTCCGCCGAGTGGCACAGTCACGGTCGTCACGGTCATGGCCTGAGTCATGGACTGGGTCATGGCATGGGTCACGGCTACGGGAGCAGCAGCGAGGATGAGTACCAGAACACCGGACAGGCGACGGCATTCGATACCCAACTGCTCGCCCAGCTGCTGCTGCAGAGTCAGCAATTGGCAAGTGAGTACCACGGCTAATACACTCGAAGAAATGCATTTTAAAGCCTTTTATAACACACAAAGAACACCAAATCAATCGTTTCAGAAATGTTGTACTTTTCTAGGTTGAAGAAAGTGTAATGCAGTCAGCAAGTATTAGGGATTTAAAATTATAGTTGGGATATGTATTTAGGTATATTTTTCTAACCAGTGTAATCCGTTGGGTTTTCTTGGGTTGAATGTTACGAACCAAATGCGATTTACCAGTCGGCCAGGCTAGTAAATATTCATTATTTTATTTAATTGAATTATTCAGCTGCCGCAACTGTGTCGAGGATGTCGGAATAACCAACTAACCGACTGGCTTAGGTCCTGCCACACAAATCGATTCCAATTGCTGGCCATTGAAATCGAGCTGGCCAAGATGCTGAGATACATTTTGAGGAGAGGCGGGATACGGGGGGCACTCCTGACATTTCCCTGATTGAATTCACTAAATCGCCCGATGTAAACGATGGGCCACAGTAAAGGTAGCTTACAGGGAAACGCAAGCTACAATTAAAAAAAAAGAACTTGTTATTTAACTCTTATTAATAAATGCATATCAGTTTTAGATTTCTTATTTATTCAGTTGAACTTATTTTTCAATGAAATAAGCTTGAGTGCATCTACTTTTTATGATGGCAAGATTGTTGCACATTTTTCCTTTAAAGTAAAAGCCCTTTTACACGTACATAAAGCGCAATGGATCGCAAAACGGTTGTTTAAGTGCGAGTTTTCACTGTACTTTGACAGCACTGCGATGGCAGCACCGCGAACGTCAGCAGTGTGCAATTCAATTACAATCAAGTTGGCAGCGCCGGCCTAATGGCCGATACAATGGTACATCCTCTCTGATATTACACCACCCATAGCCCGACCACCCACCGCCCACCGCTTTTCCGCTCAATTTTCCAACACCCCCTCCCCCCAAACTCCACTTCCAGTTATCCCGCAGCGAACTTAATCGAAGCATAAAACGCAAATCGCAGCGACTTCAGCGGGGAAAATGCTCTTTTTACGGGTCGCCTGCATTTGTTTCGTTTCGTTTTATTGTCTGTTAATATTTAATGCAATTTACGATTCATTTTTTACAACCTAATAACGCTCGGACGGGCGCGACGATTTCTCGCAAATTGTTTGCCGGCCGTTACTCTTGCGGGAAAAGTGAAAAGCCAGCTTTTCCCCCACCATCTACGCAACTTACCAGTTGCGCAATTTCACAGTTTCGCAATTTTCACGCAACAAAACAATCAGAATCCGACATCCTGTGGCCTGGAAATTGTAAATGTTTGATCGCAGTATAGACATGAAAACCTTAAATAAATACAATTATGGATTCTCTAGGGTCAAACAGGGAAGTTGGGTTCCATAGAATCAATCAATGAAGTCATCAATTAGTTACAGAAATAAATAAGAATACTCTACTCTATACTCTATACTCTATACCATAGAATACCCTATAAATATATATATTGAATTTTCATTCACGTTGCTTTTGAATTTTTGCATATTCGCAGGCATGGAGCATTATAACTCAGACTGTGAGCCGGATTACTTGAGGCAGCGCGATCGTCACCAGGATGAGGACACGCCCCTGGGCGATGCCCCGCCCACCGTGGCCGCCGCCCCCGAGGTGACCTATGCGCAGCCGCACCAGCAGCGCTCCTCGATGGCGGGGTCACCACTGAAGGTGTCCACCGTTTCGGCGGGCAAATACCAATCGAATGCCAATCTGGGCCTGTTTCCCAACAGCAGCAGCAGCGGCGGCAGTAGTGTGCAGAATGGAGTCGCCGCTCACACGCCGCGCAGCACAAATCCCTTCCTGAACGGCTCATCCAAGTTTGCCGGCGAGGATGGCGGCCTGGAAAATATCAATATGCTGAAGCCATCGGCCTCTTCCTCGACGGCGGCGACCTCGAGCATTCGCAGCAGCCATCGCAATCGCAATGCATTGAATCGCCTCAGTGGCATGACCAGTTCCAGCAGCGATTCACAGACCCACCACCAGCAACAGCAGCAACAGCAGATTGCTGCAGTTAAGCAGCAGCAGCAAATGCTGCCGCCGGAGGACAGCGGCGATGATGAATTCGTCCTGGGTCTGGGTTCCCTCGAATTGGGCAACTGCAGCAGCGGAGGGGAGTCGGAGGAACCGCCGCCGGAACCGGCGCCACCAGAAATCCCGCCGCGCACCCAATCCCTACTCATGTCCCTTCGCAAGCACTCCGACTACAAGCTGAAGTACGAGGAGAAGGGTGACCAGAAGCACGAGGAGTTCATCCCCACCAGTCAGCTGCAGAAGGGTGAGTTCAGCTCCAAAAAGGGTTCAGTTCAGGCTGGAAACAGATGCCTATCTTAATAAACCTAACTTAAATCAGTATTGAAAGATGATTTTTTAATCATATAAGCCAAATTACACAGTACTCTCAAGTACTCAAGTACTCATTATCAAATGTTTCAAATCATATTCAAATGCCCTCAATTGATTTGATTTTCAGAAATCAAATCATACCTTAACTAGCAATTTAACTTGTAACCGCAGATTTTATTTGAAATAAAGAAGGAAAAATTGCCCAACTAGGCAAGGAAATAGAAACACTGGGAAATTGCAGCAAATCCCTTAAGCTTTAAGTCCCAAGCTTTTTAGTACAACTCTGTAAGCTTGCTATGTTTTTCGAAATGAGGAAAGCTTTTCGTCCTGTGGCAAAGTAAACCTTTAACAGAATTTTCGGCTTACTTACATTTATGTTAGTGCTTAAAGCTTAGGACAAGTTTTAAAAGCTCCTTTACCATATGGAAAATATTAACTACATTCTATTTTATTTTCTGCTATTTCTTACAGACTATATACTCAGCGATAACCTCCGTTCAGATCAGCAACTTAAGCCTATATCACCAGGCGACTCAAATGGGTAAGTGCAGTTCATAGTTTATTAAAAAATATATTTCGCAATAGGTGGAACTTTGACATTCAGGGGAATAAACCATATTTAAATGACTTATCTTATGTTAAAATGATTATATCTTGCATTAATAAGTAAGCTTCAACTTGTTTAAACGTATTTCAATATAGAACAAAATGATTTAATTCATAAGCTGTGACTGCAATATTCCTTTTCGGGACATCAAGAGCTTAATCTGATTTAACCCGTTCTTTTTCTTCGGATTATTCACCCTGTGTGCTGTATTTCTGTCATCGAAACTCGACTTAAATCCATCAAGTGAAATTTTTGGGGTAACCAAAGTGGAGTTTTCTTTTCGCATTCGGAAAGACAGAAGCATATTGGATAAAAACAGCGCCGAAGGAACCTCCACATTGTCAACGTTTGCCCTCTAATCTCCGGCTGGACTATGGAACTCTTTGAAGCTCATGTTACCCGAAGCCCGGCCAGACAAAAAAAAAACAGATGCACTGGGAAAAATCGGAAGTAATAGTTAGTTAAATTCAAAAAGGGGTTCCATATATAAAGTTTTGCATCCTTTATAAGTTATTAGAACAACCCAGTCAATTCGCTGACACAACTTCCTTTTAACTACAGCTATTGCAAATGAAGTGTCTATGGGATTTGCATGGGGATGTTTTTTCCAGTGCACCGGAAGTGCGGTGTAAAATGAAGCTCGTTCCATGTTAACGGCAATTACATTCGCAAAATGGTTTCGCATTGGCATACGTGTTCGCCGGATCGCAGTTTGTTTGTTTATCGTGTCCGTCAGTCTATCGGTTCGGTTCTCCGTCTCAGTTGGGCGCTCCAGCTCCATCTCCGACTCCTGCGGCCTTTCCCGCTTTTCCGGGGTTTTCCGCAGTCTCGTATCTCATCTACAAGTGCAGCTCCATTGTAATCCCGGGCAGATGTGGAGACACCAAAGCCGCAGCGCCAAACTTCAAAATGGCTGCCTTTGGTGGCCATTGGATTCGCCTTTTTTGTCCCTCAGTTTTCCGGAGGGGCGACCCTATTCGCCCGCAGACCCTTCTACTCCTGCACTCTCCGACCGTTTTCCCCCTCCCCCCAACCCATCTGGCGAAAAGATGTCCGTAGCATTTTGCGGTTTTGTAAGCGGCTTTCGCATCGCATTTTGTTTGTTCTGCTCCTCTGGATTTCTCGTCCTTCAGGCGGCCTCTTTGTGTATGTGTGTGTGTGTGTGTCTGTCTCCTGCCACGCCCTCTGGTTTATCCACCGCCCCCGCAGCAGGCATTTACCCCCCGATTTTCCCACCTGCCACCTGATGCTCCAGTTCCAGTTCCATTGGCTGTGTGCAGCATAATTAAAGAACTCGCTTGGAGATTACGTGGTTTTATAGGTTTAACCATTGCCATTGGATTCCCTCGTCCTCGCAGCTTGTCGGCAGGACTTGGTATTTCTTGCACATTTTGGTGGATTTTCCAAAAACGGTGAAAGCCTGCAGGGGGAAAAGGAGGAAAAGCGGAAGAGGCGGGAAAGGGTTTCAGGTAGCCGAAAGTTTCCACCGCAAGACAGACGCTAATGTTACAGCTAATGATTGCGAAGCTCCTGGAGCTGCAGGAGTAGTTCCTCGAGCATCGGATATTCCACTGAATGGAATGAAAACCATGGGCCACAAACAATGGCAGCGGCTTAAAAAGTGAGAAAAGTGAGTGAGTGAGTGAGTGAGTGAGTGGCAGTGGAGGGAACCAGTGGATTTTCTGGGCGGGAGACAAGATATAGTCAAGTGGTTTGTTTACACTAAATTACTGCAATACGCAGGGGGGCTAAAATAAGAGAGTCTTAATTTTGTGGAGATTTCTGGACGGTTAATTATGTCAGGTGTAAGTAAGATATAGAACGAAAAGGAGACAGGTATTTTTTTTTGAAAAAAGAGCTCGAAAGTTGTTGAAGTTCTGAGAAGGCTGTTCACTTAAATGATTAAATGATTGATTAAAAAAGCGCCTTTAAATTATTAAATCGATCAAAGGAAGCAAATCTAACATTGATCGAAGGGAGTACATTTCCAAAGGCGTCTACATTTAATACAAGCTTTAATGCTGCTTACTGCCAAGATAAACTCAACAGCTAGACACACAAAGGACCCTCTTTTGGCTTTTGGGTCTGAGTTTGGTGGGAACAATCCATAATGGCCTGGCCAAAAGATGAGAGATTATCGTGGGCTGACCGAGCGTAGTACATGGCATATTCTATTAATGTGGGGATCATGAAAGTTTTTACAACTAAAACCGGATTGGAATTGGCAATTTCATGGTTCGAGTGCAGTGCCGCAGGAAGAGAGCTGCCATTTTTATGGCACATTCGTGAGCTTATTGTAATGAATTGCCTCGGATTTTTCCGCCCCTCCGTTTACCGCCAGCTTCAATACACATATGTATATATATATATTTTTTTTTATCTCTCCCTAAAAGGGGGAGTGGCATGTGGAGCATGTGGCATTTGCTGTAATCATAATTTTATGTCCGTCTAAGTAGCTGCGCATGACGACTGTCAACGACACGGCCTTTATCCTGACCCACTCCCACTTTTCGAACCCCGCAACATTATCCTGCACCATAAAAAAAGGCAGACTTCATGGCAAATAAATTGGATAGATAATGTATCAAAAATTGTGTTAAAAAGATGTATTTCATTAAATAAGATTTCTATTTATAGGAAGAATTTATATATAAATTGAATTTTTATAAATTAACAACTGTTTCAACCCTTCATTTGAATAAGTTTCGAAAGTGGGTATACTATTTTCTGCGAGTGTAGCAAGCATGTTCACATCCTGTCAGCCAGAGTCTTAAGCTGTCTGCCACACGTTGTGGTTGCCACAAATGCGAAGGACATGAAATGGCGAGAGTCCTGCAACAGTTAGCGGTCAATTGACTGCACTGGGGCGGTCATACGGGCCAGTTGTCTTTGGCAGATCTGGGTCTGAACTGTCGGCCAAAGCGGATGACAGTCAGTAAGCAAAAGCGACAGATCCCAAAAATAAAACTTCAAATGCTAAAATTTGTATATATCGTTAGTTCTATAAACAATTTAATGGAATCCATGAAATTAAATGGATTTAAAAGAGCATCATGAATATCAACTGGCTGATTTTCTTGGCACATCGTTAACGAGTGATCATTGAATGTGGTAAAATGTTGAAGGTGAAGTCGAAGATGCCCATGATCGCTGACAGTCGAAGATATATGATGGGAATTAATAAAACAAGCGTAAACACTTAAAAGGCGCTCCACACCGAATTGACTCAATCGTTTTTTGCCTCGTTTTTTTTTTGGAATAATGGTAGGGGCAGTGATTTAAAAACAACCAAAAAACCTTTCCAACGCCCTCGCACTTTTGTTCGTTGAATGAGTCAGTAATTGAGTGAGTGTCTTGCTGAGTGACTGGTTCGGGTTTTCACTTCTACGGATTTGTTTGTCAGAAAATGAGATCTCAGAATCATCTGAGATTCTGAAAAACGGGGATTTGAACCTTCAAATACCTTGAATGGATATAAAATAAGAAACTGAATACCAGATTTTTAAGCAACTATATTTTAAAGTCAACTTATCTTACAAAATCGAATTCGATTTGTTTCCTAGCTGAAGAAACGAGATTCAGCCACTCAATCTTTAGGTAATGTGATCTCCTAAACCGTGAAGAAATCCAACAATATGAACATTGTGGTATACCACAAAAGACACGGCAAAGAACGGGTATCAAAGGCGAGTAAAACGAACAGACTAATTGAAAACAATCATTAAACAGAAACTGAGACCTGGACTGCGAAGTGGTTGTCTGGGGCGCCCGTTTATGTGTATCACTTAATTATAACTGTACACACACACATCCGCCAGGCGATATAGCATCCATAAGATACAGATACAAACGCTGTGGGATGCCGCTTCGGTTTGCTTATCCACTTCATTAAAGGAGTTGAAAAGGTGGCAGGGCAAACAAATGGACGGTACATATATCGTACATGGTATGTGGTATATGTGGATGGATGGATGGATGGATGGATGGATGGCTGGATGGTTGGATAGTAGGGATCGGGAACTGGCGCTGGCCAGAGAATATGCCCAAAAGCAGTAGGAGTTGACCGCGAAGACGTCCCACTGAGTTGGGTTCTTCACTTTTTTCGGACCCTCGGAAGGCAACCTTCCCGAAGACCTTCGTCAGCTCACTTCTTTATTAATTAGGCATTTTTTTTTTGGAGCTTTGTAAATCTGCGATTTCGGCGCCCTTCCTTTCGCCGGCGCTCATAATTTCGCGTAATTATGCTCAATTGTTTAATTGTCGACTGATTTGGCTTAATTGAATTTGTCTCTGGATGTCAAAACAAAGTTGAAAGTTCAATCGGGGGCGAAAATGTGCTGGCTGTGGGAACTCGAAACGGAAATCGTTGACATTTTCAACCGGAGGTTAAATTAACCAAACCACGTGATTTGGATGTACATGTTCAACTTAATGAGTTGAAAATATTGTAAGCATTTAAAACAAATCCAATAACAATGGAACTTTCAATTGTATTAATATAACTGAGTATTTAAATTGAAAATGGTTGTGCTATGATATTATTCTAAGCGTTGAATAATAATCATAAACGTAAGCTGAAACAAAATGCAGTGCAGTTTCAATTTTCATTGATCGTTATGGCTTTCCATTGAATTGCCTTGATGAATGGTTGAAAGTTCTCCATTACTTTCAATCTAGCTTACGGTAGATATATATCCATATCCACCAGCCGTAACGGATCAGCTTACCACTAACAAATGGCCAACTATCAACCATATGAAAAGCAACAACAATGCGGGCCCACGCAACACAAGCAACAACAAACAAAATAATAGGAAAATTTGAAAATATATGTTTTCTTGCTTTTCCTTTCCCTCAAGTGGCGCTGACGAAAAAAAAAACTGGAGTGAGATCCCATCACTCATGGGAAATTCATAAATTCACGCCGACGACTATGCAATTAATCTGCTGCTGGTGCACTGAAAGAAATGGATTCATTTCGAGCATTTTTGAGATTGAAAATTTTGAATATACCAAAAAAATTAGTTTTGATAATTAGAGAGACATGCAGTTTCACTGGTAGCATGGTGATTGTATAAATGACTGCATAATTTTTCGCAGTGCACTGTACATTTCACCACCTCTCTTTCTGCTGCTGTCTCTTTCGTTTTTACGCGCATGCGCGACAGCTGTTGACAGCGACGCCAGCAGCGCAGTCGCCGCCCGCTGAGTCCGTTGATTGACCTTATTATTATTGTTTTTGTTTCGTTTTTTTCTTGTTTCTTGGCTGTGAGAAATGTTGTAACTGTTCTCCGAATATTCGTTGTATTTCCAAGTCCAAGTGTCACGTTACAATAGTCATTTATAACACACCTCTTTTAATTTGGTGTAATTAATCTTTGCATGCGCACAGGCATCAAAAATCACACAGAGCTTAAAAATGCAAAATACGAGAAACCAAAATATTAAGATATTATGATAAAAACCAAAACATTATGGCAAAGCCAAAAAAATGCGATAAAAATGCAAATCCATCAACAAGTTGTTTCCGAAAAATAGCCAAGTTAGCAACCTATTTTTGGATGCTGTTATAAGAGTAACGCGTATAACTGTTATACAAAAAGGATAAGCAAGAGAACAAGGAAAGAGTAAATCTAGCGCGACAAAAGAGAGTCAGGAATAGTTGTAAGAGTAAAGTAAATAGTTACATAAAACATAAAGCGAGCAAAGGGCATAAATTTACTACAGATAATGTATAAGAAACTCCTTGAATTGGCTGAAAGCTTAAAATTGTTAATATTAACAAAAATAATATTGCAACTGGACTTTTATTAGAGCCGAGAAATATAAACATAAGTTAATACTACAGTGCATGAATAAATAAAACGTAAAATTGAATAGAATGAATGACTTTTACGGTTGGTCAACTCTTGGAAGTTGTCGTTCTTATATTGCTTTTAAATTTAAATTTACTTAATAAATAAGAACATGAAACAGCTGTTCGAGAAACAAAATTTAATAGTTAAATTAATAACAGTTAATAACAACAATAACAAAGTGCAAGGGAACAACAGAAACCTGTGGCGGCTAACAGAATGTTAAGTGGAATCCTGTTTACCCATGTTAATGCCCACCAATGTTTACCAACAGACTGTTAAGCAAGAGAGAGCCAAACACTCTCTCAATTTCTCTCGCATAAAACGCAACGCTATCAGCCATATCGCGCTGTCCCTTTCCCTACCACACGCTCCACGATTGCATCCTGCGTTTTATCACAACATTCGTCGCGCGTGAGAGCCAAAGAGCGGCGTCGTAAGAGCGGAGAGTGACCGTTTTGGGCCGCCAGCAAAAATACAACGCCAGCGAGAGAGCACAAACCTCGGCGTTTTCGGACTGGCCACACTTAGGCAAATGCAAGCGACGGAAACCGGAAACAGTGCGATTTCAGTCGTCGTATTCGCCGACTCAGCTCCAACTCGAACGGTTCTTTCGCGGCCGTTTACCGCTACTCTTCGGGTGTTTGTGTTTTTTTTTATGCGGCTCCGTGTAAGCGCGTACAAATCATTACTGCCTCTCGCTCGCACACGTGTGTGTAACGGCGTCCCCCGTGTTTGTGTACGTGTGCGTGAGCCTGTGTGTTTTTGCGGAACATTTGTTGTTGCTTTCAATTTGTTACTGCCCCTTTTAATTTCTCCATATTTTCGATTTTATGTCCCGTTCGAATTTGGTTTTAATCAATTCTTGTTTTTTGTGTCGTCCTCTTTTTTTTCAAGTGCTAAAGTGTAAAAGTCAACAAATACGAAAGAAGATAACGAAAAACACAAATAAAACGCAAAACACAACAAAACCACTGAGAAAATGCAAGTTTCTTGAAACAAAACATCAATGTGAAACGGATTACAATCACTGAGAGCAGCATCTTTATTTGGATAAAAAACGAAAAGCATATAGAAAAGCCAAAAGCGCACGAGATAGAAAAACAACAACTGGATTGCAAGTGCATTTGCAATTACTTTGGAAAAAACAACAACAAAATGTAGGTCACCTCTTATAAACAAAAGGGAAAAAAAGAAATGCAAAAACATTTCCTTTTTCCTTGGCCCAAAAAAAAAATGTCGCAAACTGTGAAATAATCATATCATAATCATCAACAACAACTTTGTGCAATGTTACGCTTTACTATTATTCTAACGGTGTTTTCTCGGCCCATCCTTTTTCAGTCCGCCATTCGCTTTTGTTATTTCTGCAAATTGCCAAAAATGCAAATGCAAACGAAAAGAGAAGAAGCGCGAGGATAGGGAAAGCGTGCAAAAACATGAAAAAACATTCTATACGTTATGGGGAAAACATAGGAATAATAAATAACCAGTGTAATCACTGGACAACACTACACAATGAAAACATGCGATATGCAATTTAATATTTATGAAATCGATTTCACGTTGTATTTCTAGAAACAACAGAAGTGCACTTTTCCTAGTTTATAATTGTTGACCAACTTTAACAGCTAAACAAATTAGAGATTGTAACTAATATTTTGAAAGAAGTACTCTTAATAAAATGCAATTCAATTTTACAAGGATAACTAAACAATGTTGTAAATGAAGTAAATGAGATTTTCTACAAATTTCCTATCTTTTGAGTCTATTGAATATAAAAGAAAAACCACTTAGTAGAACAAATGTTAAAACTAAACAAATAATATTACAAATGTAAATATCTGAGATTTAAAAATTTTAAAAATTAGCAAGTGGAATAATTTTTAGCCTTCATTCCAAAATATTCAATTAATAATGCTTCAGATAAATAAAATCCAACGTAATATACATTGTTGACTAAAAGATACATAGTAGAATTAATAGCGTTAGTAAACTGCCACAGAATAAAAAATATTTTTTAATACGACAGCAACTGTAAACCCAAATTAGCAAACAAATAACCATTAACTAACAGTAAACCCATATTTTGACAACTTGAAACACTTTGACATCCTTTAAACACATTTTGTGTAAAAGTGCCAGACTTTTTGATGGCGGAACTACTTGCAGCAAGAAACAAAAAAAAAAAAAAACAAGAAAACATTAGCCAAAGTGCCAACATAGTTAATAATTTATATTCATTAGTTCTTGTGCTTGGTGTTTAATGTTTTTTCTTCGGCTCGAAAATGTTGCTCAATTTGTGCGCCGGTTTGTTTATTTTCCAATGCCTTACAGTTTGACGTTTTTGCCGTTTTTATTTATTATTTTTTTTTTGCACATATGTTTAATGGACAAACGCAAATGGTTATTGCCATGGCTCATGTGTATTTTTTCCTATTTTTTCTACAACTCCGCCATGTGTTCTCAAAATGTATCTTAATATCTTTGTATCTTTGGCCATCGCTGGCATCCGCGATCTTCGCCGCTTGTGGCCATAAATCAATGCCGTCGGCAATCAGCGAATGGATTTATAGGCATATAGAGTCTATATACCCCGCCGATCTTGAGTACGAAGAATAGTTCCCTGGCAGCCCCTTATTTTACCCCTTTTCTTCTGCCATTTATATGGTGAAGTGAGTCGTGGTGTTTTGCAATTAAGCAAATTGTTGAAAGAGTCCGAAAACAATCGACTCAATCAGCTGAAGTTTTCTTAATATTAAGCTTAATTGAATGTCATATTTGTGGCCCATAAATTAAAAATTAGGAAGGAAAGGGTTAAAAAGGCTTGATTTTTGCTGCAATAAACAGTTCGTAACGTTTGAAGGCAAATTTCCCTAAGATACAAGTAGACAAATGAAAAACTATTTACTTTTTGCATCGGGAATATGGAAAATTGTTGTGGAAAGAAATCAGTGAAGGAAGTTTGAAGAATAGGTTGTTTTAATAGCATTCAAAAGGATAAAAAAATGTTTTTACATACTGGACATGCGTTAGAAGAAGCTTCTCCAAAATTCTCGTAAGTTTTAAGATCGTTCTTAACCAATTTGAAATATCAATTTCAATCGTGATCTTCTCAGGTTTCCCGAAAATGATACACAAATCCCTAGGAATTCCAACAGCTGTTTTATTTTCTGTTTCTTTTTGTCTTGATGCGCCGTTGCCGCTTTTCTGGGGCAATAAAATCGGGAGAAGGTCGCTTACAGCTTATGCTATATAGGGTATATAACCTGCTTGAAAAGTGCAGAAATCCAAAATCCTGCTCTTACACCCCCGCATCTTTATCAGTTCTTCTCTTTCTCTGCTCCTTTATCGTTTCGCAAATGTGCCGCACAGCTGTTGTCAGTTTAACGCCACGGAAAGGAAAATGTATCTCATGGATGCAGCCAAGTATCTCGAGCTACCTGTGCCCGGATTAAACGCTGAGAAAGGGCTCCTTTAGAATTTGAAATTGTATCTGAGGCACACCAGATGTATTTGTATCTCCAGATGAAAGAGAACACTCAATAAAGTGCCGCAGAATATTTTTTACTCAGTCTTAGATTCAATAAAGAAATTATATTTCTAGATATTTATGATAATTTAAAACGCTCGAATCGAAAAGTGTACACATTATTATCACCCATAAAGACCATTTTTGCTTACTTAACTTTATAAATACTAATTTACCTGATATATCTTACCGTGCGAGCTGATTAAATGATTTACATTTTCTTGTAAATAATCCAATTGCATCTTATGTTGCCTTAAACTCTTTAGATGTAAGTGGCAGATAATTAAGGCGATTAACCTTCTGCATTAGTTACATCTACTCCCTGATTAAGCCATAGAAAATCGAGCGCACAAATTGATATTGTATTCAAAACATAAGTACAAGTATCTGCATCTCCAGCTGGCGACAGTATAATTTTACTCAAGTGCGCAAATTAGTGCAGCGAATATGTCAAATGTGTTGACTGACAGACAGACAGTACGCGGCATGAGTGTATGTACGGCCCTGTGTATCTGTTCGTTGCAAATTGTTATAGTTATGGATACAAGGGAACCGAAATAGCTGGATTTTGAGGGCTTGCTGCGGCGGCAGCCACTTGAGATGATTTATGATGCCAGTCAGCCCGATTCTCCGGCTCCTCGCACAAGTGCAGACAGCAAAAATAACAATCCAAAAAGGTTTTGCCATTGATAGCAGGCAGGCAGGCAGGCAGCCTCAGTCAGCAGCCTCTCGGATAAATTCTGAAACTGTGGAACTCGGGATCTCTGGAACCCAGAAAAACGGGCCCTAAGACCATGATGCTGCACAAAAACCCAAGGAAGAGGAAACACGGAGAAAAACACGGAAGGCGGGGAGGTTTCCTTTTTTTTCGTATTTCATTTTACTTAGTTGAAGGTGTGAAGCACACCGGGCCAAAACCTTGAATTGAAAAATTCCCAAAACAAAAATATGCCTGCAAAAATATGTGCAAATTGCACTGCCCAAAAATAGGGTCATAAACTAAAGAAACTGTCAAAAGTCCTTATGCAATCGAATACGAGACTATTAAGCGGAACATTTTAATCAAATTTTAATCATAGAATCGAATCGTATTCTATATTTTATTGGCAACTCCGTTGGTAAAAGTAATCATTACATAGTCTATAAATTCTATACTATCCACTAGGCAATCGAACTTCTCAATTGTTAGGTTAGCAATAAATTATTTATGTTTTTGTCTCAGTGTTTCTTGTATAAGTAAATCAAAAACAAAGCTGCCGAGGAGCTTGGCAACAATGACGCGGCTAAAAAAGCAGCAGATGTAGCCAAAGAAAAGAAGGCTGTTTCGGTTCGGTTTGGTTTGGCCAAGAAGGAGTAGAATCTTTGGTCCAGCGGCGTTGGCTGGTTTGGTCATTACCGTCATGCCTTGTCATAGACAACATCGTTTATTTTCCAAACACTCGAGGTGTGCTCCATCCTCTCGAGTCGCCTCCAAAACCGTTTTCACACCTCTCGCCCGAATATTGTTTTTTTTTATACATTTCTCTACATTTTTCTATATTTTTACCTGTGTGAATCAGCACAACTGGTTGGCTGCTTTGCCTTGGAAAGACGAAAGATGGAAAATACTTGAATGATTTCGCGATGTTCTTGTTGATTTTGCATTTACACAACACTACAGGAACGTCTAAGGAAACGACGGAGAGAGCTGGATTTATTTTCCATAATTATTGGAAATTTATGCAGCAAGTTGCCAATGAGACAAACAAACCATAAATCCACACAAATCGCTTCCAAATGAATTGGAGCGTGTGGAAAATGGTAGGGCATTGGTGTTGAATGGTGATAAAGGGTGCAATCGTAAATCGTAAATCTTCCGAAGACAGAGCAGCGACACCAAAATCGAAATTGCTTTTCCCGGAGACCAATTAAACGAAATTCTAGATCGAAATCAAATCAAAATGTAATCAAATCGAGTAATAATATCAGCTCGAGCTGTGAAGTGCAATTGAAAGTTTGGAAATTTGATAAGCCAGTGTGTATTTTGGATTGGCAAACGTAAAGAGTGGCAGGCGAGAAAGGATAAGGAGACTTTTACGTGGCGAACCTGTTGAGGAAAAAGGGCGAACAAGGAGCTAATTTGCCAGGCGTGTTTAGCATTTAAGCATTTCGAGTGCGAGTGGGGCAATGTCGGCGGTGTGGGAAAATGCTGGTGGAAAAGTGCCACTCGAGAAGTCAAGTGGCTGTGGCTGCTGTGTGTTTTTCGCCTGCTTCTCAAGACGTTGCAGGCAAATCGCTGGCAGGAGCTCGCAGTAAAAACAAACCGAAGAGAAACGCAGGCGGCATAATTAAATTTCAAGTTTCACATTCCCAGCTCAGCATCCTGTCGCGAAAAATCTAGAGCCAAATAAATATATATCTACATACCTACATATATATATTTGCAGCGGATTTAAAGGCTGACAAGAAAAAGCTTTTGCTGCACAAAATAGTGCGCGGAAAACTCATTAAATGACAGCGTTGCATTTTCCAGAGTTGCCAAACTTCCACTAATGCCACTACTTAACTAGGGCTGCCGCCGCCGCTCGACAAATTCCCTGTCCGCTCGGCTTTAAAAACGGGGCCAACTAATTGGATGGCCAAAGCAGGCTTAATTCAATTCCAGTTGCATATAGCTAGCTGAATTGACAGTCAGCACAGTACAACACTGGCTGGAAAAGTGCACTAGCTAAAAGAAATGGTATAGTGTCAAGATATCATTTCAAATAGTTTTGATAACTAATATTTGAAAATATATGTAACTTTACAATATTTGCGAAGAAGAAACATTACTTTGCCGCAAAATTGGCCGCTTAACAACACTGCCAGGGCCATGAAAACGCACTTGGTAGTATAAATCACCGGCGGAAAAAACGAAATCCAACAAAACGTTGCAATTATTTTGTTGAACTTTTCCAAGGAAATAATTCTCGTGCGCCTTAAATCATTTTCCTTTGGTGGCTTGTGTTTTATGGCCCGTTGGTTTATTGTTTCTTAAAATGTATAAAAATAAATGAGCTAAATTGTTGCCTCCTTCTACGCTGAAGTGATTTGCCTTTCCCCCGGTGCCAGGAAAATAAAAAAAAACGAAGAAGCTGAAACAAAATATGCCTGGCCAAATTTTTCACATTTTATGGGCAATGTTTTTTCTTTTTTTTTTGTTAGGTTTGAAGCTCTGAGCGTGACTTTGGTTTTGATAATTTTTATTTTGCAACGTACACGCGTGTTTGTTTACGTATATACGTACATACATAAGTATACCATTGCATATTTATGACTGAAAATATATTATGCGTATAATTGTTGTTGCCTCGTCGCCAAGTTTTCGCTTTTGGTTTCCCTTTTGCACCTTTGCGTCGTTTTGTTGAATCAATTACAGGCAAAAAAAAAAAAAAAAAACAGCGAAAGAAAAAAAAACTAAGGGAAAATGTAAGGAAAAGCTGGGAAAACAGGGGCAGAAAATAGAAAGCAGGCAGACAGGCTGGCAAAAATGGCAAATTATGGCACCCCAGAGATGCGCGATAAAAGCCCATTTACTTAAACTGAATATTTATTATTCCTGTCGCTGCCACCTACTCCCCTAAAAATACATATATAAAACGTATATATATGTATGTATACGCCTCTTTTAGACGTACTTTCTACCGACTTTTCGCCCATTTCCCATGCAAAACGTTTGACTTCTTCCTTTTAGCCTTCTTCATACGCCGCGAGTTTTTCATTTCCTCCCAAAAACTTGGGGTGTCATAAAGTTTGGCCCCACCAAAGTTTGATTGAATTGTGTGCGGGGACTTGGATGGGAAAAATCTGCCGGAAAAAAGAGGATCGCCGAAATGAAGATGGGTTGAAATTGAGGCTGGCATTAGGTATTGAATGTTTATAAATCAAACACGCAGTCATGGCTTTTTATAAAGATTTCAGAAACGAATGCTGAAGTTTTATTGCATTAAGATATATTCCTTCAGGAATTTCAGTTTGTTTTAAATATAAAGTTTTTGTTAGGTTTCGAAAACATAAAACTGATTCAAAGCTGAAATGAAACCATTCAACGTAATAAAACATGGTAATTAATCCGTTAAATCATATCAAGATACAAGCATTTATGAACACTTTAGATTCCAATTCAAAAGGGAACAGAGTAACAAAAGGTTTATATTATTTAATTGAAATAGTTGTTTTGGTTTTAATATAAGATATTCTTCTTCTCTTTCACCCATTAAATAGTGTTTGCTCTTTTCTTTTTGCCAAAGTAGTAATAATAGATTTAATTAATGACGATTTTTTCTCGCTGTGTTGGGGGATCCCTACGCGGATCGTATTACCGAAACCTTTTGTGCGAGATCTTTTGATTAGAACCCGATTCCAGTTGTGTTGATGCCCGCAGCTGAATTCGCCAAGAATTCGATACTCTACGCATTAAACCCAATGAAATTCGAGTGCAGAAAGAAAGCACCGAAAAAAGCCAACAAAGCCAAATAAATATAAAGAAATTAATGAAGTAAATGATAGCTGGCGAGGGCAACGAAAATTCTCATATATTTATATATATTTATACATATAAGCAAGGAGCAAGGAACCTAACCAAACCAAACCGAAGTGTTTCATAATTTTCGAATTCTAAGCGCCGCCGCCGTCGCCATCGAAAATTCCGATAAGCAGCCCCCAACGAGCAGACACAAAACAAAAAAAAAGATACAGTTCCCCAAAGTAAGAGGGAAAAATTAAATAATTTATGTTTTATGTGGCACAGGAAGCGTTGCCTTCTGGGGGTTGTTCCCAAATAAAATAAAATAAAATAGACAAGAGCGAGGAGCTCCGTTCGAGCACTCAAGTGATTTAGGAAGTGTTTGTCTGCGTTACGCTTGGTTAGTTGATAAAAATCAGTCGACGCTTTTGTATTCTTTTGGCGTGGTTCTTTCAAAACCCACCGCCCACCTCACCCATGGCGCGAACAGGGCGTGGCCAAAAAAAAAGGCGCAATGGAAGAGGGTTTTATGTATGGCCCTTGTCTGAGTCATGGTCGCCGCTTAATTGCATCGACTAAATTGCATTTTAAGCTCTCCGCGTTTCGTTAATTTCTGCAACATTCGTGATGATTTATAATGGCCACGCCCACAACGCCCTCTTCTGAGTCATATATTAGCCAGAGCAATCGCCTTTTCAAGGGGCCTCAAAACTCGTATCTGTGAGATACGATTTTATCTGGTTTTACTCTGGTTACTGGAAATAGTAACTAAATGTAATATATTTTCATATATTTTAAAGCGTAGTGCTTATTTTACGTAAGATAAAACCTAACAATTCTAAGATTTAAGTTGCCTCTGAAAAGATCTCTTCAGATTGTATCTGTAAGTTCTCGTCTTCTCAGTTCGTGATTGCATTATTGCGTGCCAAATATGAATCAAAGACAGAACGTATCCACAAGATACTCTACTCTCGTCCACTTCCTGTGCGGTTTTCGGTGTGGAGCGCAGTTTAAAGTGCCATTAACCCACAATTGCACAAAAGCCAAGATATACACAATCTATGGTTCTTTACTTATTTTTTTCCCTAGTTTTCCTCGTTTCTTTTTTTCCACTTTTGGGTTCGGTTAATTGCAAGTTTGGCCCGCTGCTGCGTGTCAAAATATCATTTTGTGTGTTAGATACATTTACGGTTCGAGCTGTTCTTTTGGGATGGCCATTAATTGTCGTTGGCCTGTCATTTTGCGGTACGAATCTGTGGCTAAATATGTGCCCCCCACCCGCTCTATCTACCTGAATCGCCCAGATTCGTTGATTATCCAGATACGGATGGGCTGTGACAACATTTTCAATACTTTTTGTGCCTGGCTTTGGTTGGGCACCGGGGTGGATTATTTTCTATTTACACGATTTGCAGGGATGAAAATCGCTCGTTGGCATCGCGACCAGCTGCCAGAAAAGACAGGATATATAGTTCTACACACACACACACACACAAATGCACACAAGGATTCTGCAGGACACCTTTGTCGCGATAAATTTGAAATAATTTGATGCGTCTTGTTTTATTTGACAGCCAACAAATTCGTGGTGCCCAAGGGACTTTGGAATCAACCCGGTACCGCCAATGTAAACATTTCGGCCGGCAATTAAAAGGACCTTCCATTTCTTTTTCGTCCTGCTGTAGGGAAATTCAATTTGTAGATTAAAATGTACTCCCTCGTTTCAGTTTCTGTGTCTGTTTGTTTTGTTTTGTTTTCGGATATTTTCGCCGTAATAGCCACGTGAGTTAGTCCTTCGTGCTCGAGGAAAAATGTTCAATTAAAAACTAAACGAAATCGTAATTTGTATCGGTCAATATATATAGGGTTTTATTTGGGGAGGTGCAGGCAGGAATGAATTAAGGAATTAGCTGAGCATTAAAATGGGGTGGAATGTGGTGGGGGATTCCCCACAGGGCAGATTGATTAAAATTGATTGAGCGTCTATGCAAATCAATTTGGGGATTATGTCGAGGAAATGGCATTGGAAAGCGGATAAACAAAAGAAATAATGAACAAAAACCCTGGGACAAAGTAAACAAAAATATTTTTAGAAGATATAGTGTGTAGGCAATGAGTTGAATAAATTGAGCTTGATAAAGGAATAGATCTTCATTTTAAAACGCTTAGGAATAATTAAAAGCTTAAGCGTTTTCAATAAAATCAGGCTAAAAATATTAAAGATACACTTTAAAATCTAAATTCTTGCCATCTATTTATGTATCAATCGACTGTGAAATTTGTTTTATGCTGAATAAATCATCAAGCGGCAAGACGGCATTAAGTGTTCTTTTATTGCCCAGGAAGATACTTTTGAACCCTTTGCGATTTGAACTTTTATATTGCTCTTCGCTTAACTTTCGCCCCATCCCCTTGGTTCTTTTAATATTTGCATTATAAGCACTTTAAACCATTTAAACTTGCACTGGCCTCCCTTTTGCGCCCTTGGATAATGCGCTAAAAAAAAGTTTACAAAAAAAAAATCAAGTAAAATTCGAAAAGGGAAAAAATCGCATTACAAGAAAAAGTAAGGCAGAATGGAAAAAGGGTGAAAAATGCAATTTCCGCACAGACGCACACATTTTCCGGCCAACACAGTGCACATACATATATTGAAATATATATTTATATAAATATATATATATAGTATATTTATATAGAATGAGATAGAGGAAGCGAGCGCGCGAATGGGAAAACTCAATTTCCAAACTAAATTCAACTAAGAAAAAAATATGTATTGTGTGTGTGCGTGTGCAAGAAAAAAAAATTGTGAAAATTGTATTTGGCAAACGCATTAAACTTTCATTTTTCTGTCAGGCCAAGGATAACACACACACACACAGTAGTGGCAAGGCGCCGCAAATGCAAAACCCAAAATAAAGAAAAAAAAAATGGAGAAAAGTACGGGAAAATGAGGAAAATGCAGCCGGAGAAGATATTTGAAAATCAAAGCGAAAGTTCTCAGCTTTTGTCTGTCCGCAGGACTTATCCTTCCACGGCAAACTTTGCTTAGCTCCATCTATCTATATATATATATATATATATAATACATATATATGTATATAGTAGCCCAATCTCCCTGTCGCTGCGCCGAAAAACTTTTGTCATGAATTGAGGCTGGGGAAATGTGCGAGAAAAACACATCAAAGCAATCAAAAAGTGACGCCAGAGCAATTGAAAACTTTTCGCATGAAAAAAAAAAAACAAATTCCAGCCGAAAAACAAAGAAAAAAAGGACAGAAATTACCAAAAAAAAAAAATAAAGAAAAAAACTAAAACAAAAAGCGGAAGATGAGGAAGGAATAGAAAATGCAACGCATCAATGCATTTTCCGATGGTCGAAATCAAAAGCTAAAGAGTCAATTGCCAAACCCATTTTCCCGCCCCCTTTTTCCGCCCAGTTAATGGCTTTGTTTGCCATGGCCATCAGCCAAGAAAAAAAAAAAAAGATAAGAAAAAAAATAGAAAAAGAAGCCGAGCGCCAGAGAAATGCAACTCAAATAATGAGCCACCGAATTTCGAATGTACATATATATAAATTCTTCTTAATGCTCCTATTTTTGGCCAACTTGTGTTCAACTTAAATAATTTGCGCATAAAATATAATTTAATGCTGATGCCCAGCTCCTTCCATCAGAACTTGTTTGCTTGCCAGAAATTGCGGGCTTTATGGCACCATAGCTTAGGCGAAAACGAGGTCAAATACAATGCGGACGCGTGCCAATGTGAGTCTCAATTTGGCAGCCAACTGTAGCGGCTATATAGTATGAGATCCAACTGGTGTTGCATCCGGAGTGGGTTACACCCCTCCCCCCCTTTGGAAATCCAAGGAAAAGCCCAACGCCCACCACCCATCGCCCCAGAAAGCTAACCAACCACCCACACTCAACCCTCAGCAAGGAATGCATTTCGCCAGGCGATGAGATTTTGCCGCTGAACAATATTTCATAAAGCTGAAAAAACTTGTGAGCGCGAGCAAAATGCCTTGGCTGCAATAAATGCAGCTCACAGAATTTTCAAGGCGGTTGGTAACATTTCGAGAGCTGCTTCTACCGAGATTGATTCTGGCTAAATCCATAAGTTTAACTGCACCTTATGTGTTAGCGGCTGAGCTACTCAATTTAATTAAATGGAATTCATTACAGCAATATATTAACTAGGCTATTAACTAGATCATTGTGTTCCCCTATAACTCTCACCCTTATAAAGATGAGATCACTTCCATAACTTCAGCATGCTGTGGAATGTTTCGTTGAGGTTTTCGAAGTGAGTTATGTCCACTTGGTAACCCCTATTTCACTCACCATATCTACCAATGGAGTCTAGACTACCTATCTAGTCATTGAGATGCAGAGAAAGAAAATGCTGGTGTGTTGTAAAAAGAGCAAAAGATTTCCTGGCGATTTAAAACACTATCAAATAAATGTGGAGATACAAATAAATATACAAGCATAGATATATTTATAATTTATTTAATATCTAAGATACAACTGATACTTGTCGCAATTTCTCTCAGTTTGTGTCTGTTTTGTCATTTTGTGCACTCTAGATCACAGATATGTATCTGTATCTATTGCAGCCGTGTCTCGAGCTCTTGGGTTCAGCGCTTTGTTGTTCCCGTATTTAAGTAGCAAATGATTAGCTTCAATTGGCTTCAATTGCATATGGGCTTAATGCCCAAATTGATACGTAGAATAGCGAAGAAATCTCCAAAGCTTCGCCTATCCTCTCAGCTCATTTCACCAGCAAGTTTGTAAGATTGTTTTGTTTGTTTTTCTTTATTTTTTGTATTTTTTGCCTTTCTGAGGCCAGATAAAAAGCGAAACCCTACGCTCGATGTCTGTCTTATTTTCTATCTCAATCGTTTTGATGGGATAAGTAGTTGGGCGACAGAGGGTTAAAGGAAAGGGTATGCTGCTGCGGGGTTAAGCAGCTCACATCACGCACATTCATTTCAAGTAGCTTCACTTTCAGCAGTTTTTAAGAGAGAGCGTCTGAGCCGATTGAAGTGTCTGGCAAGTTAAATCATTTGGAAATTTGAGGGTTTTCTTGACTTGATTCACCATTTTGGCGAAAAATGAAATACCCCCTTTACCCAGCCAGCCCCCTTCTCAAGTTTTACCAAAGCATCTTCGGCTTTCTTAACTTGGCTTATACCGAATTTTAGTTGGGCTGAAACAAGAAGACACAAAAGTTTCGCCGACTCAAGTTTGACTTTTATTTTCGTAGCTCTCAGTTATTGGGTGTGCAAATATTTGCTTCATTATTGGCCAACTGACTTCCTTAATAATGAGTATATCCAACTCGAGTTAAAGTTTACTTTTTCCATATTTTCATTTAGTTATTTTAAACTAATTTCATTAACTTTCGTAGTTCTTTTCAATAGTATTTCAGTTATTAACCTTATCAGTTCATGATTATTTAGAAAGTTTCCCATCTGTTTGCTTGTGATTTTGAAGAAATTACCCATGATCTTAAAATGCCACAAATACGTGTAAGTCTTGCCACATTGTTGGCCCCAAAATCCATGCACAAATATTTGTAAAATGCCGTAATTGCTGAGATTATTCAGTTTGTTTATTATTTCGCCCATATTTATCTTGTGCCGCCCCGCAGAATGCAGCCGCATTCCTACGTTAAATATTTTTAATGATTTGTTCAATTTAAGCGCATGTTTGTTTGTTTTTTGGGCACGGGGCATTCGGCACTGCAACGGAGCATGTCCGTGACCTTTGTCGCGGCACCCACAAGATACAGGATACAATATACACAAGATATAGATACTTGCGAATGCGGCAAGGGCTGCAAATGAAAAGTTAAACGTTGCGTGCTGGGCCTGTTTATCTTACGGATGCGCCCTGGGATGCATCACTCACTCAACTCGAGCATAGCATTTAACTCATTCGTATAAAAGATACAAAAACCGCGAGTATCTGTAACTCTGCTGCACGCACATATACATATACATACATGCACAAACAAATGGGCGAGTTCTTCATGGGCTCTTCAGCTGCTTTCCTGAACCAACTTCTGCTCATTCATGGCGTTGCACTCGATTAAAAATGTTTCGTGTGTGCCCCGGCAGCCGCATTTCCCTCAGTTTTCCCCGCCCGCCGCATTTCCCTGCGATTTTCCTCAGCTCAGTTGTTGTCGCTTTTGTTGCAGGAAGTGCTCATCTTCATTTACTTTGTTGTCGCTGCCGTCTCTTGACGTTTTTCGGTTTTGCGGATGACACTGTTCGGTTGCTGTTCTGTGCACCGATACACTGTAAAAAAAATCTGCCAATGAATATGGAGTTGCATTAAAACTTTACAAAGATTTACATCTAAAAATGTTGTTATATGAAAATCTTATAAACATTTGTCCAATGCAACTTTAAATGCATTCATGCTTGGAATAATTGGAATTTTTCTTCGAGTGCACAGATTCCCATTGAGATTATTGCCAATTTACAAGCCGCCTGTCTCTCTCGTTCACTTTTTGCCCATCTCTCTCTAACGCCCGGCACTCTGCTAATTAAATATCTATGAATGGCGGTCGTAGAACACTTGTGTGTGTTTGTTTGGTGTATTTGTATCTATGTATCTGCCGGATTGCCGGATTTGCCAAATGGCGGCATGCAGATGGAGTATAGAGTATTTTAGCATCTCCCCTTGCTCTGTGCGCCATCGTTTGTATTTTAATTTAGCATCTTCAAATTGCTACAGGAAATTGCTTTAATTTCCATTGAGTGTTTCTTCTTGTTGCCGAAAACCGAATTGCCCCTGTTTTCCGTCTGTTTCTCGTTCTGCGGTTGTTGCAAAGATTATCCCAACCGCACATCGAACTTTTCGGGGCAACTTTCCTTTAGTACGCACATATACATATATAAAATCCAGACAGACGCTTAAGCGCTTTTCATTAATTTATATCGCGGTGCAGTCAGCTTTTTGAGAACCGAAAAACCAAAAACTGAACCAAAAAATCCACAACAAACGAACCGCAAAAACACAAGACTTAACAAGATTTTTGCGTGCAGCGGCGCTTGGAAAACCGCGCGAAGAAAAGTTTTTCGCTAAAGACATCAATCAATGCGATTAGACAATCTTCATTAATCTGTGAAACTGAAACTAGAACGCGACGCATTAAAATCCCATATAAGAGCCAATTCGGTATGGGCACTTTTCACGATTTCCACCGAGGGGTGGAAAATCACACACAAACACCAACACACACACACACATCGACCCACACCCACTCGAGAAATCAAAGAGGAGACCAAACACTTGAGCTCATTTCCCAGGCGTTTTTTCTTTTTCATTTGTTTGTTGGTTATTCGCCGCTTTTGATCTTTCTTTTGTAGAATTGAGAGTCGAAAAGGAGGCGGCCGAAGAAGAAGCCCCGCGAAAAATCAAGGGAAAACCTAAGGAAAATACTGGGGGGAAAAATACACATCGATTGATTGGTCAGCCTGGGTAAAACTGCGAATGTGTAAGATGGCTGGGCGGAGCAATTGAAGTGCGAAACCCGAAAGAGGCAGACAAATGGAGCGAAAATGCAAAGGAAAACCAAATGCCAAAGTTTTCCCGAATTTTCCCCATGTTTATGCGTGCGATTTTAAGGCGAAATGGCAAAGAAAAATATCCAAAAAGTATAGTTTTTCCTTTTAAAATTTTTAAACAGTAGTTTCAAGGAGTTTTCGATTAATATTTTATTCATATTCATTTAACACTTTGCTAATTTTAGCTGTATTAACGCATAAACATCTTTTTGGCCTATCGAAGGCTTTTCGGCCATTTTGCTATTTTTATTTAATTTCTTCTGGTTTCATTTCGCTGCCAAAGGAACAGAGCGTTGCTGCTACAGATACAGATACATTTTAACGGCCAAGCGTGAATTGCTCCACTGGGAATGGCGTTCCATTGGATACACTTCGATTTGGTAGATTTGACAATGCGCAAAGTGTCTGTATCTGTATCTGTATCCATGCTGTGTGTGTGTCTGTGTACAAATGTATCTTGCAGATTCTGGGCATTTCATTTGAATTTAGTAGTCCGTAGTTGGCTGACTAATGATGAAAGTGTGACCCAAGTTTTGGGGACATTTGCAGGATTCCAGCGTCTTTTTGGGCTGCGACGGCAATTTATTACAAATAATATATCATCCCATTCCTCCCGCCAGCATTTTATCCAATCATCCACCGGCTGTTTGCCGTTTGTCCAAGTTTTTCGGTTTGGCATATTTGTCAGTGTGGCATTACTAATTGGTGATTACGAGCGGAAGTCGACAAAATATTTTATGCTCTTATTTCTATTTTGTAAACATTTTTGTGTTGTCGACTTGGGACTGAGGTCGTAAAAAAAATACGGCAACAACAAAAAAAAAGTAAATAAAATCCACGACGAGCGAACGGCGGAAATTCAAGTGGCTAAAATTAAATCGAAAGCGCTGGGTTAAGATCTGCTGTATCTTCATCTGGCATATCGTTATATATGCGCATCCATGTGGCGTGTATCTGCATATGTATCTGTATCGGTATCTGTATCTGTAGCCGATGTGGCCGCTTTTCATCAATGGACTTGGAATATCTGGCCGTGTGCCAATTATTGTTGCACGTTTGTCTCCCGGTTGTCAAGAAGTTGTGAGTTCTTCGGGCCAACTGGGCTGCATTTTTGCCTCTCGTTTTGCATGCGTGTCTTGCGCAAAAATGTTCATTCATTGCAAATGCAAATGGCAAAAGGGAGAGGGAACAAAATAAATAAGCCCAAAGGCAGCTAATGAAAATGGAAATCAACTTGCCAAATACACGAAAGAAAGTGCTCTTCATATAAAACGGGGCGGAGGGAAAAGTGAGGAAAAGTGCATTGGCCGCCTAACTGCAGTCCGCAGCCGAAGATGCCAATCAACACCCTAGTGCCCAGCATCTGCTCATTTGTCAGATACTTTTTTCTCTGATTCTCCTTTGGCTTGAGGTGTAAATGATTTTTGGGGCGGAAAGTCACTTAACACCCACCACAATCTTGAGAACTTATATCACCTTCTTTGTACTTCTCAAAAACCTAGATGGTTTTACAATATTTTGTATATATAGCACGTACTGCTTCTAACAATTACGGCATTTAAGTGTTCTCTCTGGTCATTATAAAATGCCACATTAAAAGTATTAACATCAAGTGCCAGTATAAATGTATTTAGGTATTTGCTAATTGCATCTTCTAGAGCATTACTAATTTCGGCCACAAAACATGTTGCATCTGTGTAATTAATTCCAAGAAAATCTCAGCCCAAGTAGCTACACTCCTTTCGCCCCCTTTTCATATTTCACTTAGTCACTCTTTTGTGTACATTTCTTGATGTTTTTTTTTGTTTTTTTTTTGTTTGCCGGCAACTGTTGTTTTATTTACCATACTTATTTTATGGGCTGCATCTTTGGTTTTTCATCGTTTTCCTTTCGTTTTTGCCCCCGTCGTCTTTGTTTTTGTTGGCTTTTAATAGTCGCCCGGCGAAAAGGAAAACTGAGAATGGGAATGTTGGCCTGTGTCTGTGATAATTATTATGGCGCTCTTGACGCCTTTATTGGGTGTAAAACGTTTCGCAGGCGGTCGCCGCGGATGGATGTGCAGATACAACGATTCACAGACCCCAGATACAGCGATATAAATATACAGATACTTTTAAGACCCGCGGATTGCATCTCATTTCGAATGCAAAACGATCGACGGCGATAAGCCGATCAACATCTTTAAGCCAGTTACAAGGTTTTCAAGTTGGGAATCGCCTCGTTCGGATCGGATCGGATCGGATCTCGGTGATCCCATAGATATATTCCCCCTTTATAGCTGTTGTTGCACCGTTAACGATCCATGTGTGGGGTCGATTTTTCCTCTTTTTTTTTTGAAAATGGCTTGTTAAAATGCAACAATGTTGTTGATGCGGAACTTTCCTTAAACCCAGACATCGAATTCATCCAATTTCTGTGCTTGCCGAAGCGACAAATAAATGCTACAGTCTTTTACGGATTTGTGAATTTACACAGTGAAAAAAAAGGGTTAAGTCTTTCCAAATAAATATTTATGGAAGAAAGATGCTTCCAATTAAGTACAGATGGTGTTTGTATATTCATAAGATACTCACTTTATCAGAAGTACCTAACATTTTTTGCCTGTGTAGCAAGCCAGAGTGGGTGGAGATCGAAAATTGGGTGGAAGGGGTGGGAGAACAGCAGACAACAATAAAAAGGGTTCAGCTGATCATCATCATCACTCGGGGCTTGGTCTCTTGCGTTTTGGGTGTCTTTCGTGTGGGCAGATCGCCGCGATTCGATTCGAATCGGATCGGATCGTCAGATGCATCCCAAGGTTTCTTTTCGTCTGGGTTTTGTATTTTCCTAACAAGCTGTCAGTCAGTCAGCCCTTTAGACGGGAAATGTAACGTGGCGATGGTGGTGGGGGAAAAAGTGTCAGCCGAAGAGGAAGTGGAAATTAGCTCGAAATCGATGGGAATCATTGATAGATGCGATGAGTTACACAATCAACTGGCCAAGTGTTGGCAAATGACTGTGGATAACTTCGTTGCTGAAGAGATCTGAACTGTGGGAATGGTATTTTACATGTCCATCCATTCGGTTGTTTGGATTCATTACATGTTAATTGCAATGTTTGTAAATAAAATCAAATGTGATTTCAAATCGAGGAATAAATAAGCCATAAATGCATATTTAGATGGGATTAGTAATTAGCGATTTGTCTAATTTGTTAAACGCATGCATACATAAAATGTATATTTGTGCACATTGTAAACAAAATCAAATAGCCATATTATCTAATATGATTTTGCGTTGCCATAAATGCATATTAGCGTGCGATTAATACAATTTGTATTTACTTTGAGATAGCAAGCTAAATTAAATTTCCCTCTGACTTTGGTTTATTTTCCCTTTCCTCGGTTGTTTTTTTTTTCTTTTTGTTAATCCATAAAGGCAAACGACAGAAATTGTCCTACAACATTTTTCACTTATCTCCCATACAATTTCCTAGCGCCCCCTTACCGCGGGTGGAAAAACCCACCTCTTGAGTTTCGGCGCCTTGCTTTGTTAGCTTAACTTTATTCTCTTTATTTTCCTATTTTTTTTTTGCTTCTCTGTTAATGTGCGAGATGCAGATACAGATACAAATGGGTGACCATGTGTGTGTGTTTTGGGTTTTATGAGCGCATATCGCGGGCTAAGCTGCACTTCAATAAATCGGATGTTTTTTTTTTTTTGGAAACGTTCCATATATATACTATAAAATTCAAATTTAAATATTGCATAAATATACTTAAAAATATTCAATTAAAAATAAATATTCTGCAGAGCACATATAGTTTCATTTGAGAATAAAACAAAATTTTTATAAAAACGATTGAGAACGCTGCTCGTTTTTTCCCGTGTGCTAAGATAATAATCAAAGACACGACAAAATTCAGTTCAGTTCGAGTTGAGTTGGGATCCACTTCGAGTTCAGTTTCGGTTTCAGTTCATAGGACGTTGTAATTCCCCAGAAGCGCCCCATATATATCTGTGCCCACATATATATTCGTATCTGTATCTGTATCTGCAGCTGAGGCTGTAAATGTATCTGCGTGTCTTGTGTTGTGTGCATAAGATATTAGCATTCTGTGCGTTAATGCTTTCATCTTACTGATACATTCTGCTTTTTTCGTCTGCTGCTGGCTTTTTGCCTGCGAGTTTATTTCATTTTCAGTTTCATTAAATAACAAATTGCTCTTTTGTTGTGTGTGCATGTGTGTATCTGCGTCTTTGTATTGTGAGCTTAACTTTTTTATGATGTCTATGCAGGCAGGCTTATGTGTGTGCACTTTACTTTTTTCCTTAGCTTTTCTTATAATAAAAGCAGTAGCAGTAGAGTACGAGTACAAAAAGGAAATTCAAGGGAAGGTTAAGGAGACGCGACTGAGAAAAAAATAAGTTTATTTGTGTCGCCTTTCTATTTTATGCTTTCAATAAATATTAACATTTTCTGGAAAAAGCAGGGCAGTAACCTTCCCCGCATTTTACTTAAAAAACTTTCGACTTTTCCTTTGTCTTCCCGTGTCTTTTGTTATATTTAGTTTACTTGACGCACATTTTTCATGTTTATAAAATGTCTTCAAAGATTTTAATCTCATTGAATTGGTAGGAGCGGAGGCTAAAAGCCCGAGGAGGTGGATGCCTCTGTTTTGGCCATGATAACTTATCAACGAAGTCTAAGAACCTGGCTTCTGACATGCCAAGAAAAACAAAAAACACCGTGACTTGAGTGTGTGTGTGTGTGTGGGCTAAGCAAAAGTTCTTTTCATTTGCAAGTGAAAATATGCGGAAAATCTCCATGTAGAGCTCATAATCAAGAGCGCCTACCTAAAATCTCAAAACAAAGTCCAAAGAACATATAAATTCTTATAAAGTGTGTTATTGATAACTTTAATAAATAGCTATAAATTTCCGAGCAAATTCTAAGTATTAGATTTTGAGATTCTAAATACGAAATGTGGCTCATTCTTGGGGTCATAAAACCATAAGAATCTCTTGAAGATTTCGAGAAAGGGGAAGTCCATCGGCAGATGTGTCTCAGTTGTTTTGAACAATATTTTCCTTAATTATGTAGGTGTGAACACTCGCCCTGTGACATGATCATCACCAAAACAAAAAAAAAAACAAGAGCAGAAGAACCCAGGCCATAAATTTAAAAGCAATAAAACTTTCAAGACAAATAAATGCGGCTTGCCTCATGCAATTGTTGTTGCGACACCAACATAAATCTCGAGGCACGCAAAATATTTAAACAAAAAAGAAAAGGGGGAATTCATTACTTCAGCGAGACGCGTGCGTGCGGTTTCTCGATCTGCTGGATATATGTACATATATGTATACATACCATACATCCCCAGACCTTGAAATGCACAGTGCACATATGTATGTATATATATTTACTTATGACAGGGGCGTTAATTTATGTGTGACTTGAAAAGGGGGGATACCGACTTGCTGGACGATCATGTGCGTCATTGCCATCGAGGATCGCGCCGATCTGATTGCGTGCTGCATCTGGAATCCCTTACTTTTTGCCAATAAAATTATCAAGGCGGATCAGCAGTTATGGCCACCATAATCAGCTTGAATGGCCAGTGTGATTCTGGTTCATAAGTTCATAATTCAGTTGTGACTTTATGGCACATTGAAGCGCTCATCTTTTTTTTGTCTATCTCACTCCACAAACAACGCCGAAAAAAAAAAACGAAAAAACGATCGAACAGATTGCTCCCAATTCCATAAAACGAAACGATCGTGACAAGAGCTTTCGCTGCAAGTCCCATGATTATTTTGAGTGATCTTCTTGGAAAAGATGCTTGAACCCGCTGGATTTTCTTCGCTGGGGGAAATCTTCAGCTGGAAAAATGCCAGCTGTTTGATGCATCATGATCCATGATCTTCGGTGACACTCGCCACCAATGGCTTTTGGCCAATTAGCTTTGGCCCCAAATCGAATGCCCCGAGTGGGGAATCATCCTTTCCATAAACTGTGAAAAAAAATGGAAAACAACTTATTTAAATATTATTTTTTTAAATGTTTAAAATTTAAATAATTCTTAAAGTTAATACGATCTAAATGCAATTGGATCGTATATCTTCTTCATTATACCATTTAGTATTTAAACTAAATTATTTCTCTATTGCAATTGTTATTTTCTTTTATTGAATATTTTTGAAAAGAATATTAATTTGAGAGCTGTTAATTCAAAAACTACAGCTAGTAAACTTTATCAAGTTCAGTGTGCCTTAATTATTCGAAACTGTGGTGTTTGCTTGTTTATCTGGGCAAACATAAAACAGAAAATGAAAAACCAAATAAACGCTAATTGGAAAAGCATATTTTATATGGACTGTGGCTTTTCGTTTTTCCCTCCGATTTTCTCGGGACTCCCGCCCGCGTTTCCCCGCCACAAGATCCCCCGTTGTTCATGTGGCACGCACTTCCCACTCATAAAAACTGGAAACATTTTTGGAGAAATACATATATGTGTGTTTTTGTTTGCTCCAGCGACCATAAAAATGTTGTTGGGCAACCCTTTGGTTTTGGTTGAAGATCTTCGGGATTTCAGAATTTCTGGAGTGAGCGAGTGAAATGACATGCCGTGTTGGCCATCATGATTACTTTTGACATTTGTGGCAAATGTTCAAGAGAGTCGGGGCATACATACTTTTCTCACCCTCTGCTACTATTTATAAACAATCAAAAATTGTTGACACAAGTTCGGGGAATGGGCAAAGAGATTGGCTTAGACGCCATTTAATTGTTTTATGTTTGTGGCGTTCGTAGGGAAATAAAATCAATTTTAATTACATTTACTCGCTGACATTTTGATGCCTGACAGGCGGCGAAAAAAGAATAAAGGGGGCGGCAAGAAAGGGGGGCACAACAAACCAAGGCCCTCTTCTGGTTTTTCTGATGAAAACCAGTTCTGCCCAATCCTCAGTCCCCAATCCCCAATGCTCAATGGTCCGTTTCGGTCGCAGTTGAAGTCCAAGTCGGAGGCTCAGTCCCAGTTTAAGTCCCAGTTCCAGCTCTGCTTTTGGTTTCCTCTTATTTTCCTATATAGATTTTTTTCCAACGTTCCTCTTGGTTTATTTTTTGTTTTCTTATAAGCTAAGCTGCATCCTAACGAAAACCTGGAAACTTGTCGTTGGATTTTTTTTTTTTGCTGTTCGACAGAGCAACTTGCTGCGAACTCGTTTGGTAGCATTTTGGGTGGGCGAAAGGGGCAGGGTCTCGAATGCGCAGGCGGAGGGGCGTCGACATGATTTGCACTACAAAACAACAAAATGTTTAAGGAGCAGTCGCTCCTCTCTAAATGCACTGCCAAAAAAGGGGGGAGTGTTACCTGTCGAAAAAGGTACAAAAAGTATTCCCGTCTTCCTTCTTTAGTATGTTATCATATGCTTGAGTTGGATTTTTATGGTCCTTGTTTTGATTGCCCATAGAGTTGTCTACCCCATATTTTTTTTTTTTCAGTGCAAGTACCTCCCTGCACTCGCCCCCTTTTCGTTGCTGCCTCTTTTTCGCGCTGCATTTTTCGCGTAGGCCGCGTGGAGAGTGCAGCGAACTTGGTAGCCAAGCTGGAGATTAATGCGCTGCCAGACAAACTCAGCTGGAATATTTCTGGGCAGCTGAACGCCGAACGTTGGAAAACTGAAAGCTGAAAGCTAAAAACGGGGAGCGGTATTCGTGCCTTTGGCCAGTAAATCTTTAGCTGCTTTTCGGGCTCGGCCAAACCAACTAGTAGATTTCATATCAGCACAATGCGTATTGGACCAGAAGATATTTGTCCGGGGATTTCCGAGAAGCCATATATGTATGCATGGAGCACAGGGCCACGGGGATCAATCATAGGAATGCTAGAGATTTTCCAGAAAAACCAACAGAAATTTCCCAGTGTCTGCAAGATGCGATTTGGATGATAGGAAGCGGAAATTGTTAATCCTTGACCGAAAATATAATATCAAGTATTTGTAATTAACAAAAACGATAATAAAACTCTGCAAAAATAATACAAATAAATATAAAAATGCTGTACAATATATTTCCCGGCTGCATTAATATTAACTATATCAAGGGGATTTTCTCTTTTTTCGAGGCATATATTAATTTGAGGAATTAAAACAATTTGATTGCCAAAATACCAAAAATTTTTGTATTTCATGTCGTGGTGACAACATACTTTTTACCCTTCTCAAAATTCGTTCAAATTTCTTATTTTTTTGTTCTCTTTTCGAACAACAATTATGCGATTACAAGCCATTCTTGTTTGTTGTTTTTTTTAATGTTTTTTTTTTTTTTTTGACGTATCTGATACGTGTTGCTGATATATTTGAGCAACAGCAATGGATATGCCAGTTCTTTGTTGGGTTATTATTTCTCTTGTTTGCTTGTGTTGTTTTTGTTCGCTGTTTTCATAATGAACGTGATATTATTTTCGTTTATGATTGAAAGTATTTCATTAGCCACCGCTGTGAGAAAAGATACGGATGGTGTATCTATATCTATTGAGGCATTCGATTCGCTGGCGTGGAATGAATGTGCTAGTTCATTGCGTTGTGCTAATTAATGCATCCCAAAATCAGTCAGTGTTTCGATGTTTGATTAATGAGAAATTTGCCAGGATAGCGGAAGATACGATACATCTGTGTCTATATGGCAATGCAAAATGCAGCAAGGAATTGACCATTTTGCGGTCGAGACGCTGTTACTGCAACTGCACTTGCAACCGCAGATGTGTAGTCAGTGGCTTAGAAAGGGGATTTCGTTTTGTTAAATGGTTAATTTACTTAACTTGAAGTTAAATAAATGCTGCGTTTGCACATTAAAATTAATATATTTATGTTTTTTATATAAATAAAAAAAGGTTCTTTATTAATTATAAATAAATAGAAATCATTTTCAGAAACCCTTTCCCATTGATAAAATCCGTTCTACGCCACTGCCTTGTTTTCCGTATTTTGCATCTGCATCGATGCACTTGCATCTCTGCGGTTCATTTGAGGTGTCTGCTGTCTGCCGTTGAAGAGCCTTTAGTCTTACTACCTCCTCTATCTCCAGGTTGCCCTTTCCCTTGGTTTGGCAGCTTTTGATTGATTTTGATTCACTTCGTGCCCGGCTGGGTGTTATTCAATTTTTGTGCCATATCATAAATTTAATTTGAGATGAAAATCCCAAAGATATGCCGCATTATCCCAAGCCCGTGCTGCTGCCGTGCTGGTCCATTGTACCCCACAGATACAGATACAGATACATATACAGGTTGAGATACGAAAACGTTTCGATCGGCCTGGCCACAATAACGGATTACATTTGAAATTGTTTGGCATCGGCGCCCGCTCCACAATCCCCAATCCCCAATCGAAAATCCAAAAGCCCCACACAGCTCCAAGTGTTTTTCCAATATTACACGATGACTTTGAATATTTTGTCTGTGCACATCATGGGTGGGATTTTGTGATTAGAGCCATACAGCAGTGTAGCACCAGTGCCACTACTAGTACCAGCAGTCCAATCGGATAAAGAGGGCGGCAAGTGTAACAAATATGCTGGCCATTGGCAGTCAGTCGGACATGGGACTACAAACTGCCAGATACCAAAATGGAATCCACACTTATTCTGATTGTTTGCCCAGCCGCTCTCCACTCGATTCGCCCCTCGATTTTTCCATTTTGGCAGAAGGAAAACCAGTTTTGGGATATTTGAAAATGCTGAAACGGAGCCAAGAATGATTTTTGGTTAGAACTCGGGAATGAAATCGATAGATAGATAGATAGATAGATAGATATATAGATTGCGAAACGGGTGGGATGGTAACAGATACAGATTAGGCAAATGCAATCGTTGTTACCAGGGGAAAAACAATTAACATTTGCTAAGCGGTATTAAGAGTGTTTTGCCAGCCGCTGGCAAATGTGGGAAATTAGGGAAAATGTTGGAATTTTTGCTTTTAATTACACGCTTGATTAAGTGTTTACTTAAATTGCGAATGAAAAGGTCGATTTACATGTTTAGCAAATCCGTATTAATTCGACTTTAATTATAAACAATAGAATAAATAATTACCAGCAAATATTAGATAAGATGCAATGCGAAAAATAACAAATAATGCGAATAATTATATAAAATACTAAACATTTATAATGTGGTTATCAAAACTTGATAAAAGAGAAACACAAAATGGATTTAGTAAAGCGTAACGAAAGGTCACAAGGTTGTTGTCTTTAAGACAACCCTACTCAATTACTCACCCATATATTTTCTATTCCCATTCAGATCGAAAATAACCAATTGGCAGCCATGAAAAAGATTTAAAAACACTTTAAGGATACAGATAACCGGCGATCCAGAGCGATTGGAAATCCGATAGATAGGGATTTCGACGCAGAGATTTTCATTGAATCGCTGGGAATATATATCCATACGCGGGTGGCAATGCCACCGAGGCCCCTGTGGGCCCCTCCTGCCCCTGCCCATGCATCGAACGGGGTGCAGACGACTCGCGATCGCCGCTGAAGGGTTAAATCCTGCACTTGCCATTAACAATAATAATAGTTGTAATAATTAATAAACGACAAGAGCGGAACGCAACGTCGCGAAAACGAAATAAAAACGCATAATTAAATAATAAATAATCGACATAAATCGTTAAGCAAAGTGGACTCTCGCACTCTCGGTACAGTGAACACCAGACACAAAATGACTATGAAATCGATGAAGTACTCCGATTGTGATACCATCATGGATGGCTACAATCCGGTGCCGCCGCCCCTGCCCCGCCGAGTGCCCCCCGTGCGAAATATCTACGCTGAGCCCTTTGCCCACGAGCCGAACCATTCCAGCAGGTAAATAATGCACTCGATGCACTTAAAAAAAAATAGTTCAAATACAATTTAAGATTCTCTGTAACTTATATAGTGAATTGCAAAGCTAAGTCAAAGAAAAATTAAAAGTGAAATTAAAGACATTAGTTCACTCTAAATAATATAGATATTTTAAATCACTCTATTAAAACATAAAATATTTATATTCATTCATAAAATAGCTTATTTTTATTAAGACAAACTGGATTAAGTTTAAAAAGATTTATTAAATTAAATCCATAAGCAAAATTGCATATAATACGTAGGTTTAAACTCAACTAAATTTATAAAAATACCAAATACTTAAATATTCGACTTAATTTTCTGCAAGTGCATTCTCCTGCACACCTGTGCAAATAATTGTAATTAAGTCGAGTGTCATCGCGAATTTACAACGCCATCAAAATGCCGGGAACAAAGGCAAAATGGCGATTATGCACAGGTCAACTCGGGTCAACCGTATCGCATTGCTGTCTGAGTTGCGTTGCCGTGATATCATTACCGAAATATTGCCACAGATTTAAGACTTAATTAACAATCGAGTCCTCGAGTCCTGTGGTACCCGCCGTTGCATTGAAATGCATATAATAATTAGAAAATACAAGCAATCCTGGGCAAATGCCAGCAATTTGAAACGCAATGTGAGTCGCCAGCATAAACGTTAGCTCAAAGGGCAAAGTGCTTTAAGCCCTAATTAAACGGAAATTTCAATAGGAAAATATAACTTGCAAAAGTGCCGAGTTCAGTGCTTTGTAACATAATTAAACAGTTTACATTTCGAGTGTTTTCAAACACAACAACAAGTCATTTGAATAATGGCATGGGGTTCAAGTGTTTTGTGCCTTAGAAAAATGCAATGATTTAATACAGAAATAAACAAGAATTGTGCCAAATATTGCACCTAATAATAGCTAAAATAAATCGGAGCATGTGGAAATAACACTTTGAACCAGAAAGCATTTAAACCCATTGAGTTTTATCAAAAAGAAAACAGTTCCTTTATTGCCGTGTCACCCGAAGGTGTTGCTTTGTTTTCATTTCATTTTTTATTTTTTTTTATTTTTTTATTTTTTTATTTTTTTTTTTTTGAGACTCCATTCGTCGGCGCAATCATCTCCAATTCAAACGCAAGAAACTGGAACACAATTGCAATAAACGCACGCCTCGATGAGTAGCTCCTATATTTTGTACCCATCCATATATCCTTTTTTCGGTCCGTTTTACCCGCACACAAACATACGCACACTCACATGCCACAGAGTTGCATATTGAAAAAAGGATAAAATATATCTGTGTGTGTATGCAGATGGAGGCGAGGAGAGCGGATGATAAAGAAATGTCCCATATAGAGCGGCGTGAGTCGAGTGTACAATATGCATTTTCATATCTGAATAAATAGACAGGCGAGAGGTGCGGAGTTCGCACTGGGATACAATATATATATATGTATATATATATATATATATAATTCGTATATACATATATAGACAGCCCACAACAATGACCGGAGGGGTGAAGGGGCGGTAACGAGGGCACACAGATGGAAGAGCTTACGAGGACGAAATGGAGGTTGAGCTTGAGGATATGGATGTGGATGAGGATGTGGATGTGGATGAGAATGTGAATGAGGAGCAACAATGGCCAAGTGGTAACCAACAGTCAGCCAACTGATACAAGAGACTGGCTGCACTGAAAAAAAAATATACCACCTGTTAAGGAATTGCTTATTTATTTATCAGTACAACAAAAAAAATATGATTCGATATTTTTTTAAAAATAATTTCAATGGCTATTAGCATTTCTTGAAAATTCAAATTTAAACTTTTTAAGAATGAAAACTGCTCAACGATTTTACATTTTTTTTAAATTTATTATTATTGTTTTTTATTTATTATTTTTTGTATATTGCATAATGACTGCATGCGATTGAAACTGCTTTCGCGATTTCATATTAAAATCGAGCAAACTTTGAGCACTAAGTAAACGTAAAAGTTGAAAAAATCCGTATTCCAGAGATTCAAACAAAAAAAAGAGAAATATTTGGATGCAAACTAAATGAGTGAAAATAAATAAGATGCTTATATGATTTTATTCCCCGGTGTAGTGGCTTTGAAATGTGGGCGTATGGGCGTTTGGGTCGCGTGGGAGTGGCCGTGGGCGGGTTTCGGCAATGCGGCGCAATATGTTTGCCTGTCAGTTTCATGCATTTCATATCGAAAACCATTCGTACTTTTACTTGAGTGAGTTTTATGAGCAACGAGCCGAGCCTGCACGGGGATACACATATCCATGAGTATGAGGATGCTCCACTGGCTACATTGTATCCTTTTTCCAGTTCAAAATGGAAGAGATGGATTTTTCGAAAGGGTTTCCCAAAGGGGGGGAGCAAGTTGTGAAATGGGGGGTACAGATCCTAACATCAGTGGCCCCGTTTATATGCATAGTTTTTGGTTGCTGTGCGATTGCAAGCTGCCAAGTGGGTTAGATTGTGTTCCGCTGCCTGTGTTGTTCGCTCAGCTTTTATATTAAATGAAAATTCCAATTACTTTTTATGGGACTGCCAGCCGAACGCGGGACCACAACAGGGTGTGCTCTAGAATTCACTCCAACTTAAATAGTTAAATACTAAATTCCAGAGAACTAGAAACTGAAAAAATGGCACTGGAATTGGTTTGAAAGTACCTTTGCCGGTGACAAATCTATGCTCAAGCTTTTCGTAAGCGAAACAAGAGTAAGAGGATCTAAAATGTATATACACTTTCTGGCCTGACCTATATGCTTTAAAAATATTGCACTTTTTCTCTTTGCTGATTTATGTCCCCTTGAATGTCAAAGTTTCCCATTTTTAAGCTGCTGCTGTGAATTCAAAACAGAAAAATTACAATAAATATTTATATTTCTCTATTTTTTCGCCACTTTTAGGTAAGTTATGGAAACAGTCTGGCAAACCTGGAATACGATTACGAATGTGAATAGGACCTACTATATATGTATAAATGTATATATGGATGGATGGATGGATGGATGGATGGACGGATGGATGGATGGGTGTATATGTATAGAAAAATATGCATATTTGAGGAGCGAGGGCAGAAAAGCGCCTCGTTTCGCTTGGCTCAACTGCAGAACTTCGAAATGCCGGGGGAATTTAATAATTCAAGTGGCTGGGCGAAGGGCGAAGGCCTCTCTAATGACCTACTTGAAAACAAACAACAACAGTAACCAAAAAAAAAAAAGGAAAAATGAAATGTGTAACCACCCACTGAACCACCACCCAACATCCGCACATAAGTAATTTGTGTGTGCTCGTATGGGTCAGGTGGTTTTTTTGGTAGCCAGAAACTTGTTTAGTTTTCGGTTTGCCTTAGTTCAGTTTTCAGTTCTCGAGTTTCCCATTTTATTTTTTTTTATTTTTTGTAGCTTCGGGTTTGACTTGCAAGTTTAGTTTTGCACTTCAAGTGCATTTCACTAGCAAAAATCCCACACACAAAACATAACCTCTTGACCCAGTCCAATCAATAAGTCCCCACCATCTTCTCTATTCCAACCCCAAAGGAAAACAGGAAAAAATCGTGATGAACATTATGATTGAAATGCCGAGCTTTTCTTATCATTTCGTTGGACAAACAAGTCGCACAAAACTCCCAAGAAGTGGACATGTCATACATATGTATATATACCTATACCAAATATATATTATATATATATTTATGTGTATATATCATTCCTAGTTCATAAGTATTCTTATAGCAATGGGAGACAACTCGATTTTGCTCGTTAGACAACATTTGTTTCGGACAGTTGGCAACTAATTTATTTTGAAATGGATGTCGAGAGTGTCCTCGACCCCCAGGACTTCAATTTGAGACAGGGGACCAAGGGTCGGCAAATTGAATAAGAAACAAAAAAAAAAAGCACAAGATATGCTGAGAAAAGTCGACCGAATATGCCATGAGCATGTGCAGATTTTCTTCCACCCCAAAAATAATAGGCCCTCACTTGTCCGTAAATATTTTGCCACATTTTTGATAGCATCAACAGGAAAATTGTTTGCCTTTGATCCCTGAAAAACTAAGTAGTCATGCGGTGAGAGATTCAGCTATTCAACCACAGTTTGAAACCACAGGATTTTTAAGCAGAGTTATCTGAAAGCCTTTCTATTTTATCCCTCAATGCAAAGGCTGTGCTGTTGGCTTTAATGTCTGTATTTGTTTTATATTGTTGCCAGATCTAGTAAATAGCTGCTGCAGTTCCAAGTTTAATAAGCCATGAGAAAAGTCTTAAAAACCCTTAAACGGGGCTTTTAATCAGTTTCCGTTTCCGTTTCCGTTTCGTGTTCATTTTCAACGATTTCCGCCACGTTCGCTGAACATTCGACAAAGCCAACTGGTTGTAATTCAAGTGATTCTTCTGGCAAATTCACCCCTACGTGTGGTGAATTCGGTCCTAGTATGTCCTTGAACAAAGAATCGGCACTTGGGAGATAAAAACTTGGATCTTGATCGGTATTGGGAAGCACTTCGTCAGTTTTTGAATCATTGGTATCAGCAGCACTTGGTAAAATGGCCTGGTCTGTATTTTGTGAATCCATAAAGGTGAATAATGCTGACAGCGAGACCAAAACTTCGTCTATATCTTCTCGTTCCTCTAAATTGGATATACGCTGCTCCAAAGTTCGCAAGTTGGAGCCCACAGAAGTTGCCAATGCAGACTCATCGATCTCGTCTAACATGTCCTCCCTGGTATTTGATAAGTTATCTAGAAAATGAATGCCGTTTTGGTTTGATTAAATTAGAATGTGAACAAGCTGATATATTATTTACCCAAAGTAATTCTATGTTTATTTTTCCTTGTTGGAACCATGAGACTGCGTCGATTTTCCTTTTTCTTTAAAACTTGTGAACTACTTGCCTTGGGTCTGGAGCTGGTGTTTAAACTTTGTGTTGGTGGATCGGCAATTGTAACCGATTTATTGGAAGGTCTCCGTTCCAAACGTGCTGACTTGATAATGGGAGAGGTCCTAGAGCCGGAAGGTTTCTCCGAACCAGTTTTCACGACGGGACGAGCACTGTTGGTGGTAGCTGGAATTGGTAATGGATTTCCTCCCGAAATGGGAGCAACGGTCTGCCGAAGTTTCTTATTCTCCGCAAAGAGTACAGACCTCAAATATTTCATTTCTTCAATTAGCTGCGATCTGCGCTCTTCAAGTTCCCTCAATTTACGATGTTCGGCATCCAAACTGGCAAAAAGTCGAGCAAATATAGCATTATTCTGTTCTTGCTGGCGAACGTGGGCTTCCACGCGGCTCGTTCGATTCTGGGATCCACTGGCATTATCATTATTGTCCTGGGATTTCTTCTCGGCCATGTTTTATTTGAGATTAGAGCTTGAGGTTCTCTTGGGTATAGTCTTGAAAGTAGGGAATCCTCAGTCGCTCTATCAAAAACAAAAGAATAATTTTGAATTTCCTAGACCTGAAACAACAATATTTGGGAATTTTGTTCTATTGTGTTGTGCTCAGTTACTGTGTCGTGTTTAAACTGAGATAATCAAGCGATGGGTGTTCGAACACAATTCAACTAAAATCAAGGCCAACATGTTTTAGATATTGGGGAAAAAAATTGATTTAACATGGCTTTATTTTGATTCGAAATGATAGCTATAAAATGGCCAAGTTTCAAATTGATCCAGTCAGAAATTGCGCCCAACAAAAAGTACAAATAAATCGGAGTACGACTTTATTTGCACTCCCTGTGCTGCCATTATCCTGGCCTTTTAGCCACTCTCAAATTGGTCGAACTATTAAAGTGAAAAACTTTTTAGCTTCTGTTTTCCGTCGCTCCCTTACGAATCCTCATCCCCGGATTGCTTCCATTTTATTCGGACTCTCATATTTTGGCAGACAAACTTCAAACTATTGTTGTGGCAAGTCAATGAACTGGCAAAATCGCCTAATATTTCCACACTCCCAGACACTTGTCCTTTTTTCCTCTATTTTCCGTGTGTTTGCTGGCATTTTTTTTTTTTTTTTTTTTTTTTTTTTTTTTTTTGTGAGTAAGGAAAAAGGAGTTTTCCCTGGGAGCTTTGCTCCATGTTTTGTGCTCTGAATGTCTGAATGGCCAAGTATATTAAAAGTCTATTTCTTTTGGCAAGACCATAAAGTAGCGCGAGGGCGCAACGAGCGATAGTGAAGGACAGTAGTGGCTCACCCTGCCCGTTTTGCTGTAACAAAAGCACACGAAGATGAAGTTGGAGCTGGAGCAGGAACAGTAGGATTCAGGACTCAGGATCCTGGGATCCGGATCCACGACTTTGGCAGTGGGTTGAATGAGCTGGCGGGCGGCTATTGTTCTACTTCGCGAAATAGCGCACATAAAAAGCCAAAGAACGACGGCCATAAATGATAAAAAAAAAAAGAAAGATAGAAAGTGGGAGAAAATTGGTGGAAGCCGAAACTGAACCCGAAGTGGGGATAAATGACAGCCAACTGGCAGCCAGACAGAGGCGCCCCAAAATGTGGGGTTCTGTGGGGGGACATCAAATACTAGGGAGAACACCCGAGAATCCCAGAGAAAGACGGCAGAATGGAATAAAATACCAGGCCGACATCGACATTTTCCCCAGCCCCAACCCCTCCCCCCAACCTACGCCCCTGTCAATTTCCAAGGAAAAGGGTTAAAAATGTTTCATTGCCTCTCTCGACAGGACTGCGAAGACAACATATGCCAATAATTTACGCAATTTAGACAAAGTAAAAAAAAAGAACAGAAAGTCGTGGCGGGGAAAAAATAAAACAAACAACAAGAGACGGCCCGGAAAAATCGGGAATGGAAAGAAAAGGCCCAAGAAAATGTTCTCTTCAGGCAAATCCATCACTTCAAGGAGTTGGGTTGGTATGTCCAAAAACCATCACCAAAAAAAAAAAAAAAAAAACGAGGAGGAAAAAAGCCGGAATCCAAACCGAATTGATGCTCAATTTTATATTTTAAATGTTATTCAAATTGTGTCACATTTCTCAGTGTAATGGCTTGGAATTGTGTGTAAAAAAAAGGGTTATCCCAGTTGTTGTTTTCGTATTTTGTGGCTTGTATGAGCCACTCCCCCTCATTTTATTTATCGACAGCCATTTCGCCGGGGTTACACATCCGCTTTATATATATAGGCAGTATATATGTATTGAGAGTGTGGGCATATAGAGAGATGCCTTAGAAATGAGCGATGCTCGGGCGATTTAAACGCGCTAAGCTAATTAGCTTTGGCCAACAACACCAAGAAGTTGGCCAAAGCAACTGACCCTCAAAGGTTGCCAAAGGCCTCCGTTTACGTTTGCGGAAATTGCGTCATTAACAGCCGCTTAGTTTAGTGTGTGTGTGTGTGTGTGTGGTAAATAAATACAGTATACACTACCAATCGTATATATGCACAGCAGTGGTCAAAAAAATAGCACAGAAATCGGACAGCATGGGATATAAATAAACTGGATGGAGCGATTTTAATCGAAAATTATAGGCATTATATTGACAAAAGCGTAATCACCGCATTTGCATTCGAAGTTTCCCCCGAGGCAGTTGGATCATCTCCAATTCCCAGCGCTATAATTATGAGCACAATCGTTTTGATATCCCCACCACGTCGCTTGGCGAAACATTAACCCTAAGACCTTTGATTAATGCCGGCTCAAAAGACACAACAAAAAAAGGGAAGCGAACAAAAAGGCGATGAACAAAGTCTCGTAATGAGACTGCCATTCCGATGATATGACATCTTGTTGTTTGGGTCCACTCGACTGGAGGACTCAAGGACCAAAAGGAGCCAAAGGACGAGAAGAAGGACCACTTCTCCGCCTTTCGTTCTGTGCACCCATCTCAATTACAGTCGTACACAGTCCACAGTCCATACAGTCCAACTGAAAGATGAAGAGGGCGAGTCATCTTCGCCCTACGAATTGCCCATTCCTTTGGTCATTCCACCTGCCTCCAGGGGTAACTTTCACAAGGTGAACTCCTTAACCTACTGCCCCCCATTCCACCACCCACGCTCCCTGCTAATGATGTCCAATTCAGTGTATTCGATTCGATTTCATTGGGACTTCCCCGGAGGCCAGGTGTGATGGCCAGAACAAATGAAAGCAAATCCGAGTCGACGGAGGTGGAAAACCAAACGAACTACATGACATCTGGAGTACTAAACATCCGATTGCGCCAGTACATTCTCGACAGCTAATTGGACAAGTGAAAGTGAAATGGGGGTCCTGGCCTCGGGCGTTCTTTCTGCCGGGAAAGGTTACCGTTTCGCACACACTAGCAGAATAAACATGACCCATAAAATTGGGTCACTTGAAAGTCAAAAGTAGGGTTGGTTGTACATATTTATAAATTCTATAACATGTGGTTTCTTATAATTGGAAAGAATGTTATTATGCTTAATTAAGGCGGAAAGTAGCTCTCCCTTTTATTCACTTTGATCTTAAAATTGTAGGTGCTCAGCACACGCATTTTCTCGCTGTGTAAGCCCTATACGGAACTGCTAATAAGACGCACTCCTGCTCGACTAATGCCAAGTCACAGGGAAAAGCCCTTCCTTCTTGGTTTCATGTTGGCTGCTTCTTTTTTCAGTTTCAGTTTCGGTTTCGGTTTCAGTGTCAAAGTCAGAGGCCGGGTCAAAAGGCGCATCAATGCTACTGAGCATATTTTGCGGTCGCCTCACTTCGCCCGGCCCAACCCATTTTCCATTTTCCAGCTGCCACAGAGCCCGGCTTTTCCTTACTTCATTTTTCCCTTCTTGTTTTATTTCCATTCTTTTTTTTACGTTTTTTTGAGAACTTTCAGTGTGTGTGTGCCATGATGCTGCACAAAAAACTTCCGACAACAATTCTGCAAACGCAAGCAGGAAAACATAAATCTGGCTAAAGCTAAAACGCAAACTTTTATTTAAAAAAAAAGAAAAGTAGAAAAAAATGAGAAAAAAAAGACTAAAAGAAGGAAAATTGTGTGAGTGCGTGCAAGTGATAGAGGGATTGGATAAAACAGAGACGACGAGTGCAGCCGAGAGGTCCCGAGTTCTGGAGCTTAAGATTGTCCCCACCACGGCTTGTGGACCAACTTATTTTCCAGGGCACTCAACTGGGTCGACTGCCAAAGGGCGCTACTTATGGATAAAGTACACAGGGGTAATAATAAGCCAATGCATATATAAGTGTATTTATTCCATATAATAAAATGTATCTTTAAGACAAAATTACTAACTACTAATGCTGTTCTTGAAACCAAATGCAGATAGAAGTATTATTTCAATATTTTAATTAGCTGAAAACCAAACTGAACTGCAAGAAGCTCAGTGGTAGGGCATTATGTAAGCTCCTTGAATGGGCCAAACCGCATTTTGCAATGGACATAAAAATGCGAAAACAAGCTCTTCTTCAGCAGACTTGTTTCGTGCGAAAGAGAGGGGTAGGGCGGCGAGAAAGGGAGGGACACAAAGAAGTATCTTGGTATCTGGATTTCTTCTTCTTTCTTCTTTAAGCAAATGTCCACATTTTGACCATTTGAAATCCAAACAGGCAACTTTTCTCTGTGTGTGTGCTCCTTTAGTTTTTTGCACTACGTGTGTGTGGGGAACAGACTTTGGATGCCATTTCGACTTGAGCTTGAAATTTTGCAACATGCCTTCGACATCTCTTGGGTATTTTTACGACCATCACAGACGGCCAAAACTGACTGACCACAAAAGCCAAGGCGCCCAAGAGCCGCGACTTGGTTGCCTCGCCCCTCCGATCATCATATGTATATATATATATATATTTTCTTTTTTTTTTTTTGGTTCCTGGTTCTGGTTTTCGGTTCTGGTTTAGGTTTAAAACCACACAGAGAGCCTGAGCCGAAAAAAAAGTGCCTGCTCCTGCTGCCTCAAATGGATTTGGACCGAAACACAAACACACAGAGCTGGAATAAAAAAAAAAAAAAAAAATAGAGGGAGCATAAAAAACAGATACAGTGCGAGAAAAAAGGCGTTGATGGACGGGGGAGACGGGGGCATCTCCATGATGCACGTGATGCGATTCCTCACTGGCTTAGATACAAAGATACAAACCCAAAACAAGTAGAACAATCAGTGCTGCCAATTGTGTTTCATCGCAGGGTAGCCAAGTCAATAGAACTTAAGTGGAATAGAAAATATGTGTACCAATATCAAATCAAACGTAAATATTTAATTATTTGTTAGGTGGGAAATAGATTTTATATTTATATCCCAGAAGATATTTAGCATTTTCAAACCGTAGGTGGGTTTCCTTTGGCTGTAGAAAATGTCTTAATATTTGCATTACAACTTTGCCTTACAATTTCCGAAGAAATCCGCGTTTAAAGTCCAAGGTATCGACTCCAATGACTGCAAACTCAATTCGATTCGTTTCGATTGGATTCGAGAAGAAAGCCAAACAGAAGAGCAGGCTTTAGCCAGCTGATTTGCCGCCAATTAGCAACTAAGTGCATTTGTAGACCGTAAGCTTAGCCTCGGGTTGCTGTGGGTGGTTCAATGGGTGGTGCGATGGGTGGTTGGGTGAATGGGTGCTTAGGTGGGCTGGGCGGTGGGGCTCTCAACTGTCTGTAACGGTGTTACGTGCCAGGTCGAAATGTGAAAAAGTTGCCAATATTTATATCGATAAACAAAGTTGGAATAAACATCAGCGATTTCAATGGCACTGTGAGAAAATAATATATCATACATACACATTATAGTCATAAGCTCAATGTTGGTGATACCTATTACCTTTATAACATCCCTGTTGCACCGCCAAATCCACCTGCTTATTTTTGCGTCTATCGATTGTGTTTTTTTTGCAGTGTAGAAAGAGAGAGCTCCATGGATGGGGACTTAGTCCAAAAGCCACGTGTATGCTACGCGTACGTGCTGTTGTTGAAAAAGTGGTGGAGTGGGTTTTAGGATTTGGGTGGTGCCATAGCTGTCGGTGTAAGTGGGTGGTGCTGGGTGGTGCTGTTCGGGTGATGGCTGCTTTTGGGTGGTTCAGTTCGGCAGGCCAAGGGGCAACCTACTGGCGAACTACTACGTGCCCGGGTCCAGAACGAGACAAGTTAAATCGTCGCGTTATTGATGGCGAATGTACGTGATAGGCTCACATACCACATAGCACCACAATGATGAACATCATCATCATCATCATCATCAGCATCGCGTTGATGATCATAATGCCGATGCTGGTGCTCCTGCTGATCATCATCATCATCATCATAATCATCATTTTGGTAATGGCTATAATGAAGGCTGAAGGGAACTTTTGCGCCGACAACAGCTTTCAACAAGCATCGGGCCCACCTGTGAGCACGCTTTTCAGACAACAAAAAACTTTTCTTTTTTTTCCTCTGGCCCCCATGCCCCCCTTATCACTTCCCCCAACCAACTGGATACCCACGACTTTTCTATATGAAAAAATCCCTTCCCCCTTCTTGACAACATTATGTTGCCTGATGAGCAGACCTCTTAGCTTAATGTGAATAAAGAGACTTGACATTGGGATCTTATGTTGGCCAGATTGGAAATTTTGACCTATTTTCATTTGACGCGTTTTTAGGCAGCTTTTGTTTTGCCAGCACAGATTGGATTTTCTTTGATCTAACGTGTGGATTAAAGCTATTGGAAAATATTAGATGATAATGTGTGCATTATATCTTTTAAAGTCTACTTCTAGCTTATTTGGTATGTTAGATAAAAATTTGCTTTCAGACTAATCTATTTCCCTTGAAAAATTCCCCCGTAGTACAAGTTCCTTTTTTCAAAAAACGACTAAGCTAAATAATTGAGTGTTTTTGTGTTCGGAATGCTATGCGGAGTTTTTGCTGACTCATAAAAACTCCCTTCCAACAAAACGCAGCCAACAAACACGACTGCAACTGACAATTTAACATTTAATTAAAAATCAATTAAAAACGTATTTTTGCACTTAGCTGTATGAACGAAACAGGGCAAGTGGAAAAAGAGAAAAAACATATAGACAACGCCGATAGGTAACTCCAATGTATACATAACTACAAAAATATATGTATGTAAAAGTGGGGAAACAAAAAGTTAGGAAGGGAATGCCAGGTACTTCGGATGCTGGAATTGTGTGCACTGCAAATAGAGGATTTTATGTTAAATAAGTATGATTTAAAAGATGTATATATATATATATATATATCTAATAATTAAATAATTTAGATTATACTTGAAAATAGTGTTGGGAAAGGCCCCATTTTACGGCATTATTCAAGTTTCCTGCTATTTTTCTCAGTGCCTCTCCTCTCCCATGGGCACACAATTGTGTGTGTGTGTGGGCTTATCTCTGTGTATATTAATGTTGTTGTTTGATTATTGGAACTGAAGTTGAAATTGAAAGAGCTTAATTGAATTAATGTACGGCATGAATGGGGGCCTTAGATGCGGCAGTTGCAATGGGGAATTTATTCTCTCATCATAATTCTTCGATTGCCGATGTTTGAACTCTGATGGGAATTCGTCTCGGCATTCAATCAGCAACTGCGAATTAAATGCCACCAAATGCTCCACCGACCAAAGAAGAAGTATGGGCAGTATGGGGTTAAGGATGGGCGGTTTGGGCGTACTACCCGCATTTATTGATGCCAACGAGCCCTTGAAGACAACTTAACCCTTTAGTGAAGAGGTCGCGACATCGGACATCATTTATCATTAAATTGCAATTAAAATTGACACGAAATTTGATTTATATAAGTATGGCATATACAAATTATAATACATATATTTGTGTGTTGAAGGGTTGATTGTCTCAAAGGCTTGGGTTTCATGTTTGACTTGCAATTAACCGCACCTTGAATGACATTCCTGGTCTTGGGGGTTAAAGAGGTTCATGTGTGCGCTATATTATACCTAATAATATTGAAATTATTTCCATATACGTATATTTTCAACTCAAATTTCTGAACTAAATAAAAAAAAAGCCATAAACATGTGGGCAAAGCCTTTTTTCAGTTCTCGTTTCGATCGCCTGACAGCCGTTAATTCGGCCACTTCAGTGCTGATGATAATGAGGCCGATGATTAGAATGAAAAGAAAAAAAATAGGAAAAAACAGAGAGCGAGAAAATTCCAATTCATTTGAATTTGCATATAAAACGAAAAAATTCATTGGGCGTTCCATAAAATTTTGTTCGATTCGGATTCGGAATCGGAATCGGAGTGGAAATCGTTTTATGGTTATGATGTGTCAGATGCGGGCCGTTTCATGTTGGTCATGTTGTTTGCTCCGAAAAGCCCAAGTCAATAAAACGCACTGGGTGGTGTCACTCAAGTGAAAAGCCCGGCGAGTGGAAAATCCGGCGAGAAAGGGGCAAGGAAAATGAAAGGAAAAGCAATGATTAAAGAAGAATTGATGTGCATAAAACGGCGGCAATCAAACAATCGGTGGGTATTTTTTTTTATTTCGCATTGGCTCCTCTGCTTTTTATTATTGTACGAGGCGGAAAATCTGCCAACAAAAGAGTCTTAAGAAGAACTCTTAATAAGGATGTGAAAAATGTTCGGCATTGCTAATTGAGCGAACATTTAATTCCTTCCGAAACCCCCCAACCTTTCCCTTTAATTAAGGCAAAGAAAAAACTAAAAAGAAAATATAAAAAAATATAATGAAAGTAGAGGGAGTGCAAGGCAATGGAAAACGAGGGAGACTACGGCAGCAATGTTAATAATACTTAGGAAATTTTCAACTTGAGGAATCACAGACGATGGCCCGCATCGCATCTATCGAGTGCCATCGACAAAAGAGCCGCGTGCACCGAGAGAAATTACAACTGCTTTGCCTGTGCAGCATGCATGTAAATATGTAAGAATTGTTTGCATTTCAAAAGCCATACAAATGAAGGCAAAAAGCCGCCGCGATTTCCCCGGGCAATACTCCGTTTTAAACTGCAATTGGCATTGAAATTTAACACTGGCCCTTGCATTCATTTGCAAAGCACGTTTCTTGGGCTCCGATCTCCGCCTGCCTCCTTCATTTCCCCGCCATCGTTTCCTTCCCCCGCCCCGCTGCATTTCCCCCCGATTCGCCTTGATTTTCCCCCACGATTTTCCATCCTCTTTGGTGGCGCTTTGTGTGTGGGCAGTCGGCAAAAGTCAGCGACTAAATTAATGTGTGCAATCAAATGTGAGCAATTCCCAACTCGCTGAATGATTCAAGTGTAATTTTATGGGAAATGTGGGGTGGGGTAGTAGTGGGTTAAATTACATAGTATTCTAATATATGGGCACGGCAAGCGGAGTGGGAATATTGCTAATTATAACCACTGTTTTGCGTTTAGCTGCACTTTAAGTGCAGAAGCAATACAATTTCAGCATTTTAAGATGATTTTTAACACTTTTATTACCCCTCGACTGTGCATATTTAAACAAAAAGTGCAACACATTTCGGTAGAGAAGTTAAGCAACAATGAAATTGAATTTTAATTGGCCTACATACTGAACAATGTGTGTGCATTTGAAAATTCGTTAGCCAAATGTTCTTGACAGATTTAGAGCAACAACTTTACAAATTAATAAATTGTTTGTCGCTTGATCGCGGCAGTAAAATCAAATATATTGTTGAAATGCTGAAAAAACCGACTGCAACTGACACAAATATAAAAAAAAAAACAAATATTGGGAAAAGTTTTTAATACCAAATGTGATTTTGGTTTAAATTTGTTTGAATGACTATCAAAGGGAGTTTGTTGCGATTCGGTGTAAGTCTTTTGTATACACACTTTTTTGTGACCATACAAAAGGGCTTTTAACGTTGACTTTTTTATTTGCTGCTTGTTGTTGTTTTTTGTGACTTTGTGAGCCCATCAAATTACAGTCGAAATTTGTTATCCAATTAGGAGTTCGTCCCTCGATTTTCGCAAAAAAAAATTCACTGCAAACTACGAGGCGTTTTTGCTTAATTTTTGATGTACAAAAAAAAATGAATGGAGTGTTTTTAGTCCTCTTTTGGGGTGTGGTGCTGCCAAAAAGTTTTTTGCAGCTGAAGCGGCAAAGTAGATTAAAATCTAAATACACACACACACAGACACTCATAAATTGTGCTCAAATAAACCGAATTAAAAGTGCAAACCAAGGAGAGCAACAATGCAAAGAGTGTGCCAAAAGTGAGGGGGGGAAATGGAAAAGCGGGACGCAGGATGGGAAAACTTTTTAAAACAGTTAAGTGTAAAGGCGCGTCATGTTAGACACACCGCAAGCCACGCCCCGCCGCCCCTAAAACCTGGTTGACTGGACTAACTTTTGACAAAATGTCGACAAAAAACAGTGGAAAAATGAAAGGAGCAGGCAGGCTACACTTTACGTTTGAAAAGAAACTGATGCTCTGTTGTTTAAAGAGGTTTGGTTTTTTGGCCAATGAAATATAACCTGAAAAAAGATTTTAAAACATATTCGCAGTGATAAAAAGACCTATTTCAAATTAAACATATTATATTAAAAGGTTTGATTTACAAGCATATTTGTGCAGTGTAGGCCAGTCAGTAGTTAACGGACAGCACACAAACGGACAAACGGACAGGCGGACATGCGGACAGCTACCGACAGCCGCCACACACGGAAGCCATAAAAACTTATGGCAAAATATATAAAAATTCACCCTTTTTATTGTGGCAAACAAGGAGAACGAGAAAAAATAAAATGCAAAACATTTTACCCCAAGCAGGAGCATACGAGTATACGTACTCCCGTACACAATCTGCAGTCAAAAGCGAACTGAACAGAACTGAACTGAACTGAAGAGAAGAGAACCCAAACTGACTGTCGCCGTCGTCGTCTCAACCCTTTGGGCCAACTAAAATTAAATGCTGAGTTTAGCAAAAGTACGAAAATAAAAAAAAGTACGGTCAAAGTAGTGGAAAGCCGAAGTGGGGAATACTCTTTATGATGATCAAAGGACCATGATACCATGATTTGTATTCGAAACGAAACAAAATAAGAGCGATTTGGATATACTTAAAGATACATATATATATAATTTTATTACATAATGATGCAGTATGATATCATTTATATGGTATCATTATGATGGTATGATATGATTAGTATTAGCTATTTTTTACTCCAAGAGCAATGCCTGGATATCTGGTTAGGGTATCTGAGCAGGAGCAGCCATAGCGGCAGCAGGAGCAATGTGGCATGCAATTGTTGTAAAACAAAGGCAATGAAGATTCGAAATGAATACAAACAGCCAAATGGGGCGCAAACAAAAAATAAAAATAAAAAGTAAAAAAGGCAGTAACGACAGCAGCGGCAGTGGCAGCGGCAAGGAATAAGGCAGTATAGTAACCGGGAACAGCAGGAGCTGTCTCATAAGAATAATAATAATAATAATATAGCACAATATATATGCATATACATACATATATCGGGATATGTGAAAACGGTCCGCGCATAAATAACGGAATTGCAGTGCACACAAAGTGAAACATAAGGTTGAAAGTAAAGCCAGAGAAATGGGGAATGGGGAAGGGGTGTGGTGAATGTGGAGAATACATATGATTGGAGAAAGGCAAACGAAACACGTGAAAGATCGAAAGATAAGCATTAGTTACTGTTATAAGTCGTAAATCCATACTACAGAAATTATTAAAAGTTCTATTAATAGGCGCACTTGGAGTAACAAAGTGATGATCTATTCTTAAGATCACGAACGGATTATTTATTTATATTCTACTATGATATTATCATGGCATGTTAAAATCGATTTCTTATACAGACTGCAGATGATCATTATAACATGATAATATTTTGGCTTTTTTTTTGAAGTAAATGAATGAAATTCCTAGTGATTGACAGCCGAAAAAGGGGAATCTCCCTGCGCAACAGGTGGCTCTTCGGTTTCTTTAAATGGACAACGAACCCTAAGACTAAACACCAAAAAAAAAAAAACTTTAGAACGTGACCCGTGCTCCTTTTTCGAAGAAAGGGAGTCTTTTTTTCGGAAGAATTCCCCCCAGGCAATGAATTTCTTCCCTGGGGATGCCTGCTGTTGAATTACCGTTCTTTTTTCCACCATGGCCTTGTTAACCCTTCATCCGTCGGCTCTTCCCTTCACATTTCTTTGCTTTATTACCCGTTTTAACCGTTCTTCGGGGTATTCTGTTTCCATCAATAGTACTACCCCGGTTTTTATGGATACCTCTCAGCTGTTCGTCGAGCCGAGGGTTAAACACGAGCTAAATGTTTGTACCACTACTATGCGGAGTAAAGAGGGTCTTTCAAAAAGAGGGGGGTGGCCGAAAAGAAAAAAAAAAAAAGGGAAGTAGAAAACGAGAGGGAGAAACACACACCTGGCATTGCAGGGATAAATGCGAAATGCAATTTTCCTCTTATGGGATAGCGTTGATTTCAACAGTAGTGGCCCCCTCCGGCTTTCCCCGCCAGTCTTAACCCTCCCAACGCCCACTGACCTGCTGAAATATTCATTCTGTATTGCATTTTCTTCGGCAGGACAAGTGTGCTGCTGTGTTTTTCTGTGGCTGGAAAATGGGAAATGCTCCGGCTAACTGCATTTGGCTTGAGAGATTTTGCACGTGTGCCGCCTCAATTTCCCCCTCGTAGGCATCCTTGGGTTAAGGGTAACGGCAAGCGGAGAGTACGGGTTAAGGGTTAGTTGTTGGAAAAAAGGGCGAGCACAACACAACATTCTACGGGCTGACAAACAAATTAGCAAAATCATTGTGCAATCTGTAAATGCCAGACAGTGGTGTGAAATGTGTTGTATTTAGATTAAAAACTTTTAAAATTATGTTAATAGTTTAAAATGTAAAATGGCTCTCAATACAACCTTTCTGTCCTTTTTTTTGATACTGAATTGTTATAGACCTTTATGTTTTATTTTAAGCTTATCAAACTGGCATTCATATATTATTATTTCAGCATAAAAAGAGTTTTTATTGTGGAACCACTGTATTGCCAAGATTGAAATCCGAGTTCCTCTTGAATTCACGCTCACTTTAACAGCAATGTAGAAGTAGCAACCCCCTTTTGGTGGTCATTGTTTATCGAGAGGGGCTTCCTTCAGTGGCAACAACCCCTCGACGAGGTCCTCGAATTAAAACCCAAGCCCAGAGAAACATTCATCCATATCGAGACGGGCGGCAATAAATTTATAAGTTCTGCTAATGTGCGTTAATGGCTTGTAGTGTTCAGAACACAACAAAAAAAAAAAACACGAGGTATATGGATACAAACAAAAAAGAATACCAAGAAGCCAAAAAATTGTACGGTCGTGTGCCTACTTAGCATATTTCCCCACCACATCCCTCTTTTCGTTATTTAATTTTTTCGTTTGTATGATTAGAGGTTATTATGCTAATTTGTTGCTCTGCCCACCACTTTTATTTCCAACTCCAATACCAAATTTCGCCTAGTTTGGTCTGTGAATTCGGACATTATGCCGTAATTAGCAATACTGTTATGTCTCGGACCTTGTCGATGCTTAATTTATGCAAAATTACTCCGAGCGTTGGAGGCGGTTCAACAGAAAAACAGGGGAAAAACCAAATGCACAAAAACCAGATAGAACGCCATAGTCGATTTTCTCGACTATCAGATACCCTTTACCCAGTGGGAGTGCTAACGAGAAAGTTGAACATATAAAAAAATTAATTCATTTTAGCCAGAGAGATCAAGAATATATATACTTGATACGGTCAGAAGCGCTTTCTTCTTTTCAACGATTCTAGTATACCCTTTAACTCTAGGATCAATGGGTATCAAAACACGACCAAATCATGAAGGGGGAAAAAACTCCTCGTGTTCTGTTGCCTTTTTTCAACTCCTTTTTGTTGTTTTGCTGTTTTTCTATTCAACACTTTGAGGTTATGCCGGTCTATATTTGAACAATGTGCTAAATGAGTCGAATGTTTGTGTAACACCCCAAAAGAAAAAGGGGGAGTGGATTTAATGTGACACATAATGACTCCAGTAATTCTACGAGCAGAGGAAATAAAACTAGGGGCTTGGCATTAATAAGTATATAAAATACACGAATTATTGAAAGGTCTCAAATGTTATATATAATGAAATTGAAAATTGTTTAATTTAGAGACTAAGTTAATAAGTTCCCTTCATATTTGTAAATTAAATATTTTCCCATCTCTTTTCTTTCAGGTATGTATCAAAATTCAAGAACGACTCCGTGGGTCATCCCAAAATGGTTAAGTACATACAGAATGGGCCAACCGCACATCATATATGCATGAGCTTATAGTTTAGATATAGATATATATTCTGGCAAAAGTTTGCGTTAGTTAACTGAAAAAGTATTACGCAGTCTAGTGCCCAACTATGGGCCAAAAGCCCACGAAAACTTTAAAAATAGCCACATAATTTTTTGGCCAGTAGAGGCAAAACTTTTCGCAGGCTTCATAAATGGTTGTGAGCGTGTGTGTGTGTGTGTGTGTGGTGAGCTTTCCCCCTCCCACTTTGCCACCTAGTTATGACCTCCACCTCTGGATTTTCTCCTCAGTTTTCCCGCTCGGGCAAATTTTCATGCTAGCCTACCTACCTACCAGATATTTTTGTGCTGAGTTTACATTATCAATGAACGGCTTTTGCGCTTTTGTGCGGCTTGGTCGTCTAAGTATCCCATCACCCAGTACCACCCACCCACCAAAAAAAAAGGAGGCGGTTGGGAGGCGTGGCAGTTGCGGTTTTGGGCGTGACGGCAACTATGAAATAAAGGCACTAACGACTAGCAGCGCTCCAAAAGTAAGTAATCTGCACAAACACACACATTCGCACACACGGACAGACTGAAAAGCAGAGGAGATGTATGCATAGATACGCGCTTACATGGCATCCACACCCAATCCCCCCGCCATTTTCAGCCACCCACTCGCCATACATTTTCCAGCCAGCAGCCGTGTGTCGTGTTGTTTGTGGCCCGCCAACAGAAATTTGTTGGGCAATTTCCAAGCCAACAAATCTCTGCAATGCTGGTGCAGGCAACCCAACCAGCTAAGCCACCCATTTCACCAAAAAAACAAAAAAAAAGAGGAATATCAGCCTATACAGCTACGATTAGAACAGCCTAGTAGTGCACTCTCCCGATTTTTAGGCTACCAGAAACCATCAAGTTTCCAAACTTCCCTAAAGTTAGGATCCAGAGCAACTGCTCGTAGGTATTCCTACTTGGCATTAGCCAAACTGGCTAAACTTGTAACCAAAACTCTAGACTTTAGTTGTAGCAAAGGTAATGTTACTTTATTCTCACCGAGAGGATTACAACCCAATGTGATCTTGACCTTAGGATTCTCTCCAGCTACTGATACACTTGTATTTACCAACTTCTGAATCAAATGAAATGGAAGCCCAAAACCACCTGGCTTAATTTTTAGAGCGACTCCAAATGAGGTGGCTCTCGGATGGGTGATGGTTGTGGGTGGGGTTTTGTGGACACACATGCAGCTTGTAACTTGCACATGCACAACGCCGGCTGCTGATGCTGCTGCTTGCTAACAAGGTTCGGACCTTCATTGGTTGAGGGGGGCGGTGTGGTTGGGCGAATGGAAGGGGAGGGGGCTGGGCACCACCCACTACAGTGGAACAGGCCGGGCATGCACAAACTGTCGCCAAAAACAATTCGTTGAGATTTAAGTTCTGTTTAACAATTTCCGCTTTGGCTTTGCCCCCTTTGCGATTTTTGCTGGCGCAAAAAAAAAAGAGAAATATATAGAAGAGAAGAAGGTAGTAGGGGGGGGGGGGGGGGAATTGTAAGGGGAGGGGGCTGGGAAAACCACCCAGGAAAAGCACCCAGCCCTCCGAGGCTGCACAACAAAAACCACATTTATAGATAATGTGCAGCTTGGGTTTGTGGTTATTTTGTATGCTCCGTCGGTCTGCCAGTTGCCAGGGACTTGCCACTCCCATTTTCTATTTTCCCGCCAACTATACATATATATATATATATATAGATATCTACTGTTCCCTTTTTTTTTTTTGGAATTTTTTGTTGCATCTGAGGGGCAGAAAGAAGAAGTGCTCATCCAATTTTCGTTGTCGTCGAGGAAATTTTTGGTGTGCGATGCTCTCTGCAGAAATTGCATTTTTCTCTGGGCCCGCTGACAATATCGCGATGTCCTCGCTTTTCCTTTTGTCCTGGCCAACACTCATACACACAGCAATCCACACCCACACCCGCACACCCAAACGGAGTGAGATAGATGGAAAAGGGAAGCGAAACTGACAACGGATTCGGATTCGGATGAGCAGGAGAGGATGGGAATGAGGCTTGGGATTGGGATTGGGATTGGGATTCCGATGAGGATGGGTTGGGCCTGGGCTTGGATTTGGACTGCCGCAAACTTACCCGCCAGTCAAGCGCTCGGCCACAAACTTTTGGGCACGATTTTCGGTTAGCGAAACAACCATTTTCTATTTTTCGCCCAACTTTTTTTTCAGCTTTTTGTTTCGTCAGTCAGTCAGCGTTAAAATGTGCTGACTGTACTGCTCTTCTGCTCGCTGCCTTTTTGGCTGGCTTTGTCATTATCAGTGGGGCTTTTTCGGGAAGCCGTCTAAAAGGGGACAAATCCGGCACTAAACTGCTGCAATTTTGGCCATTTTTTCTTTTTTTTTTTTGGTGCAGTTTAAGTTGCAAGCGATTGGGTTTAAGGCTCAACTCGTAAGTAATTTGAAACATAGTTAAATACTTTCAATGCTGTAGGCATATGCTCGAAATAGCCTTTGTGAATATGTCGTTATGTTCACAACCTTGGAGTCACTTTACTTCCATTGCCAATCATTTTGCTGACTTTCGCGGGTCAAAAGTTCACGGATAGATCAATGTCGCTGTCAGTCAGCCAGTCAGTCATCCAAATGGCCTGCTTTGCTCCATCTTTACCAGCCAAACAAATCAAAGTAAATTAGAAGTTGGAGACACAAAACAAGTACCGAAAGAGACGGCTGGATGACCGATGGAAAGAGACGGGGGTAGTTAAGTGCAATACTCTTCGCATTGATTGCGCACTTGATTACGATAAATGAAACGTCAACAGGCGGGAGGGAGCGAGAAGGAGCGTGTGGGAGCGAGACGAAAGGATATGGGGTCCTTGGGGAGGACATCCTGTGCAGCCTGCACGTATTCTCACACTGATTTCTTTTGTCTACGCTGAAGACACTGGAAAAAATCACATCCTAGTTGCAAATCTCAATAGAGTAAAGATTCTGCAATACAAGCTCTAATAGCTTGTTAGAAAAATCTATTGTTGCAACCAAAGTCTAAGGAATAACATGCTCTACATCTTGGCTGTACTTAGTCTATATTCCCATAACTGACATGCAATTTTGCTCACTGTACTGATGACTTTGCTGCGACTTTCCCTGCGACCTTCCTCTCAGCTGCGTCAGCGTTTCTCATCTCTTGTCTCGACGGCGGCCGAAAAATCACAGAGGCCATGCCGGAAAATCAGGCTGATGTCCCCTCCCCGGCTGCTCCATTTCTCCACTTTTCCCCCGTATGTCCCACGGATCTAGGGCCTTTTCTCAAGGCGCCGGAGCAAATGTTGACATGCTGGCAGCAAGCCGTGACTGGACTTTGGACTTTCGGACACGGACATGGACATGGACACGGACATGGATCCGTATCCGGACACTCGGTTACATGGTCCTAGGAGACGGTAAATGGGTTGGGGAATGGAAATGGGTGATGGGTGATGGGGTATGGGCGAATCCGTATCCACTCACGTCGGTGGGCCGTCTGTTTGTCATTTTGCCGCTTGGCCACTTAAGGCAACAATGTCACCTACCCAAGAACAGTAGACGAAGAAGAAGCCAGCCAGCCAACCAGCCAGCCAGCCACCCCAAAGGGGTATTCCATCCCCCTGCTGTCGTCCTGTTCCTGGAAAATCCTTGAGCGAGTGAACAGCACCCCCCCAAACCCACACTCCCCTTCTGAGTTTGGGAGCGAAGCCCCTTTCATGTGTGTGCTCCGCCACTCTAGAGGATTCATTCATGTTGAAATGCGCAAATTTGTTATCAACGCTTTATGCCATTATGTTCCGTGTTGGTCGGAGATATCCCCTAACCATTTTACGCCACCCAAAACACCACTTCCCACTGCCCCTTTTGTTTCTGGCTTTTCTGGCCGCAAAACATTTTGGCACCGCTTTGCTCATTCGTTTGTTTTTTTATGTACTAAGAGTATCTTAAAGCTCAAGGAGTTCCAGCTAAGAAGAGCCCATTGTCAGGGTTAACCCAACAAGCCCAGAATTTTTCGCTTTTAACTGCCTTTGGGATTATGTTTTTCCTTTGTGGCTCATTGACTCATTAGACGTGGATACATTTGGAAATTTAGAAAGAATTCTGATATAATTTTGCTTGGCAACGAAACAGGTGAGGCGGGTTTTAAATTTAACAAGATCTTTAAAGTTAAATACCAAGTGCCGAGTATTATTTTCCACATCGACTGCAAATAATAAGGGAAAATGGTGGAAGATATAGGAGGAGGAAAATGGGTGACGGCCAGTTTGGTTCACTATAGCCACATTAATTAGAATTATCTCAAGTGTGCCACTGACTGCTGTGGGGCATAAATGTTTCAGCAGCATATTATGCAAATGAGTTGCATCCACGCACACACACACACACACACATTGCCTGCAGGATCTCAACTCCCAAACATTTTAGTTCTCGAAAGTCCCAAAGTTCTGCGTGGTGAAAAAAAAAAATAGAACTATAAAATGCCCACCCCAAAACCCACAAGCAACGCAAACAACAACGGCGGCATTTTATTGAATACAAAGTTTTTGGGGGCCACCCCAAAAAGGCAAGGCCGCAGTGTATTATAAATTAATAAGCGCTCAAACACACACACTCGCACACACAAACACACACATTGGAGTTTCGGCATAAATAATAAAGTTAAATACGCTTACACGACGCCTTTTTGGCGGTGGAGAGATGGGGCCGAAACTTCAACTTTGCATTTGCAAATGCCGAATTTATCCTGCGAGTTCTCAATTGTTTTGTACTTTCGGGGATCCTTTGGGTAACATTTTGGGCTATTTGAGCCATTGGATGAGCGGCAAAGTTGCCAGCGAACTTCCGTTTTACGAAAATGCCAAATACTTAAAATATTTAATGGCAACTGGAAAGGACTTTAGTTTTAGGGGCGGCCTATGTAAGCCCCAAAATGACTAAAATCCGAATAAGATCAGATGATATATCGATGTACTTTTCAATGGTAAATTGCTGACACATTGATAAACATAAAGCGCTTTGTTGCATTTTCGGCGATACTACAGCACCCCCAATCCCCAACCAATTTATCAACATTTTCGATTAGCTTACCACGAAACTCCATTCCGGCGGAGATTTGTCACAAGAACCGCAATCCATTGGAGCAACTCTATCAAAATTCCGAGAATTGTCAGCGCTTCGCATTGCCCGGCATTATTTTGATTAAGTAGCCTGGGCCAAATCGATATATCAACGCGTTTGCACGCGACATCCAGCATTCAACAACCAACGTTCCCCAATTTCGGCTTCAGTATTCGGTGTTCGGTTTTCGGGGTTCCCCAGAATGTTTCCCATTCAGGCGAAGCTCCAAACCTCACTTCCATTTGCGGATGTACTACATACAAAGCCAAAAACCGAATACGACAATGACAAACGCAGGCGACATCTACGCACTTGTGCATTTGTATCTGTGGCCGTGTATCTGCAACTGTGTGTGTATTTTGTATCTGTATCTTTGCTTGATTTATAACCAAGCGAGGAGAACATAACCGCGCACTTTAATATGAATCATTTGACATATTTCGGATGTTGTCTTTGTTTTTAACCGCCTCACATTTTTGATTTATCGCTCCCTTCGTTTTGCCCCCTTCATTATTGCTTCCTGGCTTTATTACGGCGAAGGGTGGAGAGGAGGACAGGGGGATAAATAAGGAAAGGAAAGCGGAGGCGACAAAAATTAGTGACAAAATTTATTGCATGTGTGTTATCGTTGTATTCAAAGGTGACTGGCTGCATTCAAATCGTTTGCTCTTACTGAGTCAGAAAATTGAATCCCTTACCCAAGATACCAAAAAATTCACGCATTCCCAGGGGAGAACATGAATTAAGAAGTTTGTTTTAAGAGGCACTCGGAATTTGGGGACCAATTAGGACTCAGGGCTATCAAAAACGAAAAAAAAAAAAGGAGTTTCCATTTTAGTAAGCATTTTTCGTAGAAAATCTCTAAGACAATAAACCAGCTTCTGTAAAACACTCAAGTTCTGTCAATGCAACTCTGTAAATCGTAGCATGGTTGATTAAATGCGCGGATGGCAACCCTGTCTCTATAGACGTGTGTGTGTATTAAAAGGCTTTTTATTTTTCCTTGGAAATCCAGCAATTTAAAAAGGATCCCTCCATCAATTGGTAAATTGCGTTTGCTAAACCAAGTTGTCATCGCTTTTGGGTTCGTATTTTTTTTATCATTTCGCATATCGGGGACTGAAACAAAACAAATTTGCATACGCTAAGGAGGCAAAAACGAAAAGAAAATACCCGAAAAGGCCAAGAGAAACGAAAGAAATTGACTGTCAAGCGGAAAGTTAATGCAACTAATGACAAAAACACCATCACCTGAGGGGGGATGGACTTTTGCGTGGGTTTGGTAGGGGGGATGGGGATCGAATTGGGTGGAAATCCAAGGACTGTGCACCGATTCGGGCACTTTGGCACTTGATTCATTCAGTGACACTCACTCAATTTCTTGCTGATAAACAAATTGAATGCGGATTCCGAGAAACTTGTCCCCACACTCTTGCCCCCACAGAAAGGAAAAAAAGAGAGAGATGGGAGGGTAGCTTCTGCCCCTGGGGGCACACATACAAATGGAAGTGAAATAAAAGTTGAAAGGGAATAAATAACGAAAAGCGCATTGATTTATTTTAGCCAGTTTGTTGTTAACATTTTAACGATTTTGTCCTGGCATTTTAGCTCGTTTCTGGCTCTTTCATCCCTACCAACCTACCTGCCTGACTCCTTCTCGTATTCCCGTTGATGTCTCCAGTGTCTGTCGCTTAGCCAAATTGCTGAACATTAGTCACCGATTGACAAGGCAAAGACTCAGGCCCAGAAAACCCGAATTGAAGTCGGGCCAAGAAGGTCCCCGAACATCTTGCTCATAGCTCTTTATTTGTACCTGCGCAGCACTAACGCTGAAAGAAAACTCGGCCTGAGGAAAGTATAGAATATTAGTTGAATCAATCAAATCAACAGCATTTTCATTTTTGTAATGTGTATAAAGTCTTTGAACACAAACATTTTCTCGCAGTGGAACCCCTCCTGATTTATCATATACAAATCAACTAATTTCCAACTTGCCGATATTTTAATGAAATATAAAAAAATAGGAAATGAAAGCAGGAGGAATAGAAATCGGAAACAGAATGGTGAGCAGGTGACTTCAAATAGAACTGGAGGCAGTGAAATATTTTTTTCGGCTACTGTCGCTCCCGCTCCCATTCCTCAGACATTTGTCAATGTCGCCTGTCGTTGTCGCTTGGCCAGGTTACCGGCACTTTGGCTAATGAAACGCCATCGAATCGATGGATCGTAGGCCATATAAAAAGCATTTGTGTGCTACCTGAATTGCCACTGCACTTAAATCGAACAAAAAATATTCGAATTCAAATCAGAACTATGCATGGCATACAAAAATGATAGCAGCAACGGAGCCAGCCTTGAAAAACTTTTAATTATGCATTCCTATGTGCGGTGATTCATAGATGAAGATGGTAACCCCTTTCCCCAACTGCTTACATAGTCATCAAGCCATTCAACAATGACTAAATCAAAATTATTTCGATATGTTTTTGTTTATGATTTTGAGGTTTTGTTTATGTATGTATTTTGGTATTTTTTGTATGTTCTTGCCATTCCTCTCAAGGGACTAGCTGGCTAATATTTCAACTGTGTCACATCGAACAAAGCAACTCAGTGAGCCGCAGCTATCTTTTTGCGCTGCATCTGCAATGCGGGTGACAACCCTGCCGTAGATTAGGTTTTTGCTCACTTTTTGGCCAGCTTTTTAGTCTCTTTCGCCGCTTGGTTGTCTGCTTTGTGGCGCACTGGCGATGGCATCTTCTTTTGTTCGCCTGACAGCCGTTCGTTTTGGGCCCCCCCCTTCGTTTCGTGCACCTATGGTTTTTGGAAACCCCCACTTTTTGGGATGAGCACTTCCCCACCCGTTTTGAATAGTTGGCCATTGGCGATGTGTGTGGAATGAGTGTGCGACACTTGGCGATTGCCCGTGTTTGCATTCTACAATGGACCCAAAACAAGCAGAGTTGCCACCCCTCGATTTAGCCGTCTCCCTTCTCGCATTTTCCACCATCAGAAACTCTCTCTACCATCTCGCACATTTGCCCCAAATGGGGAAAGGGGGGCTAAAAACGGTGGAAATGCCTGACGAAAAATTTCAAACACGTTTCAATAAAATTCAATTTGTAGCACATTTCAACGCTTTCCGCTTTCTCCTTTCCACCCAACCCCACCCCCCACTCACATATGCATGAATTTCCTTTTGCACTTTGGGTACACAAAACCCCCCGAAACCCCCGACCGTTTTTTTTTTTATTTTGGAACCCATCTCCATTGCGTTCGCAAACCATTTTGGCACTTTGCTTTTGAGCTATGCAAAATGAACGACAACAAGGCGCAGCTTGTTGTTCCTGTGAGTGTGTGTGTGTGTATGTGTGAGTGGGGTGTTTTTAGGGGGTTCCCAACCACCCCTTAAACCCCTCCGTAAATTTCGCGATATTTTCGATTTCGCGTTTACTTTGCCTCCTTTTGCGGGACCCAAACCAAGCTCAAGGATATTTTTCATACATGTCGCACGCACGCATACTCCGTTTTCCGCCCACAGCCCACATTTTCCCCCCACTCATTTTCCCCACACAACGACCGTTCTGCCCGCCACCCACTTTTCGGCACCCAAACTCATGTGTGGCATCCATTTCCCTCTGCCAACAAAATGCAAATGCAAACAGCATACGAATTAGCAAAACGGAAACAGGCGTTTGTGTTTTGTAATATTTGGCCCAAAACAACACACAAACACACACACACACATGCCCAGGAACAGGAACAGCACACTTATACAGGTAAACAGAAAGGAAAAGGATATGAAATAAAATAGAAACGCACTCTCACTCACTCTTTTCACCTCGGTTCACCTCGGAAGGCCACCTCTAACTCTCACCACACCATCACCATCTGGCCCTCTCGGTCTTCGACCATCGTGCTCTCTCTTTCTCGCTCTGGTTGCTTTCATCGGCTTCATTTTGATATTTTTGCTTAAATTCCCAACTGGCACGTTTTGTAAGCCAACCGAAAAAGCCTCCTCTCCCTACACAGGAAGAAACTTATCGGCTAATCAATGCGATATCGTAAATAATACTGCATTCAGTCCCAAAAAAAGCTAGCCAACACTAATAATTGTTTACTAATTAAAAAAAAGAACAGTCCAACTCTGAGTCTGCAATCTAACAGTTTTAAATACTAAACTTGAAGAACACTATTTCATAGTCAACTGCCAATATCCTTTAGTTACATTTAAAGTAGCATTACTTTTTTTCCTGTGCAGCTCTTCTTCCTGCTCCTTCTTTGACTTTTTCTATTAGATTCGCAGCGATGCGTAAGGTTTAATAAGCAGCGCGTGATATTCATTATCCACAAAGGCACAGGCCAAGAAAAAAAAAATAAATTAGGAGGTGTGGCATGAAGGAAAAATGTATTACGCTCGGCTCGTGTGGAGTTTGCAATAATGCGAAATGAATACACACACACACACAGGCGAAGAGGGCAGAAATGGAGGAGTCGGGGGTGTAGAAAACCCATCCATCAGGACACTGGACCCTCCGCGCCACCCTTCTAACAAAATAAATAAAGTACTAGCGGGAAAATCAAGTGAAATCAATTTAATACACTTTTCATCTGGGACTGAAACTTGGGTGGGGTGGCAACTCTGCCGGCAGAGGAAAAGGAAAAGAAGGAAGGAAAACAAATGGGATGAGTTGGTGGTGAGCACCCTGATTCATCTGTGATTCACCATTTTCTTCAGAGCGGCTTCTTTGCCTGTGGCCTAATTTATTACATTTTAATGACTTTTTCATGCACAAGGCGCATAAATCGCATCTTGATATCGCATTGATATGCAAGCTGGCACCGCTCAGGATGGGCCACATAATTAGAAATTAGAAGGAGCCGGGACAACAACAAGGACACTCCTGCGATAAGGATCGTGACAAATACGTAAGGGATAGAAAGGAAAAAGTGGGCATGGGTAAACACCTTGTAGCAGTCCCTTGTGTCAGCAGTCCATTGATAGGTCCATGTGATATATATTATGTTACATCTATCTATATAGCCTATATGGCATACATTTCTCTTAGTTTTTTTTTACTCCGTCTCAATGAAATTAGTTTCAATTCCGCCAGACTTTCTACGACTTCCTGTCTTGGTAAACCGGAATGCAGCAACATATTGCACAAGTCCTGCTCATCTTGCAACTGCTGGATGGATGTGAGATGCTGGGAATGCTGTGTTGTGAATGTTGTGTTGCGGCCACATCAGCAACTGTTAATGGCTTCGACAATTTACATTTTCGGCAATCAAATAATGTTTGCCATCGCCTGCAGTTGGCGTCGTCATCATTGCTCGCACCACCGCATTACAATGCTCCAAAAAGTGGGTGGCGGTGGGCTGGATTGGTTTGGGTGTAAGGTGGGAAAACGGGAATGGTGATGGTGGTGGCGATGTTGGTGGCGGTGGTGCAAACGTTGACAGGCTAATTACACATGCCAGTCACAAGTCACTGAGTGCGCCGGCAGTTCGGGAAGTTGTTATTTGGCTATTTGTCATGCGGCCATGTCGATGGAGTGTCGATGGAGGTTGCGTCATAAGTGCCCAAGGTGTAGTTTCCCGATCGGCGGTGCACGGGGGAAATATGTATCTTGTGGCATGTATCAGCTGAAAACTTCCATCTTATAGATGGCATTACGTGAATGCCTTTGGAATAATAATAATAATAAATATGTTGCCCCCTTTTTTCGCCGTGTATTGTTGTGCGTGCAGCGCGCTCAACCTGTAATTATCGCCCGAAAGTCTTTCAACTTAATTACGGGCCGCGATCCCGGCAACTGTTGCACCCTCATCACAATATCATACTTCGCATAACGACAGCTGGGCGCTCAACTTAGAGATACAAAGATACAAAAAAAAAAACGGAACCCTCCAAGCCAACATATTATCAGCCCAATCTGGAATCTGAAAATGCCGAATCGAAAACCCTATAGCTAAGACACTAATCCCATTATGGCACTTCAAATGGATGCCAGTCAGGCGTTCGTTGCACGATTACGTCAAACCCACGACGATGATGATGATGAAGGGATGTACTATATATTTGGGGAAGTTCTTTTGAAATTCGAGGTAGGTCAGATATTATCTGCTCGAAATCAAAGCTGAAGATTTGATTTTAAACAGAGATTTCCACATATAAGATATAATATCTAATCGCAATGTATCTCAGTGCAGTTAGCGCCTTAAAGATTTCGCAAACTTCTAATTCTTGCACAGCATTTAGATAGACACTTGCCACTCGTCGTAAAAGTTTATTGCACTTGCCCGATTTGCCAACGTTCCTCTCTTCGGGCTGATTGCATTCTCATCGATCTCTTATCGCCTTGCCAAAAACTTTTTCCACACCTCGAGATAATGCTTAACCCTATTAGGCCACGCCCACTTGCTCCGAATGTCTGTTTTAATTGCTACCGTTGAGTTGCCCACCCACTTTTCCCAGCCCAATTCTCACTCGATTTTTTTCTTTTTTTTTTTGTTGGTTTTGTGCAATTTGCATGCGATGTGTCGATGGGAAATGCCAAGAAGTTGCCAAGTGGAAATGTTTGCCGAACACTTTGAGTGCGGTTTTTCTGTGGAGGGGGCGGGGGGTTTTGAATGGCAGTTCAATGGGAAATTCTGTCTGTATTTTCTCCCCCTGAATCACTCGTTTTTCTGGGCCAAGATAAACATGTTAATTTCAAGAAATGCAAAAATTTTATAATCCGATTTAATGTTTTATTCATTCCGTCTGGAAAGGACACGACACGCACACACATCCCAGTTGAGCAATTAGAATTTTAAATTTAGCCTGCCTAGACATCGGCAGATTGAAGCTTACTTTTTGATAAATATGCAAAGGCACTGAGAAAAAATAGCAATTTACAATAAAATTTGCTTAAAATGTTAAAATACTAGCTGATATTTTAGGTACATGTTTCAACAATAAATTTTAGTAAAAGCTTAAATAAAATCTAAAAACCAGATTTTGAAACGGGCTTTCAAAACTGATATTGATTCAGTTTTATTTTCGTATTTTATGTATGCAAAAATAGAAAATAAAACAGTGTATGTAGATGTCCTACTGTCAATATATATTTTTATCGACATCGACGCACATTAACCTACTTTGGGCGCCATTTTCCTCTGGCTTCTTTTCTCGTCTTTTGCTAATGTTGCTTCTCATCCTTGTTAGATATTCAAATTTGTCGAAAGACATGGCAGTAGAGGGGGGCAGAGAGATGGGGGGGGGGGGGGGGGGGATGTGTCAGCTGCAAGGGGGGTCAGCATCTGATTATGCGTTGACACCAATTTGATTTTGGGGAGAGATTGTGGGATTGTACTTCAACTTGCTTTTAGTGTGCTCGAGGAAAGTTTTTAGGTTTTCTCTCCTTTTTACTTGCAAAAAAGTTCGTATTTTCCTGCATCGGATAAAGTATTTAAAAAATATATCAGTTGAAAGTTTCATATAGGTTAAGACCATTGTATAGATTTCTAAGTTTTTCAGCCTTACTAAGACTTTCACTGGCTTACAGCATACTTTAGTATTTAGCTATTTATTAAACATAAAAGCCTATTTTTAGACGGCTGGCTTTGTGCTCGGCGCTCTGCCTTCGTTTCTCGTCTTGGTCAAATATTATTTTGTATCTAGTATCTTGTATCTGAAGGGCTGCAGAGCATACGAACCCAAACCAATTTGCTGGTTTCCTGGGATAAGGTTTTCGGGGTTCTGGTTGTTCTTGTTGTTCGTGGGTTCTTCGGTTTTATTTACTTTTAATTTACTTTTAATTATAAATTCATGCTTTCCTTGGCTGGGATTAAGCTTTAAATGCAAAGGCGGCAAGCAGAGAGCCTTGGCCGCCCGCTTTTCTCGCAGGACTTTCTCCTGTAAACACCCAGCTACCAGCTCCCAACGCGCTGCCTGTTTGCCTTGGCATTTCTCAAATGAGAAATGAAAAAAGGCACAAGGAGATGGCGGCGGCGAAAAGCGGAGGAAATTGTTTGGGGATGCGTCATAAAATTTGTATTTGAGCCATATGATTTATGCCCCTCCAGTTGGCCTGTACCCGGATATTTATACAGGCTCATCATTCGCTTCAGTGGGCGGCCACTTGCGCCCAGATTCCAAATTCCAAATACCAACTTGCAGATGAGCATGGTCCTCAGCTCCCGTTCGGAATTAATTTCAAGTTTCGCTTTCAGTTCGCTCTGTCGTTTGTGGCTTTTGTTTATTTATAGCGTTTCCCTTCGCCTTTGCCAACTAATTTAGATGATTGTGGGCAGAAGTGGGAACCCCACTTTTCCTTTTGACCCGAAACCATCTGGCCTCTCTATTAGTTTCGTCAAAACATTTTCCTCGTCTGCTAATTTTCACTTCCGTTTCCGTATATATATATATATATATATATGTATGTGTGCAATATTTGAGCTTTCTAATTGACAAGATCTGTGGATCAAAGTTTAAAGCAGCTGGGAAATATGTTTTTCTTCAGTTTGGATTTCAACAGTTTTATCTGATTGGAAACTATCCCGGCTTCGGCAGAACTGATTTTTTGTCCCTATTTTGCGGTTTCCTTTTTTGTTTTTCTTACATTTTTTTTAGTCTTCCTGCCTTTTGGTTTTCCATCTATCATCATCCCCATTTATATGCGCAAATATTTGCGCTTTACTGCGGATTTTCCTCCTTACCGCCACCCCACTCCCCCGCACCCTTTGTTTTGCCATTTTCCCAGCTTTTTTTTTTTTATTTTTTTTGGACCGCTCCTCGTGGCCCTTTGTATGGATTTCCATTCAATGCGAATGCCGCGCAACGCAACGAGCCGAAATGAAAATGTTTAAATGAAAGATTGATTGGATTTTGATGAATTTCGGCTACACACTGATACTCACATGTACACATGTATATCCGCATCCTGCCTGACTTATGCTGATATGTGTGCCGCACACACACATACATTTTTCTTCCTTTTTGATGCTCCTGAGCTCGTTTTTGTTGCTCATTGATAAGCGACCCGCCGAAAAAAGGCCGCAAAAAGAAGAAAATTGCGCACACAAAAATTACATTGAGATTAAAGTAATTCAGGTTGAACAAAAAAATAAAAAATACCGGAAAAATCATAGAAACAAACAACAATATATCATCCGTTCGAATCGTGTTTGCAAAATGTGTTAATTCGGCAAGGAATACTGAACTGTGTGTAGGCCTATTTTTAGCAAAGTAACACAATCATTCTGTAGATTGAAACGCAATATATACAGCTGTATTTCAATTTGAAGTAACGCTATACATTATAATTACTTATTGCAGCTCAGTTACTTATCGTTTTAAAGCAATAAATTCTTTAAAGGATTGTTACACAAGTCAAGGGTTCTTCCTGTTGGCCCCCAAAAATAGAAAAACCAGGAAATGCAAAAATCTAAAACCCCAAAAAAGTTACCAGTCGTTAGCAGACAATGCGATTTTTGGATCGGATTAATGGTCTACGGCGGATGTATTTATTGGCTAATTCATTGCTCATATTTCCGATTTTTTCTTCTTTTTCTTGCTGTTGTTGTTGTTCTCGACCATCAAGTGGACAATGTCCTGCGAGCTGTGTGTGTGCGTGTGTGTGTGTGTGGGTGCCTGGGGCGTCATTAGGTTCATATGTCATCCCATAGATGCGAAGCGCACACGGAACTAATGAATTTTTCATAAATCCCATCCACCGTTCGCCATCATCAAGGGTTGAATGGCCCTGTCGATATGGGGTGGGTTTTCCTTTTCGGGGGAAATGGTGAATGGTAAATGGTAAGTGGGAAATGGGAAAGCCATCCCGTCAGCAACCCACGCGCCAACCGTTATAGCCCTGGCAATGTTCATTGGTCTGCGCTTGACACAAAAACCAGATTAAAAGATTATGTTGCAAATTAACTTGAGGGCGGTCACTGGACCCCAGAAGATCATCAGCGGCGTTATGAAATGGCAGAAAATTAATATGCTTACGAAGGGCAGTTTCCAGATTATTTAATTACACGTTGCTCGTCGCGATAAAAGGTTCGCTTATCCCATAGCGACTATATGAACTCATATGGCTAATATAACTACAATTGGTTGACTTGTAACCATTTCGATATCTCCTGAAAGAAATCGCTCGTCGCGTTGCAGGACCTTCGATAATTGATGGACCGGAAATAAAAAAATAAAAAAGCGGGCTGTGTTGGCAATCGAAAAATATGACCACGCCCATTGATTTGATTATTAGCCAGATGGGCGAGCATATTACTTTGCTTTATGGTCAAAATGTGAGGGTGTTGCGAAATATCGGGGATGCTGCTGCTGGTGGTGGTGACTTTTCGCTGCACTTGCAGCTGCAGGAATCCCCGAAAACCGGGCGTCTAATTCAATTTATGCCATTTCAAATCGCAATTCAGGCATAGCGTATATATATATATATATATATACATTTTATAGAAGGGGGAGGGAGGAGGACACGTGCTCGCCGGCCGATGACCCGCTGCGTTTTTCGATTTCCCGAATTTGTGTCCTGCGTTTTTTCCGCCTTTCTTCCTGCGGCAATATCCGTTATTAGCTCGATGGATTTTATTGCCACACTTATGGCAAATATTAAAAATCTTTCTTGCCTGCCGCCCAGCAGGTGGCAGTATGGCAGAGCTCAACTAAATTCCAGCCGCTTTTCCCAAGGTTTTTCCTTTTGCTTGCCTCTTTTCTCCGCTCCTTTTCATTTCCATTCCATTCCATTCCTTCCGCCGGCGTGAAGTGTGTTTGCCTTGGAGCGCCGCGTCGGCGACATCGCTGCATAATCCTTTGGCAAACACCCTCGTTACCTACGTATCCTTTTTGCACAGGCTCAAGCAGCCGTCGTCACTCGACAAACACAATTAATAGGCGCTTGGAAAAATGTTTGAGGCGCTTATCGCGCGACGCTTTTCAGGCCGTTTTTCCCCCATTTCCATTCCTCATTTTTACCCACACTTTTCGCTTTCCCGATTTTCACTCGCTGACAGACAAATGCAGAGCCGGCAAAAGGGAAAATAGGGGAAATTGGAAAACGTCGACTCGAGAATGCTCTCGGATGGAGGAGGAAATTGCATAGGAGTTCGTGCAGCAGGAAACTTTAATTTAGTTTGTTTCGAACTACCTTTAGTTTATGCTACAAAAAGTGAATGATTGTGTGCAGGAGGAAGATGTGATACACATTATACGCATACAATCGAAATTAAATATAGCATTTGAAAACAATATTGATATCTATAAATGTATTAAACATTTGGAATTTACCAACACACATATAATTTGTTTAGCCAGCTAAGCTTTTTCTAAAATATTCACAAAAAATACGACACTTTAATGGATTATTTATTCCCTAGTTAAATTGCACGAAACCGCCAACTCTAATTAAATTCATTCAATTTATTCTCACAGGGTATAAACAAGCGGCAATGTGTGTGTGTCTGTGGGTTGTGTAAATAATTAATCTAGAAGTGACAGCAATTAAAGGCGCTTTTCAAACTTGCCAAAACTGTAAATATTTAATAAGGGCCCATAAACAGCGAAAATGATGGGTGGGTTGGGTGGTGCCGCCTTTGTCAAACAAAGCGGCGTGCGGCATTTGCTGATAATGACATCGTGGAAAATTTCCCCCCTTCTTTTTTTTTCCTTCCTTGCTGGTGTGCCATCGCGAAATTATCAACTCAACGGCTGCAAAAAAGAAAACAGACACACACACACACGTACAGAGGGGAAAAGGACCAAGCGGTCTGCGCGACCCTTAATAATATTAATTCCGCCGTCATAACAAAAATTTAGCATGGCAACTCGCGGGCAAACCAGAAGGAAAAAAAAAAGAAACAAAAGGATGAACCAGAGCGCAGTGGAAAAAATTCTTTGATCATTGGCCGTCGCCGCCCCGTACGCCCACGTCCATGGCCACGCCCCCGGGCGACAGGCTGCTCCCTCGGGGTGTTATTAGTCGCCCGACTTCACCCATGGGGCCAGCGGAGGGTTAAGGCCGGGGTTTTCTCTTTACCATTTCACTTTTTTTTATATTTTTTTTTTTATTTTCGTATTTTGCAGAATCATCTGTCATGAGAGCGCGTAACTGATATATATTCCCACTCGACGGTGAAACAAAAAAAAGGGGGCGGGGGTGGGGTAACACACACCCCACTTAGTTGCCATTTTTAGATCATTTACCTTACGGCTTAGTCGCGAACTTGCAATTTGTTGAGGGTCTTAAGTGGGAGAGAAATGTGGCAATAAAATGGGGGAAAATGCACAAGACTTTGCCGGTGGGGATTTATGAGATTGTTAATTAAATATTAACTGCAAGCTGAGATTTTAACCCTAAAAAAAAATGGAAAGAAATTGGTAAAAAGGGGAAATAATATTTTCTTGTTACATTCTAATAATTAGAATTTATACTAAAACTCATAGAAGTTGTGCTTTCAATATAGTTTTTAATAAATCATTTTAGTGATTGATCTTTGGGGAGATTTCTGTGTAATAATTTTCATGTGCCCCCCTTTGATTATATTGCGTGCATTGGAGCATGGAAAATTTGAGGGGCATTTTGCCCTCCAAAACACTGCTCAAAAGAAAATTGTGCAAAAAAAAAAGGGATAGCAGAAAATGGAAATAAATCGTGTATAAAAAATTGTTCAAGGGGTTGCATTTTTGTTTGACGGCAGCAGCAGCAGCACCACCCCCCATTGGGCCCGCATTTTCCACCCCTCTCGGCCGCTTTTCCTCCGCCCCTGTATCTCCTGCGCTTTGGATGTCCTTTTGCTCCTTTATTCGCTTGTTGCTCTTACGCTCGATAAAAATTGCTCATACGCGTGCGAGTGTGGGTGTGTGTGTGTGTGTGTATTTTCCCCTGTGGGCGTGATTACCTGCCTCCCTGCCGCCCACCGCCCACCGATCCCTGCGACGTCCTTCGCGTCCTGCGAAGAGCGGCAAAAGAAATTTTAATAAAAGCGCAAATTAATTTTGCGTCCAACCCTCGTTTTTCCTCCCATTTTCTTCGTCTGCTGTAGTTAGATACAAGTTTTGTTGTTGTTTGTGTTGTGATTTCCGTAAAAGTTTTTCTCTTTCTTTCGCCCGTTCGCCTTTTTTCGCGGGCTTCTGCTTCTTCTTTCTCTGCTTCTTTTATTTTTGACCAAGAGTTTGAGTTTGACGCTGGCGCTTAATTTATGGTCTCTGGGGCGCTGTCTACAGATTTATGCATAATTTGTAAATGAAAGTCAGAAACTAATTAAATTGATTTGCCCCACCCCCCCCTGCCACCGCCCACACTTTCCCGCTTTCCCGCGCACCGCCGCAAAATGTTCCCCCAAAACTTTCTTTGTCTGCTCCATCGTTGCGATTTTCCCTTTGTTTTTCATCTCGCTGCCTTTTGTCTCAGACAGGAAGAAAAGAAAATTATGCTCAAAGGAAAAGCGGTTGAGGCTAGAAAAAAAAAAAATATTGTTGAAAACATTTTAAAGTCGTGCGGAATTGGTATTAAGTCGGCAAAATTGTTTTTCCATAAAACTAGATGGATAAATGTCCGAAAAGGCAGTTTGAGGTACAAAAAACTAAAAACCTTTTGAATAAAAATATTATATTTATTATATAATATTATTATATAATATTATTATTTCAATATTACAATTTAGGTTTATATATGAATTTGCATTTTCTTATGACTTGCTTGCACATTTTTCTGTCCTAGGTTTTTCTTTTTATACCCTACTTAAACTTCAACAAATCGAATCCATTATTTCCAACAATTATTTGACACTTTTCGCTGGAAGAAATCTGTGTTTTTGCCTTGGCAAATTCTAGCTATTTTCGCATGCGTGACAGGACAATGCAATTGCTCTGATTTGGTTGCAGTTGCCGATGATAATGTTGCACGTAGCCTTTTGCCACAGTTTGTTGTTCACCTATTTTTTTCCCCAGCTCTCTGTCTCTGTCGCTAGCAGTAGGGCTATCTCTTTCACGCCGATGCTGTCCCTTTTTATTGTGTGTTATTATTGATTTCGCGCTTCATTTTTCTAGCACGTTTTCAGCGCTTCACACACAGCGTGTAATTTTGTTGGGATTTTTCTTCGGTGCCGCCTCTTGCTATCTCGTTCTGCACCTCTCGTGCCCTCTCTTTCGCCTCTTCAATATTCTGTGCGGTACTGTGTGTGTGTGTGTTTTTGTGAAATTTGGAGAAAATCACGTTTTTGGTGGGCGTTTTTGTTAGTTTTCGCTTTGTGCGGCACGAATCCGATGGCGGGGCAGCCAAGGGTTAAAGGGGCAGCGTTAACCCAACAATGCCAGAAAAACTAAATTCATAGTTTTGTTCCACTTCCACTCTATAAATGGATGTATGTGTGTGTGTGGGTGTCCCATTGAAAACTTTGCACAAAATGTTCAATAGCCTCGAGGCTCGATCGTTTTTGTAGGAGAACACCAACTAAAATTGACGAAAATTCGAATGACGGAAAATACTAGAAAAATTGGAAAAAGTCATGGGAAAACGAGGGAAATTAGACAAAAATATTTAACAGCTTCCGTCGAGGGGAAATATTCCACTTAATGTTGGCAGATCTAAGACAACAATTTTTAAAATTGCAAAAAGTAATAAAATATTCATGACAGTTATTTATTTTTTACGTTTAAATCCTTTGGAGGAAAACTACTATGTTTTGCACTGTTGGCTTTGATGGTTTAATCAGTGATACTGATACTTCTATAAAATACGAAATGTTCCAATACAATACCATTAATGCCAGGTTTTCAGTTTATGACGATAGCATAAAGTAGTCAGTCCTTCAATTCATTCTCAAATGCTGTTCCCAACTGCATTTATATATACTTTTTGTTTTTTTTTTTGCTCAGTTTGTCCCCATTGGATTTATGTCCCTTTCACGCAAACTATCGCCATCTCTCGGTTGTTTTCCCCACGGACAGTGCAAAAACAGTATTTATTATCACAAAGCGGAATAAACAGAAACAAAATTTAATTAAAGGAAAAGTTTTTCTGCAGCTGCTTCTGCTGCTGTTGTTGATTGCAAATGAAATGAATATTATTTGATTGAATAACAAGAGCGTCGGGCAAAAAATAATTGCTAGCAATCTTTGTTATGCGTTGCTTTTAAATCCAAATTAAATTAAACAATCAAGCACACGCGCTTACACACACACACACACACACTCACACTCGCAAACTCACATGCATTCAGCAACGAACTGCCATTTTGAGTTACAAAATGCGCTGCACTTAAAAGTATGCAACATTTTTTGTGCGCTCTTTTTGCACCACTCCATATTGCGTGTGCACAACTTTCGTCGAGTGTCATGGTAGTGGTGGTTGAAAGTAGCGTTGCCTGGTTGGGGGGGGGGGGGGGGGGGGGAGGGGGGTGTAGCTGAAATGGAGAAAAGTGGGGCGAAAGTGGAACTGCTGCTGCGGCTGGTCAACGGCAATAATAATGGCAACAATATACACACGATGTGGAAAAGCGGAATGGGCACACACAAACTGCTGCCAAATGTATGCACAGGAAGCATTTGTAATGCCCCGCCAGCAGCGCGACCAAGTTGGCTCCCCCCACCCCTCTTGGCCATGCCCCCCTCCATTTTGCCACCGCTTTCCCAACTTTCCCCCCAGCTGAGCTTCCGCTGCTGCTCAGTCGCCTGCTGGTCAAGGAATTTCAGTCGAATTTGGCACCACGAACATGATATTACTTCGACTAGAGGGTTTCTGTTGTAAATTATATTATTTCCCTAATAAAAAAAGCTCATAAAAATACATTTTCTAGTCTGTTTGCTTTTAATCATTAAATATATAAATAAAATCCTTGCTGTCTAAAATTGTTTACATATATTCATTATAAACGTCATGAAGTCCTACTTTCTTACCTTTGACTGGATTTCTTTAAATACCTTAGAATTTTTATAACTAAACAATAACTTGCAACTTACTCAGACGTATTGCCTTGCCAACTATATAACCCTGACTTTCGAGGGTATCAAACTTAGTGGGAACAAAACGTTGCGTGTGTGCGAGAGTGTTGAGTGAGTGGGGGAATGGTGGGGCACAGTCCGCAGGCCCGCCTGCCAGACAGTTTATGGTTTTTGGCTACAACTTAATTTAAATTGTTTAATTCTATTATTGTTGCTAATAAATCACAGGCACAGCTTGCGCTGCTCGCAGTCTGGCTTAGTATTTGCTAAGCTGTCCCAAACTCACATAGATACACACGCAAGTACACACACACACGCACAGAGTGAGAAGCACATTTGTCTTGTGCCTGCTGGTGTAAGCGGCTTTTTGTTCCCGTCTCTTTTCCGGCAGGCACAGCCGTCTCTTTCGCTCCGGCGACCCCAGGGTGCCATTCATTGTTCTGTTTTGCATTCGTGCCGTCCCTTTCCCGCTATAAATTACACTGATCTAGTAACTTTTGTGGCAAAACCTCGTAAATTTGCAGCTTGATTTTTGATTTCTTTTTTTTTTTGTCTTCGTTTTCTAAAATTTTGAATATGATATATCATACAGAACTTTGGGTACTATTCATAAGGCCATCTCACTCGACGGAGTTAAAATTTCAATTGAGAAATGAGAGAAAAAAAGGGGGAAAGATAAAATACAAATAAACGAAGCCCGCACACAGGAACCGCATGTCAAATGCAGGTCAAATCGCCGCGAACGAGGGCTAGGGGCTGGGGGCGTGGCACACGCTTGACCAGCCGGCGACCGCTTGACATGGCCATAAATAACAAAGCCAAAATGGCGACCAAAACGACAGAGAGCCGCAGCCAAAAAACCAAAAAAAAATGAACTGAATCTGAAAAAGCAAACGAAGAGATACGAATAGGGCCAAATGTGATATGTCAAATACACGCAACAGCAAGTGACGATGAGCTCGGTACAATGGCAATGAAGTTGGTTGGACGGGGAATTTATAAAAATAATCGTGGGTCAGCGATAAGCTCCTCGAAATGGGTTAAAATGCGGTTTAGACAGTGCCATTACGTTGTATGCATCAAATCAAATTGAAGCAAGTGGGGCAAGTTAGAATGTTGAAATATTTAAAAGAATTCGTTTAAAATCTAAGCAATATATATTTCATTTTGTACTCAAACAAGATGTTCCAATTACAGGCCATGTAGTTCAAGTCCAAAGACTTTCTATAATTGACTTCGTCTTTCGTTAGGAAAACAAAACAAATGTGAAGAATAATCTCTCTGAAAATCAAAATATTTGTCCAAAAACAATACATTGCGGCCTGAGGGCATTTTTCCGAAAAGACAACATTTTATGCCTTTAAGGTATTTGCTTGGCCAACAACAACGTGGCATTTATTGACCAAAAGAAAAAAAAAGATATCGAAGTCATAAAATAATAATTTTAAATCTGTTGAATGAAATTAGTGGAGAGTGGCTTTATCTTTGCCAGTGTGTGTAAATCTATCGCGAGGGTTCACAAAAATGAGTTTCTGCTTTGGCGGCTGGAAAAGGTTGTAATTTCTGTTGCATACTTGCGGGCGGCTGCTGAAAATGGCAACCACACACAGACGACACACACACACACGCGCGCACAGGAATTTACAACAATGGCGGCAGTTATCGAGAAATGGCAGCAGCGACTGCATTTCCGCTTAATGTTGAGCGATAATAAAACACAAACAGCAACAAAATTCGCCCGACTGCCGGTCGGGGATAATGAAACTCGTCGTTATTTTTTGTTGTAATTTTTATTTTTACATTGGTTGGTTGCTATTTTTTCTCTCTTTTTTTATTGTTGCTTTTCGTGCAACCCATTCGCCCTTCGCCATTCGCCATTCGCCATTCGCCATTCGCCATTCTCCATTCACAATTCGCCATACAATGGCCGGCGCGCACACATGCATTGATTTATGTTTTTTAATTTAAAATTTCCGCATCACTTAACCGTTAAAAATAATAATAACAATAACAGCGGGCCGCGGCAACAACAATAAGCCATTGTCCGCGAGGATGCGATTTAAATATTGTAACATTGCCAAACGCGTAGAAGAAGCAGCAGCGAGAGGCGAAAACTTTTGCACATGTTTTAATTTCCGCATTACAAGCCAAAGTGCACTGAGCAGGTGGAACCGAATTCATAAGCTAAAACACACATATCAAAATTAAGTATTCAGCTAAAATGAAATGAAATGACTGAAGTAAAAGTTAGCAATTTAGTTGTAAAATATTTTAGTGGTGCAAACTAAAACAGTGGATTTTTCTAAAGTTAAGTTAGTATGTTTACTGAGAATTGTAAACCTTAAAATTAGGAGTTATATTTATATTCTTAAGTAATCAAGTGTCAAGCACAATTCCGTTCGAGTGCATCCCCAAAATTGACAGCCAGTGGATAACCCAGTTTCCTTGCATTTTCTCCTCTTTGCAGACTGGGCGGCCACCCACAACAGATGCCGCAGAGTATGTCAACTGGCAGCAACACAATCGGCCATGGTGGCATCGATCGCGGCGGCGTTGGACTGCCGATGGGCGCTGGCACGATGCCCGGCGGCGTGGGCGGTGGACCGGGGGGCGTGGCCGGTGGAGGACCCCAGGTGGGCGTCGGTCCGCCCGGGAGCGGTAACGGTGGCAATTGCCAGATAAGCGGCTCACAGCCGCTGGTCATGCCCGGATTCCCGTTGCGTAATTCCCACTCAGCGCATGCACCGCACTATTCGCCATATTCGCCATCCAGGTAAGTTGACATCCATTCGGATGTGTAGTAGTATTGTATTGGTAGTACCAGTGATAGTGATAGTGGCATTGCTGGTGGTGGTGGGAGCTGCAGAACAAGGGGTGCCCCCCAAAATATGGTGTATATCTGGACCTTTCGCCCCGGGGGTAACAGTGAACACTCCTCGAGTGAATGAGCGTTAAATTGAGTGAGAACAGTGGTGGTTCACTGGTTATGACTTTCCAGTCAACTGATTTTGTTCAAGAGAAGGCGGCTTTTTCGCTCGCGCAGCAATCGAGGATGTGCTGCACATTTAAGGGTAATTCTCACATTTATTTGATATTATTTTATTATTCAGAAAACTTTTTGTGAACCAATTAGCTTAGTTTACACATAGAAGTTGCCGCTGACATTCATGCTAGAACAGTAATTGGTTAACTTCCCACTTTTCTACATCAAAATTGTTAACACAAGAAAATCGATTTAAGTTTTGGAATATCTAAATATAGTAATGGGCGTTTTAGCAACCGCTCATATGATCCACATTGTGTGCGTTGCCCGCTGGCGACGTGAGACAACAGCGGATGATCACATTCCGGGATTGCATCGCCGACAGGAGATCCAGTTTACAGGACACGATTCCAATTCCGGTCGCAGCGATGTCGACTATAGGACCATGACATCCGTCAAATATCTGGAATCCGTGGGGTCTATTCCACAAGCGCAGAAATTTAACCGCCTATTCAGATATTGGTGGCCATTGAATGTATGCAACGATATCCGACAGAAGTTTCCTCTGATTATCGAAAACTCGACACGTCCGTCAAGTAGCTGTGGATGCCAAGGATGATTGGGGATGCTCTGATCTTCTGTTGAATAGAACAGATTTTGATTTTAAAGCCTCTGTAATTCATGATCATTTGGCATTAATCATGAAAATATATCATTTCATATAAATGTTTCCTAATTCGTATAGCTTTTATCATTTTCTGTTCCTTTTAAATATCTTACATCTTGTTGATGTTTTCTTGTGAGATACTTACTACCTTAAAGACTCGTCTAGTTAGTATTTCAAAGTGATGCAGAAACTTTTTTGTGCAGTTCAGAGTTCCCTAGTTAGTGCCTAACTCCATAAGGAATTTTCCCCCCAGGGAGATTTCCACTCTTTTCCCTGTTGCTTTTTATTTTTCCCCTTCACCGAGTTGAATCACCTTTGAAGGCCTGACTCTCGGACACTTTTGAGTCTAACCCAATTCTGGGCCAACTTTCGAAAGTTGCCAACTCAAGAATTGTTAATTCTCTTTAAGCTGGGACCACGCCCCCTTCGCCAGCACTTACCCCTCTTCATTTTGCCCATATTTCCCCCATTGAAATTTCGTAACTCCCTCCGTCAGCGTTTCGTTCAACTTTTACGCAATTAGAGGCGACCACGCCGAAAGACTTGACAGCTCTGCCTGCGGCGGCTTAGACTTGTTGGCTGGCTGTATGTGTGATTAACACCCTTTTTTTGGGTTGAGATTGGGGCAGGCTGGCCTGGAAGCTGGAAGCTGGGAGCAGTGGTCCTTGTCCTCGGTCTTGTGCATCATTTTGCATGCGTTGCCTTTTCGGTTGGGGGGCTTTATTAAAAAAGTTGCCAGCTGTTGCCAGCAGTTGACAAACTCATTGGCGTACTAACTCTGCGCCACGCAGCGTTTTTGTTTTTTGCATTGGGAAAAATATGAAAATTTAACTTACTTTCAAGTTGCTTATTATTAAAAAAGAGACGTTTTGTGTACGATCAGTTCAGCCGCTGTATGGTCACACTGGCTGCTTGCCTTTTAAGCATCCAGTGGTCACACTGATAAATTTAGATCAAATGATCAAATTAAAAATATAGCTCAGTATTTCTTATTATTTTGTAGCTTAAATTTCCTTTCTGTTGCGAAACTAGTAAAAAACTAGTAAATTTTCCTCCGTGCTCTCCGTTGATTTTACTTGCTCTATGCGAAACGTGTTTGTTTGGTTGGATGGTTTCTGTGGTCCTTGTGATATGTCAAGCGACTAAAGCCGCAGGACAGAGTACGGGATATGTGGGGGACAAAAAGGACATGGAGGCGATGGAGGCGAGTGGCTTTACTCCTGTCTTGCAGTCTCAATGCCCCGCACCGCACCACCCCACCCCTTTTGTTAATTACAAATGCATTGCTCAGTTTGCTTAACGCTGCTATCTCATCATCATACTCTTTTCTCCACGTGTATTTTTACAGGTTTCACATAGATAAACGCTGTCAGCACCGATGTTCCTGGAAATGCTTGAGCATCGCCTTAATATTCGTATCCGTCGTCCTAACAGCCATGTTGGCGTACTTTGCAGGTAAGAACTTCTGACTAAAAACATCGGACATTGTGATAATGCCAACACAGTTAATGAAAAATACACAAGCCCATTCGCACCCACACACACGCACACAAACATGCGCGTACCTTTGCAAATATTCGTTCAGTGTATACATAAGTGCAAACTACAAACAAGCTATAACAAGGCAAATACATCAAGGTGTTTGCATTACATTAGCGTTAAATGGTGTTAACTTACACACACACACACACACACTTTGGCCAGCTAAGAAACACGGAGCATTGGCCTAGGTAACCACATACTTACATGTCCATACACTGAGAAAACAATTGACAATATGATCCATCGAAACTTGTTAAAGTACAAGACTTCCATAGCTTTTAAAGTTTTCAATTCTTAAGTATTCATTTACTGCTTTAATATTTATTAAATTATTAAATTTAGATTTACTAAGTGCCTTTCATTAATTTTCTCAGTGTATGCACATGATGTATGTGTATAAATTCTTCGGCTGGCTCAAAATGTTAATTGATAAATGCACCAACTGCTGGTGGTGCATCCTGCACAATTGACAAGCAAATTAGAATCCGCAAGTCCTCAAAGTTCGATGGCATCGGAAAAACCGCCAGATCGATTGAAAATCCATGATTGAAGGTTATGTCCACAATCTTGGGAAGCACCCAAAATTTAATTAACTATTGCTGATTTAGCGGCAAACAGATTTAATTCGCATTAGTTGAAGTGGGCACTTCTTAAAAACCTTGAAAACGCGTATAATTGCATTTCGAGATAATTTTTGATAAATTACCAACTAATGCTTAGTGAAAAATAAAACAATTTCCTTGTGTACGAGTTGTGACCAAAGTTATGCTTTTCCTGGCAAATCTCACCTGAATTGGCAACAGATATTAAAATGGCTTTTTAATGTTTTCCCTTTTTTTGCAAGTTGCACTTGCCACATCCGAAGTGTGCTTTTTCCCCTCGTGCTTTTTGCTCGTCCTTTTATATTCCTGTTTTTCCTGATGTTTTCCTCTTTTTTTTATATATATATATATATTTTGCTTTTTGTTTACAACTTGATAATTAAACACGTTTTGTGCCGTCCCTGGCTGTGCTGCCTTCCAAATTATATTTACAGGTCAATTTAATTCTTTTTGCCCATTTCTCTTTTCTGCTCTGGCGAACCTTTGGCTTTCCATGCCCCTACCCCTCCCATCCACCATCACTTTTTGGCCACCCAACAACATCGTTGTTGTTGCTGTTGCTGTTGTTTTGCCCTGGCAAAAACTTTGCACATTAAAATATGTAAATTTTAATTTGAAACAAAAGGGTTGACGGTTGGCAGGCAGTCAGCCTCGCCAACCGTTGACGGCAATGGCGACGATGACGACGCCTCCTCAGCCACCTTAAAATCCCCCAGAAAACCGCTCGGAAAACTGAGTCACCACCCCCTTTTTTCACCCATTTTTGGCCACAACCTTTCGGCCATGCTGAAACCCCCTTCCTGTAAATTTTCCTGTGGTGGCCTCTGTGCCCCGGCATTTTATCTAGTGAAACATTGGCACAACTTTTTGGACACTTTTAGCGTCTGTGCGTCGACATCTGGGCTGCCAGGTTCTTCTCACTTTTTCCGATGGGGATTTTCCAACTGCCAACTGTTTTTTTTTCTGTTGTTTTCTTGTTCTTTTTTTTGATAAATCTTACGCGAAGGCATTCAAATTTATGTGGCTGAACTTTAGCGACCAAAAAGAAGCCTTTTTGTCTCCGTGTGCCGAAATTTGTTAGGGGATTTTGTGAGTGATTTGCGTTGTTTCCCCATGACATTTTCAGGTAAACAAGTTGGCCGGAAATCACAAAACAATTGTCATGCTAAAATAGAACCAGTGAGGAAATTCTGCGATGCCTTTAATAGAATTTATCTCTTCTATAGTATATATATTATATTAAATTGTAAAGTTCTAATCAAAGTTGCTGTGAAACCAAGAATTGGCCCAAATAACATTTTTTTTTTTGTATTTTAGTAACATTATTTATTCTTGCTCCATCATCATCCACGACTTTCCCGGATTGTTTTGCTAGTGCCATTCATTACCAATTCGAGCCACTCATTTCTTCCCCTATTTGCCTGCTCCTCTGCGCACTTTCTCCGCGGGCCGCCCTGTCTCTCTCCCCCCACTTTCGCACTTTCTCCCTGCGTTTAATTTATTATCTACGCAGAAGAAGCAGCAGCAGCTGCTCGTGAGACGGCGGCACTGATTTACAGTTGGCTAAAAGCTGCGGCTTGTTTGGTGGGTGCTTTTTGGGTGGCTGGTGGGTGGATTTTGGGCGGCAAGGTTGTTGGTGCCGCTGTTGTTCCTGCTGTTGTTGTTGCTGATGGGGCTGCGGTGTCACAGGATTGCAAGTGAACGAAAACAAATTTACAACAAACCACGGGAAAAATATATGTGATGCCACTTGGCACATGGCAGCCCCCTCTCAATCGCTCCCCTCGGCCGCACTCCACACTCCACGACCCTCGCCTTTTTTGGCACAAAATGAATTTAAGTTGAAAAGTTGTGAACATTTTGTGGATTCGGGTGGGGGGGTGGTTGGCATTTTTGGGGAGCTGCTGCTGCGTGTGGATTTCACTGATTTAATTGTTGGCAGCCAGTGGCAGCAGCAGTAGCACATGCTTGAAATTTATCTTTTAAAAATAATGTATTAATTTTTGTGGCGCCCCTCGTTTCTTAACCGCCATAAACTCATTTGTGTAAAAAGCTTTTTGTGTGCGTGTGTGTGTGTGTGTTTGGGTGCTTGGGGGTCGCTTAATGGTTGAATAGTTTTAGAAACTGTGGGGTTAAGATACCGACTGGGGAACAGGTGAACCAAAAATTAATTTACCTCATTTTTATATACGTATATATTTTGGTTTTGCTGTCAAACTTTTCGCCCATCGTGTTTGCTTAATAATTTTCTATTAATTAAGGGTTTCGCCATAAAATTAGCCAGCAATTGCGGTTTGAGGGGCGCCAGCTGTTTGGGTATTTTAAAATATATATACACTTGTATATGCATGGCATGCGTATATGTATGCATATTTGTATGTATGTATGTGTGTATGTGCAAGCAAGCACACTCAGGAAACTGTATAATTATATACAAATATGTGCGGCCCATTGTCAGTTAATTAACAGGCAGACAGCTTGCGTTTGCTTATTTGCCTTGTCAGCCTCACGAGTTGTTCTCTTTAATTTGATTTACATACTGTCTCCATTTGCCGCCCACCGCCCCAAATGATGATGGAAGATTTCAGGCTTCGAGCAAATAAGCACAAAAAGCTGGGAAAATAAAATGAATATTTTTCGTTGCCTACTTATGAGCGCAGCGCAACGGAAGATGATTGCGGCGATTGCGTGCAAGAGTAATTTGTATAATTTGTATTGTATTCTGATACAGACGAACCAATAAACTTATCAATGCAAGGCCTTAAATAGTTTATAGTTATTTGAGAAATAAATCTCGAGGTGCACAATTTTATGGATATATTAATGCCTACGTATTACGTACGTAGTTACAGATTTTAAAGCAAACTTTTTATGTCACAAGTATTATACTTTAAACTTATCCACTTTTGGCTGTGAAAAGTGATGACGACTGACAGCTTTAAGTGCACATTTGCACATTTGCGTATGAGGCACACATAGCGATCTGCATGCAGCTGTCATATCTGTTCCGATAATCGACCGCAGTGTCAGCCGAGTGCGAGCGAGAGGCTGGGGCGGGCGGGAAAGAGAGGGGAGAGCCGGTGACAAGTGCAACCGCAGCAGCAGCAGCAAAAGCAAAAGCATCAGCATTCGCCGCCCATAAAGTTGCATAAATGTTTGCCCAGCGATTTACAAATGTGCCACTTTCTATCACAACAAAAGCAGCAGGAGCATCGAAGCAGGACAGCAAGTCCCAGTGCGAAAGAGACAGCGGACCAGACAGACAGACCGACCGACAGACCGACAGACCGACAAACGGACGGACAGCAGTTAATATGCTTGACTGGCAGCTGGCCCTGTCAGGATGCGCATTGCAGTAGTTATCGGAAATAGGTTAATCGATTTTTAAGCAGATAACTATCGGAAACTCATTCGATATGCACTGTTTCACAGACAGATGGAGGCCGGCCACGCCCCCCGTTCCGATGGCTTGTTTCCCCCCTCAAGAATACACGGTCAGAAAAAGCAGGAACTGAAAGAGATTTTATACTCCACTCGATTTTAACTAACAAAAACCTAAAAATTATTATTAAAAATTAAAATAAAATTTAAATAAGATTAAATATATCTTAGAGAAATATGCTTTCCATTGAGTGCCACTTGTTTATCACTGTGCTCCCGGCCACGCCAACTGGCCGAGTGCGTTCGTGCATCCATCTGTGTTGAAACTCCAGTGCTCCAAACTCCCCTCCCCTCCCCAGGAAGCGTCCAACCTGCTCTGCTGCAAACCCTCCTGGCTACGTCCATGCACCACCAGCTGTGTGTGGTTGCATGCCTTACTGCCTTTGCTCCTGGTTTTGCTTTTGCCTTTGCTATTGCACTTACTGTGCTATATATAACTGCTGCAATGACCCCATGGGGCTTATTCCGTACAGCTTTTATTTGCCATTCCGTTCTATATATACTTGGATATACATACATACATATTGGACTGACCACCCTGGAAAATCCGTAGAAAAACCCACCAACTGACCCCCTTTAACATCTTATCGGCGTTGTCATTTACAGCAGCTGGCCTTGTAGTTTATGCGATTTTATTTTCATTTCACTTTGCGTTGCGGTTTGCTGGAAATTTAATTTGTTGCTGCCTTTGGCTCTGTGTTGCGGTTATCCCAGCCAGAGCCACGCCCACATTTTCCGAACCCAAACGGAAAATGCGAACTAGATGCGCACAGTGGGCAAAGTCCCATTGCCCCATCCCGCAAAATGCAGTGTATCGAAATGCATATGCCAATGGAATATTCAGCCGGTTTCCTTAGCCCAGCCAACTGTAATCCGATTATGCCAGCTGTTATTATGGCCACTAGGGTGTCGTCTTAGCCGCTGGAAAGGTAACTAACCGACCGAGTGGGCGCCTAATTACCGGGATGCACTTAAGTAGTCGAGGGTCAACGGAAGGTGCGGCCAAATAGTTGGGTTTGTATCTGATTTGAAAATAAATTTCGGGATTTTTGCGAGGGAAAATCGAAGAAAATCCAGTGCAACTTAGCTGCAAAAGTTGTCCAAAAGTATGAAGTATATAAAATGAAACTTCACCTTTATATTTTACCTTTGCAGAATTTTAGTTAGATATGCTCCACAATTAAAATGAATTCGGAAAATATTCATGCTGGAGCAAATGCTTTTCTCTTGCATGATTTTGAATCAATTTGCTCGCACATTTCTTTGCTTTGTGGGCACATCAACTTCCATGACTTCTTTCGCAGTAATTGACTTTTGCCCTGGCTATTTTTCAATTTCGGGATAGACAAATGCCAAAGCCCCCCTTGTCAACCGCAATGTGTCCTGTCAAATGCACTAGAATCGTTCGATCGATGGGGGCTTCACTGTACCGAGCTGCCAATTAGTGAATGGAATTGTTCATTTTTCTGCGGTTTCCATTTGCGCCTAACGAATTATGCAAAGCACTCGGAAATTGTCCTGCTCGCATTTCGTGTTTCCTTTTCAGGGCTGCAAAAACATGGTAAAAACATACTGGACGCTGGGCGGCTGGGCGTGGCAGGAAGAGGGCGTCGGGCTGGCCAATCAACCGGAAATGCGAACGTCACACACAACCGCAACAAAGAAAGTCAATTAGCAGAGGAAAAGACCGAAGAACAATGTTGGCGGAAAAATAGGAGGAAAACAACAAGCCAGATGGTTTCAATTAATGCGTAGGCCGCAAACAATTTGCCTAAAATCGCCATCAAAACAAGCATATCGAAAGACATTTCAATTTAAATTACATCGCATACAAGCGCAGGCACACACACACGCAAAACGCAAAAGGACATTTGTCACTTTCAACTGTAATGGCCGCTGGGCGTGCTCCATTCGCCTTTCTCCGAAAAAGGTGTGCGCATGTCGTTTAAATAAATTATTTTCCTTAAGGAAGTGCAATTAAGAAAATGTTTCATAAATTTCCCAGCCGGTTGTAACTTTTGCCTGACCCTGACACTGGACGTTTGGACATGGTTTTTCGGCGCTTCTCCTCTCTCAGTTTTCCAGCCCGGCAGGAGCAATTAGTGCTAGTCGTCCTAGTCCTGGTCCTGGTCCAAAACGCCTGACGATGTGTCTCATTAGGCGGGAGGACAGAAGAAAGTGGACGAGAACGAGAACGAGACAAGAACTCTTTTATTCATGACGACGCCCAGGATTCGAAAGTGGAGCTTCTGCTCCTTCTAAAGTTTATTGCCCACTTCCCGGACGAAGGGCGGAAATAATTAATCGAACACATCCGTTGCACACCCTTTGAGCCAGCAGCAACTGGAGCAGAACTCGAGTGGGTCTAAAAATAAAGCCAAGGGAGTGCCACAACACCCACAACACCCGCCCACCCACATGGATGGGGTTTATTAGGAAAATGCTTAAAGAAATAAATTAGTGAGGGCATGAATATTGAGGAAAAACCTGGGCGACATGTGTCACACTAATGATGTGCAGCACAAATGTTGATGAGCAAGAAACAAAAAAAAAACTATCAGCTGGTAATTAATTTTTGATCATATCAAGTGTGATTTCTAAACAAGATTTGTCTACCTAGAGCGTCAGCATACAAGTTGGCAAAATGTCTATAATACTATAATACTTTGCTTCTCCATCGAAAGTATAGATTTATGCACATCACATCATAAGGTCTTTTTTATATTGTTCCCAACATTTTCTCCGTGTTTGCTACTTGACTTACAGAGCTGAAATAAAATCTATACCACGTTTACTTGGCTTCCACTTGAGGAATATAAAAACCAACTAAATAACCATTAGCGTGAGTAAAACGTGGGGGTGGTGATGGATGTAAGTTGGGTGGGTGTCTCGGTATGGGGCAACAAATTGTAATCAAATTTAATTGGTGAACGAAAAACAACGCGAAGTGAAGGAAACCCGAATCGAATCGAATCGAATCAAGGGGAAGGGAAACCCAACCAATTTCAAGGAAGCCTTCCACCATCGAGGGTCCTGTATTTGGCGATGGTGCGGGGCTGACAGGACACTCGAATGAAAAGCTTGTTAACTTAATAGAACCAACTGGGCCGAGCTCTTAATTTATTAATGATACCCGCCATATATATAAGTATACATTGTTCCTTCTCATAGGACTCTGACCAGCTTATCGATGGAAATGGGGTGCATTAGTTTACATGTCAACGAAATGTTTTGTGTGTCCTGTCAAGTGTCCCGAATTGGAATTGGGCTAAGAATAAACAACAAGCCAGCAAACCGACAGCATTTGCAGCCATTACTCATATATTTATGATCCACACGCTCTCTCGTCCCCAAAACGTTTGCTTGTGGCAGTCCGCACTGTACACACACTAATGCTCGTATATGTGGCGTCCATATAATGCGCCCCATTAACATAATTTCAATCGATATAAATGTGGCAAGGTTAATTGCTCGCACGGGATTTAGTTTCTACGGAATTTCGCTCTAATGTGCAAAGTGATTATTGCAAGTTCCGGCTATTTATGTTAGAACTTATTTTTCGATCTGTAAAAATGTTAGAAAAATGAAGTAGCATATTTTATCTAGAATCTTATATAGTTTAACGAAATAATAGTTTAAGGAAAGATTAAGACCAAGCCTGTAGTTATCGTTCTGCCGTGGGAAGCGCTCATTCCAGACTTGTTTAACCCTTGTTCGCCCAAGCTGTGCGTTCCAGCGAGTCCTTCAATCATTCGCCTGCCCTCCTTTCTCGATGTCCTGGTGGCCAGGACCTGCTGGCGCCGCATTCCCACTGCCAATGGCCATAAATCGCCGGCCATAGTTATCGATAAACGATAGCCGGGAGGGGTCCTTTTTTCCGCTCCGTTTTCCAGCAGCAAAATGCAAACGTGTTAACAACGGCCACTTTGTGTCTGTGTGTGTGTATGTTAGTGTGTAAGTGTCTGAGCGTGTGCGTGTGTGAGCAAGGGTCAAGGGGTCAGCGGAGAGGGCGGCAGTAGTTTTTGATTTATACTCGTGTGCATATTAATATGGCGTTAAAATATGATGCCAAAATTTATGTGTGAAAAACAGGGCGGTGCAGCAGCTGAAGCCACCAACTACAGCACCACAGAAGACATTATTGCGATTCTCTTGGCCAAAATGGCAGCATGAGGACCAGATTTATGGCCAGCACTGTGGCCATCTCGCTTACCCTTCCCACTCCCCGCTCACCCAGCTAACCGGCTGGCTATATCCCTCTCTGTCTTTCGATTTATGGGCGCACATTTGGCCAAGCCGAATCGAAAATCCAGCCAAGGGGCACAGCCAAAAACAGAAGGATATAGTTTGCTTGGGTATTCCGAACGAGCGATGTGTCCCATAATCTCAAAAGCTTTAATTGCACTTTCTGTCGGCAGATAAGATGAAACAACACCTACATGCACTCAATAAGTTATATCTGTAAGATCTTACTAGTTGAGCACGTTAAATATTCAATAAACTAAACAATAAAAATAATGCAATTTTCCTTGCCTCTTGCAGCTGTCAGCTCGATGAAACCCAACATGGACAGCACCAATTGCATCCTAGTCCAGGACGTCAAGTCACAGCCCCACGATCTGCGCGGCGGACTGGCCAAGTCCAATGAGAAGGGCGTGGTCACGGCCTTCCCCACGGAGGAATCGATCCAGACCAGCACCTCGGACCACGGCCAGAATGGACACGGACTGATGAACCCGTCGGCGGGCAGCGGAGGCAGCAACTCGGGCATCCAGCAGCAGTTGCTGCTGCAGCAGCAGCAGCCGCACTCGATCAACCAGCCGCTGACACCGCTGGACGCGACCAATACCCATCTGCAGGATCACCACCAGCTGACCTACGGTGGCGCACTGCCCGGTGGCGTTGGCGGGATTGGCCTGAGCGGCGGTGGCATGATGAATGGTGGACTGAATGGCGGACTGGGTGGCCAGTTGATGCAGCAACCGGGTGGCGGCTTGAATGGACACCACCATCAGGCGCTGCAGCCGCAACTGGGCGGTGTGGTAGAGCTGAAGGAGTTCAACGAGGCCTACCATGCCACCATACCCGCCTACCAGTTTTGGACCTTGGAATTCCGCAACAAACATCCCGCATTCATTCGCTTCAATTTCACTTTGCCCTGGGGCGCACATTTTGCGGTCTATTCGCGCCGCAATGTGGCGCCTTCGGTGACGCAACACGATTTTGTGGAGTTCATCAAGGGCGGACGACTGGATAGCCACCTGAGACATCGACGCAGCTCCGCCAATGCCACCACAACTGGGCAAGATGTGGAGCTGTATCGCCAGGACAAGGACCAGAGTGCGGAATCGGCTCAGGATCAGGACTCGGAACAGGACGAGAGCCGCAGTTTCGACTCCAGCGAATCGTACGACGTGGAGACACCCCTCGATACGGCCAAACAGCATCTGCAGCGGATTGGCAAGCCCCAGAGCCACTGGGTGAACAAACGATCCGCTGGCGATGGCCTTCCCGCTCTGGATGTCGATGCCATGACGGTGAACGTATCCCTGCTGCAGTACTTGGACACCGGCCTGTGGTTCATATCCGTCTACAATGACGAACTGGTGGCCCATTCCGTATCATTGCTGGCCGAGGAGGCCGAGGGCGTCAGTACCACATGCCCCAACGATTGCTCCGGCAGGGGAAGCTGCTATCTCGGCAAGTGCGACTGCATCGATGGCTACCAGGGCGTGGACTGCTCCAAGAGTAAGTAATGCTTAAGAGCATACTAATTTGGCCAAGAATATACTCTTCAAATATCACTTTGGTTCAGCTTTTGGCCCTTGAACCATTGTTCCCTTATTAATTCCCCTTGTTCTCACCGCATTTTCCATTCTGCTCTTCCAGGCGTCTGTCCGGTTCTGTGCTCGGCTCATGGACACTACGGCGGAGGAGTGTGCCACTGCGAGGAGGGCTGGAAGGGCGCCGAGTGCGACATTCCGGTGGGCGAGTGCGAGGTGCCCAACTGCTCCAGCCACGGACGCTGCATCGAGGGCGAGTGCCATTGCGAGCGCGGCTGGAAAGGACCCTACTGCGATCAACGTAAGTGTCAAGGACTAGCCCACAAATACACTTAAAAAAATTATAATAAACTAATGGAAAATGCCTTGAATATCAGGAAAACAAGATGTTAAATATTATATTACTAGATAAAGATATTATTGCATTAGTTCACTTTAAAAAAGTCAGCATACTTTTTAAGGCCTTGTGCAAAAAATGTGGAATAGATAATGTATTTGCTGAAAACTTTTAGACTATAGGTGGAATAGAAAGATAAGAGACTCACTTTTTTTTGGTGTCTGGCGAATGTGAGCTTTCTGCTGACTTGGCATAAAAATGCTAAAATTATTTATTTGCCTTGTTTGCAATTTGGAGCCAGCCTCTCGGTTCCGGGCCATGTTGACACTGGCCGATAAGGCCAGCGGACAAGGACAAGTGGGCGGAGATGGGCGGATGAACGGGGCGGGTGGCTGGCCCAAAGTGGATGCCAAAATATATCAGTTATTATGCCGACGACACCGTCGTCTGCACTTCTTTTGGCCAAAAATATTCTGTCCTCGCTTTTTGTGTGTGGACCTTAAATTGACAAAGGGAAAGGCAAAGAAATGCCAACAATTTTTGCCTTGTTTTTCATTTTATTTATACATATTTTATTTTTTTGGTCAAATAACTTTGAATTAGCCTTAAAGCAGACACTAAAATCGAAGCGAATTTTAGGATGCAGCCAAAAGTTGTCGAATATTGTACGAACAAGGCACAAATATATTTAACTTAAAGAAATCGCAAACCGGCATTCTAAAAATATTGATGAATTTGAATTATGGATCTGAAAGTAAATTCCGTAGAAGCAATATACCCCATGGCAGAATGGCTCAAAAAATGACTTATGAAATATGCAACAACGCACTGAGTTTGCCTGTATGTGTGAGCATCGGACTCTTGGCATGTGATAACAAACAAGGACAAACAACAAACAGAATCCGAAACAGAAACAGGACCAAACAAACAAAAAATAAACTAAGACACGGGGAAAAAAAGAACGAAAGCCCGTTGAGCAAACATAAAACACATAAAACGTATAAAATCGAATTTATATGTTGGAAGCATATTTCTCATACACATGCAGGGAAAAGTAAAATACCAGGAGGCCACAGGAAAAGTGGGCGGGGCGGGCGGAAAAGCATGGCCAAAAGCCAAGCAAAAAAAAAATTACGAACGGGAAAAAAACAAACAAAAGCTGAACAAAGCGGGCCAAAAGAAAAATTGCAACAACTGCGCAAAATTACCAACTTGAACTAAACTGGAATTTCATTTTAATGACCACTTTTGTACGTGTCCAACATACTAATCATGTCATGTGTGCATGTATGCGTGCCGGAGGGAGCGAGAGGGAGGCACCCAGAAAGAGATGGAGCGAGAGGGGAAGAGTCCTTCATGGCGGAAAGCTTTTGTTTAGCCACGACTGTCACGATTTCACTGCCCCTCCAAATATATATACATATACATTTCCGCTCTTACTGCCCCTGAACTCTTTTTTTCCCCGTTAAAAACAGTAGAAACTCGCTGATAGAAACAGGGCTAAGAATTATTGTTAGAAAATATATTACTTAAACATAATATAATTGAATTTCCACTATAAATAGTCAGTATAAAGTGATAGAGATTGCCTACACATGTCCATCCTACGCATTATTCACTGTACCCATATGCCACTCGTCTGTTTTGTGTGTTGACTAACAATCAATTTGTGCTCTCTTCCCCAAAAACCACCAAATGCTGACCTGTGACCTCTGACCACCACCACAACCACCCACTTCCGCACCCACTGATGATGATAATGATGGATATGAAGACGACTGCCTGGATCCATTGTGCTCCGGACACGGCACCTGCGTCGCCGGACAATGCTATTGCAAGGCCGGATGGCAGGGCGAGGATTGCGGCACGATCGACCAGCAGGTGTACCAGTGCCTGCCCGGCTGCTCCGAGCACGGAACCTACGATCTGGAAACGGGACAATGTGTGTGCGAGCGCCACTGGACGGGCCCCGATTGCTCCCAAGGTGAGTTGTAATCCTTAAACCCTAATATGTCTTTAACAGTCGCTAGTAACTGTGTTTAAAATGTTTGCCCTTATTGTTTCCTTACACAACAAAATATTAAAGAAAATGGGACACTGAAATCACGAGCTCATCCTTTTTGATACAAACTATCTAGACTTTGTGCTAAAATATTAAAAACTAGTTGTCCAAAACTGGACTGCGATACCTCGTTGAATTCGTAACTTAAATCCCTATCCACCTGTGTTGAAACCTGGAAGATCCAAGATGTTCAAATTTTTCGCAAATTTTGATGATGGTACCCCTTATAAAAAACGCGAAAATTTGTAAAATATTTGATTTTCGAAAATCATAAAAATTGCGATAGGGATAGTTAGGCATGTTTATTAGCAGCACAAAACTGTCTTTATTTTAGCTTTACCTCATTTTTTGGCCAAGTTATAGAGAAAACCCCGTATGTAAATATTCAAATTTTGGCAATATTATTATTTTGTTTTTTTGTTCCCAAAAAATAATCAGTATTTTCCCAATAGCAATAAAACTAGCGGTCCAAAAGTGGAATGTCATACCTCTTTGAATTCGTAGCAAACTTCCCTATCGACCTGTATTCCAAATTGGAAAATAAAATTTTTTGCCAATTTTCGCAAATTTTGATGATGGTACCCCTTATAAAAAACGCGAAAATTTGTAAAATATTTGATTTTCGAAAATCATAAAAATTGCGATAGGGATAGTTAGGCATGTTTATTAGCAGCACAAAACTGTCTTTATTTTAGCTTTACCTCATTTTTTGGCCAAGTTATAGAGAAAACCCCGTATGTAAATATTCAAATTTTGGCAATATTATTATTTTGTTTTTTTGTTCCCAAAAAATAATCAGTATTTTCCCAATAGCAATAAAACTAGCTGTCCAAAAGTGGAATGTCATACCTCTTTGAATTCGCAGCAAACTTCCCTATCGACCTGTATTCCAAATTGGAAAATAAAATTTTTTGCCATTTTTCGCAAATTTTGATGATGGTACCCCTTATAAAAAACGCGAAAATTTGTAAAATATTTGATTTTCGAAAATCATAAAAATTGCGATAGGGATAGTTAGGCATGTTTATTAGCAGCACAAAACTGTCTCTATTTTAGCTTTACCATCTTTTTTGGCCAAGTTATGAAGAAAACCCCGCTACTTAGTGTTGGGTCACTATATTATTTCATTTAGATATATATTGTTACAATGTTAAAGGGATAACCTAAGAAAAGATTCCACTTTTAAATTGGCAAACTATGAGCTTCACAACAGATATTTTGTGTTACCACGTCCTGACAATTTTTCCTGCACAATCTAAAATTAGAGTGGATTAGCAAGTAGCCTATGGTCCACCCCTAATATACAGGGTATTTTATGGAGTGGCCATAAAGTGGCGGTCGGAAAATCAGGTGCACATAGAAGGGCAATCACTCACGAGATCTGTCAGTTGATATGGAGCCAGACTCAGCCGGTGCCACTCCACCGAATATGATGATGTTTTATGGCCACAACTAAACCCGAAATTAGAATGGAATGCTGAGCCATAAAGCCGGAGCTTCCAATTAGGTCCACGGCCGAGGTCCATAATCATCCGGCGTGGTTGAGAGCAGGGAAATCAGCAGAGAATCGGTGGAAAATTTCGGGGCAGGGGCTCAATAAAACAAGCGGCTTACGATGCCACCGAAGGCCAAAGGACACGTACTCCTAATTTGCTTAACTTTTTAGCACCAGAAGGAGGAAAATGAGCGGACTGGGGTGCATACTATATCGGATACATATATATATATATGTATATAGTACCTCAGTCGGGAAACCAAGTTGACGACTCCTCCCGGCGTAATGAAGCAGAGTCTCATAAAAATTCATTATTTATTTAATACGCAGGTTGGCTTTGCCACCGACCGCCCTCTCTGTCTCTATCTCTCTCTTTCTTTTAGCAAATAAAATAAATTTACGCTTGCTAACAAAAGTCATGGGTTTGTAAAGCAACCCCCGAAAAACGAGATTATGAACTAAACCATAAATTAAAGCTGGTTGGGGGGAAAGCGGAAAAACAAGAAAAGCCCGAACCAATGCAATGAAAAATTAATAATTCAAAATTTTGGCCAAGATAAAGCTTAAATAAAACATGAAGTTATTTTTGGCTGACTGACTTTAAAGCGAGCTTTTCAGTTACCAGTATTCCTTGTTCAATCCTTAAAGTGGCAGGACCTTTTCATATTATTAAGCCAACCAAGTCATGTTCGCTGAATCAATATCCATGAAGAAATCGTACAAGCAACCTATGAACCAACTTATGAACCAGAACCGTTGACCATTCCCAGTCGAAAATTCCGCAGTCGAGTCGAGAAAAAGCGACATCTTTAGGAGAAAAACGGAAAAGCGACGAGGGCATGCTCGATGGAAATGGTATGGGTCTTGTTAGCAAAGTGTGCCACCACGTAAATGTAACATTTATAATGCTGTTTTTATGGCTACCAACACCCCAACGCCTTTCACTCCGGCCACTTTACGTGAAGGAGCCAGCGGAGCAGAAGCTTTAATGAATTTAAATGCGCACATGGAAAATTATGAAAATTGGATGGTAGAGAACTACAAGAGAAAGAGAAAAAACTGCGGAAATCGTTGACAAATGTCATATTTAAACGAACTTTTTAATAGTATTCACCTAAAGTTCCTAAAATAATACAACCATGTCTGATTCAATATTTGTATTTTGGTTTTTTTTTCAGCCGTCTGCAGTTTGGATTGCGGCCGGAACGGAGTGTGTGAGTCCGGAAAATGCCGCTGCAATTCCGGGTGGACGGGCAACCTGTGTGACCAGCTGCCCTGCGATTCCCGCTGCTCGGAACACGGACAATGCAAAAATGGCACCTGCGTTTGCTCCCAAGGATGGAATGGTCGTCACTGCACACTGCGTAAGTTCACTGGAATTTAGAATCGAGATTTGTACACTGACACAAAAAGTGTGTTAAAACTCAAAAGAAAATATGTACACATAGTAGGGCCACTTTTAGAATCAGTAACTCATGATGATAGCATGATAAAACGTTAAATGAAAGCTCAACTTCAATATCTTAGGAATTTCCTTTTTGGCAGTTGCCGAATTCTAGGCAGTACTTTACAACAGCAACATTGCAGTGTTTGCTGCAGCTGCCACGCCCCCGGTACCACCCCGCCCACTGTCAATGTAGCTGCTGTCGTGGCTGTTTTTAAGTTTCTTTTTTTTTTGCCAACGTTGCTGGCGTGCTTTTTATCAATCTCGATTTTTTTTCGGGCTTTTTTCTTCGCTGGCAGGAGTCGATGCACCAAAGTATTTTGTACATGTTTACGCCATTTGCTACCCACTTCAGTTTTGCAACGTTCCAAACCCTTTGATTTTCCGCCTGCCCCACTGCAGGGAATTTTTCCCCTCTTTTGCGATTTTCCTGCTTTATTTGTTGCTTACTATATCCCCCGCTTTTATTTTTTTTTTTTTCGTTGGAAGTGCGTTTGACAGTTTTGCCGCCATGACTTAACCATGTTGTTTGAGGCAACGCAACCAAAAAACAACACCAATGACAGGGAGCAGCAGCAGGATACGACTTTTCCCTAGAACGAAAAGCCGGCACTGCAGCATGATAAGTAGCTATCGATTGACAGTGATTAAAACTTTAAAAACAAACAGTCATGTTACAAAAACATTCAAACGTGTGGCGCCCCCTGGCGGCGGCGGCGGCAGCGCAGGCATGCATGTAATGCCATTACAAGCCCCCTTTTTGGGGGGCTAAAACCACCCCCTACCCGCGATCAGCATTTCGTTGACGTGTGCAAAACCAATAAAACTTCCGACGTCATTCAGAGTCACAAGCAATCTTGGTGGCCTCCGTTCCCCCTCCCCCCATCCTTCTTTTGTCCCCCGGGAAACTTTCGGCACTCTTTCAATCGATTCGAGTGAAAAGGGGGGCTATCTGGTATACTATATGGTATCTGTGTCTGACTGAGGGCCTCGTATTTTTAGAAAGTACTTAACGACTTTGTCGCAGAGTTGTCGCCTATGAGTAACAAACAGGCATATTTCCATATAACCTCAATTTTTAGATTAGCTTTATATATACAATATATGCCGAAAGATACAACAGATTTTTGAGCTTTCTTTCCTGCTCAACTAAATATAGTTATTGGTTGATAGTCCCATTTTTACCATCATCTTTTTAGCTAGAAATTTGCTAAAAAGAAGACAGTGCAGATTAGACGAAAAACTGAGCGGGGTGCATACAAAAGGAGGGTTTTTGCACAGATTAGACCTTTCAGACGGCGACTTCAATGCGGCAGAGTTGATTGAATTCGAAACAGAGATTTCCAGCGAATTACGCGCCACCGAAAGCTCCACTCGATTGGCCCTCCTAGTTGGCAAAATGGTTAGTTTCTAGGTGCACAGACACCCGAAAGCCCCATGCATAGTTGATAGTAGTAGTTACATTTAGTTGCCCAAACCCCGTGCCATCCAGTTCTATTCCCTTTTCTATAACCCGTCGTCTCATTCAAATATTTACAATGTTTTTCCCATCGCCGATTCTCTTTTTTTCTGCACCGGCATTTTCTTTTTTTTTATGCTAGCTGGGGTTTTATTATGGATTGTAAAATATGTGCAGAAGTGTGTTTGGGGAGATTACAACAATTTTTTGAATGGCCAGGCATAAAAAACGAGGGATTTGTACGCCGAAAGTGATAAAATAGAGGGGAAATAAGCTGCGCAGAGGGCGAAAAAGCCAAACAGGGAGGTTCCTGTAAATGGTTGGTAAAAAGCCAATGGCAGACATTGCTGTGTTAAATACAATAAAGAAAGAAAATAGTGCAGCTTGAACTCTAAATTAAAAAAATTCATGTAATGGCAAAATGAATGGCAAAAAATACAAGGTTAATAATGAATTCACATTTCATTTCGGTTGGTAAATCGGTTTATATTTATATAAATATTTTCCAAAGCGATGTTGGACATTCATATTGCGGAATTTTCGAAGGGAGTAGCAGATATTTCATATTTTTCAGTTGTAAAACTGTTGTTAACAAACAAACACTTAGTGTTTTTTTTTTATTCAGCATTAAAAATGTCCAGACAGTTCTTTTGATTGATTTTTGTGGTTTTAAATATTAAGTACAACTTTGTGCCGTTTATTCGGTTTTCGTTCAACTAAAATCAGGTTTGTATGCAGTAAAGTTGGCCATTTCGCCGCGGTTTTTATAGTTCTCCAAAGTTCGAGGTCTAATCCAGTCAACAGATTTGACATATTCCCCCGTTTCTGCCGTCCCGGGAGTTCAATATTTGCAAGAACACTTGAAGTTATTGCCAATATGTGCACACAAACACGCACTCGAACGGAAAGAGACGGCACGATGGTGGCGGAAAGAGAGGGGGCTACTCGTAAACAGGAAGGCAGTAACAACCAGGGAAGTCATTTTATGCGCCGCAAACTTTTTAACATGCCGGAAGCTGAGTTAGCAGGCCCCTTTCTTCTTTTTTACCATCGAAATGGTGTGTAAGGGCCAAAAAGGAAGGAGGGCGTTGCTGCTACCTTACCCCATTTCGCAAATGACACATGTCAAGTGACATTAACTTTGCGTCAAATGCTGTCGTGGCACAAACAAATAAAGCCAAAAAAAAAAAAAAAAAGAAGAAGGAAGGCAGAAAACGTAAAAATGGGACCAAATCATCTATCGTTAGGTTACGTTTCGTTGGGTTTTTATGTTTGCCCAACATTTCGCCGAGTGTTCTGCCAAAGGTTAACTGCCACTGAGAGTGAGAGCAAACATCAACATTATTTTTATATTCATGATGTTGACTCGCCGAGCACGGGAATCCAGCGTAGCTGGGGCTTGGGTTTGGGTTTTTAAATGGAAATACCCGTGCAAATGGCAATGGGCAGGGTGTTATCATTCAATTTGAAGCGCCACTCGATCCGGACAGTTTACTCTTAATTACAGCAAGCCATTGGCACAAAAATACCAGACCGTTAAATAAAATGGCATACAAAAGCCAATTCGATTGCGTGTCAAGTCGCTCGAAATCATATTGTTCAGTAATAGAAATACAAGACTTAGAGCATCCGCTATCACAACGATGCAACATCGATATGCGACTTAACCATATTAATTTACAAACCACTTAAATACCTCCAGCTGGCTGCGAAAATGGTTGCTCTCGACATGGGCAGTGTACCCTGGAAAATGGCGAATATCGCTGCGATTGCATTGAAGGATGGGCTGGAAGTGATTGCTCCATCGCACTGGAGCTGAACTGCAAGGATAATATCGACAATGATGGCGGTAAGTTGGAAAAAGAAATATAGAAATCTGGTTTAAAATGCATAGCAATGAGTTGTAACCCATAGAGGTGTCATTCTTTCAAATCCTCAATATCCTGATCCTGATAATGTTGTATTTTATATAGATGGAATGACCGATTGCTCTGACAGCGAGTGCTGCTCACATCCCGCCTGCTCGGAGCACATAATGTGCCTATCGTCCAACGATCCTGTGGAGGTCCTGCTGCGAAAACAACCGCCCTCGGTGACCGCATCCTTCTACCAGAGGGTCAAATTTTTGATCGAGGAGAACTCGGTGCAGTCGTACGCCCACATGGACGAGTACAGCGAGAAGTAAGTGATTCGCCCTACAATTAAGAACTATCTCGTAGCGCCCCTATATCTGTATAGCCTATATATACATATACGTATGCGTCTGACTCTTAGTGCGCAGGGATTCCAAAATGACCATATATATACCATATATATATATATATATATAAAATGAGAGGGCTTGCCATTGAGCGACTCTTGAGTTTCCTACCTCAGTTCAAATCTTTTTCGTTTCCAGTTTGATCTTTTGAGTTTCGTTTTTGAGTTGCAGACAGCGAGTGTCCCGCGTATATCTTGAATATATATGTATCTACATATGTATATACAGGGACGTTTCGATCTGCGATTGAGAAATTTTTCATTGGAATTGCGTTTGAACTTTTTCCGTTTTCGGTTCTGTGTGATTATTCTTTAAGCTTTACGGGTGCAATGAAGGGAAAAAGCTCAAATTTATTCTATATGAAGCGTATATATGTGTATATAACCAGATACCAGATACTAGATACCCATGGCCTATCTGACCACCTATATATACATATATGCAAATATTTTTACTTTATGCTTTACAAAACGAAAAGAAAATGAAAAAAAGAATCTGTTTATGTTTTATACCAACTTCAACTAAACACACTGCCAGTAGTCTCAATCAATCAATCAGTCGAAAAAAAGAAAAATCAAGAAGAAGCAAAAGAAATGAAAATCTAAACCCATTCACATTCCCACAATCCCGAACGCCTCTCTCCCCTCAATGAGTCTATCATTTATGCGCTGAAAACAAAAAAAGAAAAAACACTAAAAAATAATATTGAGATGAGAATGTGAGAATCTCAAGTGAAAATGTTGAATTTTCAAAGTTTTCTTTTTTCTCGTTCCTCTGAGTTCTCTTCCCAACCGTTCCGTTTCCATATCGATTCGTTATGTTATATATCAGTTCTGTGGATCCTTATTTCTCCTGATTTCTCCCAAAACAAAAAAAAAAAAGAGGAGGAAAACGAAATGACATTTTCCTAGTTTGAGCTTTTTCTTTTCTTGCCCGCCTGGGAAATGCCAAGCCAATGCGAAGAATCAGACGCTGATGATGACTACTTCCAGCGCAAAAGAAAGAAACCCGAAAATAATATCTATTTCCATTGTTTGTTTTTTTCGACTAAAAAAACCATATTTTTTTCCTTTGGTTGATTCTCCTGAGTTTTGGAGTCGTAGGATCCTTGATCCTGCTGTCCTTTTCATTTCCATTCCTTTCTTGCCGCCTCATTTCTCTCATTCTCTCGAACTCTACATGGAGCAATGAAAAATCAGAACTATTTGATGAGAACATTATGAGAAAAGCGAATATATAATGATAGCACTTCATTGAGTATGTGTGTTGTCTAGTGTTAAACCTCCTTGTGTTCGTCTTACCCCAAAAAAAATAAGAAATATATACAAAATATAAAATATAACCAAAAACAAATGATATAAAAAATCTCTCAAAGTTAGGCCTCCATCGATAAGTAAGTGATCGATCAGATCGAGTGTATAACTAAGAACAGACCTAGTTACATTACCGATAGTTAACTTTAAATTTAATTTGCTTTCGTTTGGTTTCTTAAGCGAAGTACAGTCTGTCATTGTATCTATATATTACCTATATAGCGTGTCTCTTGAGTTGTTGCTATGATTTCGATTCTGATTTGAAGACCCCCCAAAAAAGTAAAAACAAAAAAGAGAACTGCGCCGATGCCAAGACCAAGAGGAGAGGATTCCCCAAAACTGAGGATGACCGAGGAGCGAAATTGATTTTGAGTTTCTCTTTCGTTTCCGTTTCCGTTCCGATGATTCCCCCGTCCCCCCAATCGTTTCGTTATCATTTCGTTCCGTTTCGTTCCGTTCCGCATTTAACCAACTAACCATACTAAACCAACCAAGATGATATGTCAGTCAAGCCCCGAAGATGTCTGCCGATCTCCGCCTCCGTCTCTGTCTTCGTCTTCGTCTCATCATCCGACTAAGTGTGTTCGTCAAATGTGTTATTTTGCGTTACTTGTTTCTCAGCGTGTCGTTTTCGTTCCATTTCCGTTTGGTTTCCATTTCCGTTTGATTTGTCTTTGGTTCACTAAGCTATGAAAGTACAAATCTCCACCTTAGGTATGCTAAAAGTAAATCTAAACAAAAAAATTATTACCAATTGTTAAGCAATATCAAAGTTTGATCAATTCGTTAACGAAACGCATTTTTGTCTTTTAATTTCTTTTTTATTGTCCTGTCAATTAATTGTGTACTGTCCTACTCTGTTGCTGTGGCTCGATACCTTCATGTTGTGTGCTAAACCAAAACCAAATACCAAAAAAAAATCAAATCCAAATCAAATTTCAACACCAAAAAAAAAATGCATTTCCCATATGCAAATCAAAATCGAAAAAAATCAAAAAATATACAAAAAATCCTACGTTTCAACCCGTGAACTTGTAGTCTCTTCTGGAGCTCGTTCACACCTTGGTAAGTCGAAAACAAAACACCTAAAGAAAAAAAGGAAACACAGACGTACAATTTTTTGGGTACTCCAAACCAGAAAGAAAAAAAATGAAAACAAAAACAAAACGAAAATCTTTGTTACAGTCGCATCTTCTTCAGTTGATTCTGAATTTTAAGTTCACCTCATCCAAGCATCCAATTGATCCATTGATCCATCGCATCCACTTGTCCATCCACAAAAAGCATCGAGTTTTGTTTGCCTTCGGTTTTTTTTTTAAATATATGCATCCATAAAATCACACACGAGATTCTTTGGTTCACAAATGTAGGTGGCATCTCTCATCACTTCTTTTTCGATCACTCACTTCCTCTTCCCAGTTAAGAAATAAATGTACCTTTCTAAATTCTATAAGTCAATGCAGTCAAGCCAAATCTTCTTTGAAGTAAATGAAGAACTTAGATTAGAACTAAAGAGCAGAGTTATCAATTGTATCAGCTAATATTTAAATTCAACCAAAACTTCCATTTTGAATACCCCAAAGTGCTGACATATTGAGCACAGAAAAGGAAATACGTTTGAAACGCCTGCAATTGACTTTTGCATTTTTTTCCAAATTCCTGATCAACATTTAAATGCCCCGCGGCTGTAATTGCATTATAATTGTACCAGCACCTATCCCATTCGCACCATTCGCTTGCATATAATGCCATTTTGTTGATTTTAAATTACATTTGAACACACACACAAAAACTGAGAACCGCAAAACCCAGAGATCGAAAAGTCAACAAATCATTCATGTAAATAAAACACGACAACAAGAGGAGTGAAGACAACAAAAAGTACAAAATATAAATTAACAACGGAAAAAATGCATTCATAATTTTTTATCTCACCAACACACCAGCACGCACTCGCAAAAAAAAAAAAAAAATAAAAATAAAAATAAACACATATCATATCATAACATGCATATCATGAGTATGTTTTCCATATTCATTATTTTTTTTATCGTTTTTCGTTGGCATACTTTATAGGGCAAGATGAAAAAATCTCGATATATATATCCACATATATATATATATAGATAAATAATTGTATGTGTTATGTGTACCGTGTCTATATGTGTATTTAGTTTGATTTCCGATTTGTGTTTGTTCCTTTTGCCAATCAGCCAGCGATTTTAACACTCATACTAACCCATTTACCCACGAAAGTCATCGAAATATTATTGTTATTATTATTTACTCTACTCTACTCTACTCATAGTTTGGCATGTGAGCATTTCGAGCAGAATTTTGTTTGATTTCTCCCGAGGTTCTCCGTTTCTCCAAATCACCCTTTCTCACATTCTCTATATATGTCTACCCATCACAAAATGCCCCCGATCGTTATTAAATCGTTTATGTTTTGATTTCCATCAACGAAACTCCACCAATTTCTTCCCTCATCTCTCTCAAACTCTTGATCTCTTTACGTTTTTCGGTTGTATTCGTTTGAATTTTAATCAAAGCTTTTTATGGTAAACAAATCTCATCAAATATAAATCACTTTATGAGTTTTCGTATCGATTAATATCTCTGTTGATGTTTTGTTAACCAAACGAAGGAATTATGTATACAAAAAACAGAAACTCGATAGGTTTCCCATCCAATAAAATGAAATGAAAACCCAAAGGTCAGCAGCAGAACAAAGACAAAGAAAGAACCAATCAAAGCTAATAAAAATGCAAGTAAAACGAAAGAAAATATCTGTATATCCTTATATGTTATCACTCAAAAAAATAACAACGAAAAAAAAAAAACATCCCTACAAAACCCCCAAACGTATCCCTAAATGTCCTAATTGTCTGCGTCTAAGCCATTTGTTTATATGTTTTCCAAATACAATAAAACTCACCCAATCACACACACACACACACACAACCACACGCATACATCCATCCGTTCCAACACAGAAAATTCTTCACCAGAAAAAAGAAGAAAAATATCAAAGTTTTATAAAAGAAATATAATAATTAAGGAAAAACAGAAAATTCTTTACAAACAATTCTTAATGCAAATTTTTCCATCAGGTTTTTGCGTTTCTTTTTGCGTTTTCCGCATTTCAATTATTCTTTTTTTTCGGTTGATATATGTATGTATATATATATTTTCAAACTGTCAATGCAATAACAATTTCTTCGGCATACCGAAGTTCTATAAAATGCCCTTGCAGAAGTCCCTTCAAATGAAATAAAGTGTGGGAGGGTATCTAAAACGAGTAACGCAGTGTGAATATTGGGTAGTTCTATGGTTTGAGCTAAAAAAATGCTATTAAAATAAGTCATAAGAGTAATTTTATTAATGGGCCCAAAAAAAAATATTATATAATGTGGGAGCAACCATGGTCATTAATTGTGCAAAAGTGTAAAAAGTGTGGGTATTAATGGCAAAAAAGTGTGCCTATTAAGTTAATGAACGGGTTGCACTGACAGCCATCCGATCATCGTAATGAACTGATTTTCACTGCATTAATTAAGTGGCCGAGGGATTAGTCAAACTTTCCCTCATTACTCACAAAAAAAGGGACTAAAGTTAAAAACTGGTAAATGGGAAAAGCGTTGCTTGGAAAAGTTGCCATTATATCTGGAATATTGCTGTTGTAGACACCGCAACGCAATTATAAGTCATTTGCCTTGGCCAGAGAAAATTGCTGGAAAAGAAAGAAAATATCATTTTAAAAAATAAGAAGAATTTTACCCAAGACACCAAGAAAACATTTCTTCTTCCGCACTTTCGCAATTTTTTAAGCACCAAAAAGAAGAGACATAAGTTAATGAAAGTATTCGATTGAAAAGAACTTAACAACACTGAGTAAAAAATTTAAAATTGAAAGGATCGTGTAGATAGGAACTAGAGGTTCCCTACCTCGAAGTTGTTTTCAGTGTAGGGTGAGCGGAAAGAACCAGATGATGATGACGATGCCATGGAAACTGGGTGACGTTGTTGTCGTCGTCGGCGGGTTGCTGTTTTCCTTGCCGCTCCGATAAAGCGAAATCCAAGTAAATGCGATACGGGCGTGTCATGACTTCAGGGAGGCGTGGTTTAGTGGGTGGCCATGGGTAGCCATGGGTAGCTATGGGTAGCTATGGGTGGCTTGGGGCTGTTGGGGGTGCAAGACTGCCGCCGTTGTCAACGTCTTCGTCTTTGGCATTTCGGGCCGTCTTTGTCTGCTCCTGCTGTTGCGCTCCTCTACCCCTCAGCTATTCCATTCAGTGTCCTCTTTTCCATTCGCTTTTTTTTTGGCTTTGTAGTGCTCAAGTGGCATCGTTGAAAGGCAGGGCAGTTAAGGTGGAGAGGTGGAACCAGGAGGTAGCGGTGGAGCGGGTATGGAACAAAGGTCCATTGTGAAAAGTTTTCGCTACTTGCAGCGGCAAATGCAAAAACTGTTAACAATAGAAATAATACAAGAAGAAACAGGCAAAGAAAACGCCGAGCGAGGTGGGTGGATGGTTAAGGGGGAGGGGAGATTGGGGTAGGAAGAAGGACGTGGGACGCAGGACGAACAGGAAGCAGGCATAACCAGAACGGAGACTTGGCCGGAGTCAAAAGTTGAGCAACAGCAACAACGTTGACTAAAAATTAAACAATAAACAATGGCGGAGCGACTATAGATTACTTCCTGTTTTGGCTGCCATTTTGTGGGGGTGCTGCGAAAATAAAGGGGATAAAATGGAGCCAGGAAGGGCGCTCAAAAAAGGGGGTTAAGTGTGAGCTTGGTTAAGGGAAAGCCCCCGACTTTTCTTCTCTTCTCTTCACGGTTTTTTTCGTTATTTTCTTCTTTTTTTTGCTGTCCCAACTGACTGACGGCCTGTTTAGGTGTGGCTAGTTGCCCGCTTAAGTGGTTTTCCCACCAGCCCAGCATTTCTCCACCATATTTTCCACGCCGACCCCTTGGAAAAATCCCCCCGCCCCCGGCCATGCACAGTTGTGTATGCAAATCAAGTTGTCTGCGTCGGGCTGTAGCTAAACTGATTAGTGTCAACTTGCTGGCAGTCATCAAGTGGCTACTGGAGAAAGTCGCTGGATTATTGTGGGTGGTGCAGGGTTGGATGCAGGGTTGTTGTCGCCAACAGAGTTGCTCGGTGGCAACCCCTTTTCCCAACCGCCTTCCTAAGCTGCTGTTTGCGGTTCCTGCTGGCTGTCAAGTGTCGTAAGCGTTTGATCCTTGATCTTGTGCGCTAAAAAAGGGAAATGAGGATATATAAATGTATATACAAATGGATTAGATGGCTACAAAGCCGAATTTCCGGTAGATCTTTTCAACATTTCATTGTGAAATATGAGATATCAAACGATTATTTTCGAAATATTTGAATCTGTGAAAATTCTGCTTGCACATTTATCTCACATTTCTGAATCTTTCTCGTTTGCCGTATATTTGCCGACAGCAATCCGTTCTTTTTTCACTTCAAGTTGCCAAGACTTATGGGTAGAGATACATCCTGAATATGTGCCACATATATATATATATATACCTGTTTATTTTCCGCATGTGCTTGTGCCATGCATTCGAATGCAGATATTGTGTATATATAAATTAAAAAGGCGCCAGTCCGAATGTTTTCACAGGCAGTTGTCGTTGTCCTTGTTGTGATTTTCTGGTCTTATCAACGGGGCCATTGCCTGGACTATAGCTCCACCGGAATTGTTATTGTTGGTGGTGCTGGCAGAGCGGCAGCAGCTCTTATCCCCATCCGTTTGCTCAGAGGGCAAAAAAAAGAAAAATCCGCTTTAGAAAAAAAGGAGGAGGAATTTACAGCGTACAAGTTGCACATAAACCAAAATTAATACCCATATAAGTTACAAACAGTTTGAGTGTACGAGGTGTACGAGTATGTGATAGTGCAAAAAAAAAGTAAAAAGCTGCACGGATACGGATAAGAGCAAGGAAAGTTAGCCCGCTTTCAGCCAACAGCCTTTTCCAGTCAACGTGGCCAATAGAAATGGGCAAAACACAACTGGCCAAACGAGAAGGCCTCGTAAAAAAAGCCATGAAAACAAAGTGAAAATCAAGAGGGAAAGATTTAATTCGAACAGAGAATGCACTTCAAAGCACTGGGTTTTAAAACAGGCTTTTTGATTGAGTTATATAAAAAGGTGATATAACATCAAGTGGCAATTGAATGAATGGATGTTTTGATGTATATACTACCGCATCATATTATAAAAAAAAATAATAACCATATTCAGAAGTGAATTATTCTGGATTGTAGTACATGGCTATGATTCTTTCTAAGTAGAGTTACAATATTCTCGATATTTTGATTCGAAATCAGTATGACCGGATTAAGCGTACGATGGTAACGCTTTTCAGTTAATTTCGCAGAACTTTTCTGTCAACCGATTCCTTTGTAAATATTCTGAACTCGTATACAACATATATATTCGCATAAGCCATATATGTATACATCGCTTGATCGCTGCCAACTTTATGCCAAAGTCCATATATCCAAGAGTCCCCCACTTTCATGCCGTTTTTTCTCTCGCGCGATTTCTGTTCATTTTTTCCTCCTCTTTCTTTTTTTTGGCATCCAGTGAAAAAGGGAAAATGTTGGAAAAAAGCGACGAGAAATTCGCGGAATTTTCGCTGCAGTCGCACAAAAAATGTGGAGAAAAAAGCAAATATGTCGACGGGGCCAAAAGGGAAACATTGGGGATAGTAGTTTGCCATAGTTATGGTCTGCGGTCGACGGCTTCTACAATCCGTGGCCGTGGTCCGTATCCATATCGGTGTATCCATATCGCATATCCTATATCCCATGTCCTGCCGCCAGCCTGTGTGTGTGTGTGTGCACTCAATATAATTTAATATTTTTCGATAGCAACAACGACGGCAGCTGAAAGTAATTACTTTTATGTGAGATTAGATATATTTATGTGTTTGTTGGTGGGCAAGCGGCCAGTATAAAGCCAGTTGCAGTTGCAGTCTACGCTCCGCGCTCGCTAATTCGACATCAGCACAACATTTTTAATGGCCTGCGGCGGAGTGGCAGTGGAGCCCCAACGTAAAACGCCTGGAAAACCAAGCCAACCCCCCGCCAAATGACGCCCATCGTCGGTCGGTCATAAGTTTCCATTGAGTGGGTGGGTGGGTTGTGGATGGCTTGGTGGGCTTACATTTTTGTTATTGTTATTCTTTTGACGGTCGTCGTGCGGCGCATTTAAGTGAAGTGCAAACTGCAGAGCTACAAAACTGGATTTCGTGCCACTCCGGCTGAAAAATGGGCGGTTGTTGTACGGACAGACCACTGTAATGGCTTCATATAACTATAAAATGTATAAGCCGTGTGCCATTGTGGCGGCGACATGAGAAATGAGTGGGCGGTGGGTTGTGCCTCATGGCTGGTGGCTGGTGGTTGCATGCGGCCATTGCGGCAAAAGTTGATGAAAACTGTTTTGATTGCGGTATAAAATGAAGGCGATCCACCCAGTGCAATCCGCCCACCAAGATCCCGAATGATTAGAGCGGAAATGGAATGAATACATATTTAGGCATCGAAAGGAGTTGCAGGCGATTCTTGGAAATATTTTATTTTAGCCACAATAGCGTTCTACAGAGGGAGAAATCTATTCCACTGGTTTGCGGAATTTAGCGACTTTAGAAACCTCAACTTTCATCAATTTATGCATATTGTAGTGAGCAATAAATTCATTTAATCCTTGCGCACATTTTGTTGAGTGCAAAAGCCCCTAAGTGAACGTTTTTCTTAACCCTTTCTTTTTTAGCCTTTTTCTGGCAGCGTTTTTTCGAATGGGAAAAACATTCGATCCATTGCCATTGCATTGCCTTTAAAGCCAGGTGGCAAAAGGTGCCAAGTGTAATCTTCTTAGGGACAAAAGTGTCATGCAATCCACTGCTCCGCCTGTCCTCGGTTTTTCCCAGCCCCTTGGTTTACCCCTTACCACCGCCTCCTTCGATTCACCCGGTGACCAGGGAATTTCCCAGTGAAATGCTGCCAAATGAAATTTGTTTTGTGTGCATCAAATTGAACAGCCAAAATGTGGAAAGCGTAGATATGCTTTTCCGGCATCCATGCATGTGTGTGTGTGTGTGTGTGCGAGTGCGCCTGTGTTGATGAGCTGGCAGCGTTAGCCGCCAGGTGGCGCCAGCTAATCTGTAATGAAAAACTGAACGGAATGGAAGGAAAAACCCCGAAAATAAATGGAAATGTTGGAGCCAATGAATGGCATTTTATGCAGGCGTGTTTTCCCAAGCACCCACCACCACCCGGTCACCACCCCCTAATTTTGCCAGAGTTGCTTACTTAAAGCGACGACACATGGCATGGCATTTACATATCGTCTCTATCTTGGACTTATGCCAGTTTTCCCCTTAGTTTTCCCAAACGCCAATCCCCTCCTCCCTCCCCTCTGCCCGCGTTTCCCCGCTGTTTGTGTGCAGCTTTTATGCAAATTTACAAAGTGCAAATTACACGCTACTAAAGGTTTTCTTTGCTCTCCTATCGGACGGTGTCTGTGTGTTGGTAAATGGCAAACTTAAAAATGCTATTCAAACTTTTTCTATACACGCCTCTGCCTGTGTGTGTGTGTTGTATGTTGTATGTTGTGTCCCTATTTCAGCTCAACTCTCCACTCCACACACACCTTTTTACACACTCCTTGCAATTTGCCGTAGAATCGCCCTGCAGTTGCTATTTATTTATAATGTGCTTTCATCTTCGCCTGCTGAACGATGGCAGAAATGTAAGGGTAATCAGTTTCGGTTTCAATTAAAGCAAGGAAATTCGTTTGATATCAATAACGCAAGACCATTTGTGATGAAGTGTAACTAAACATATGTTTGTTAATATTTATAATATTTTAAATTGTTACACAAATCAAAACAGTTCAATAGTTTACGATTAGAAAACAATGCATTACTAAAAACTTTTGTTTTTAAGAAAAGATGCTATTGTAATGAGTCCTTTGTCGTGGGTTTTCCGCCTAAACTACTTCTCATTTTAACCCTTTTAGCCTGCCTGCTCGCCACTTTCTTCGCTTTTCGCTTTCGTCCTTTTCAGTGCGATCTTTCTTGCTGTAATGAAAAAGATGCAAGATGCAAACAGAAGCGAGCAAAAGAAATGGCGAAAGTGCAGGAAACATTTCATCAGGCAGCCAAACACACACAGGCACACAAACGCCTCCTTAACCCCTCGGTGGCCATGGAAATGGTCTCATCTCTGGCATCTCGCTACATAAAGCACATTTATCGTGGTTACAAAAGCGTAAAAGAAAAGTGTGGCCCAGGGTTTTCGCCTGAAAAATGTTTCAAAAACTGTTTCAGGCTAAATGAACATAAAGCGGGGCCACCACCTCCAGCACCACCGACTGTGCCACCGATGGCATGAGCCGAACCACCACCACCACCTCCTTGAATAACCAACCCACCATCCACCCACCAAGCAAACCCAACCGAACCGAATCGCCTGCAGTCCTGGCTTTGTTTTTCTTGCCAGCTTCCTCTAAAGCTGCATCCTCGTGGGCGTCATGAAAATAAAGCCAAATTAAAATTATATCCTGTTTCTCTCGGTGTGTGTGTGTGTGGAGTGCAAATGTCCTTTTGTATGCACAAAAGTCAACTAAGTCGTGCTCAATTTTTATGATGGCAAGACGACGCTGCCGTCGCCACTTTGTGTGCCGTGGTAAGCCAAGTTAGCAAAATGTGGCGAAGGGTAGGGGGTGTGGCGGTGGTGCAAATGAATGGCAGCCTGCCGCTTTATGAATGGCCACAAAAAAATAAAAAAAAACGCAACCAGCCACCCATTCTGAAACTCTTGCTGTCTGGCAGAGTTTTCCCGCTGCACTCCACACTCCGCCTTTCGCAGAAAGGCACAAAAAATGGCAAAAAGAAAAGAAATTAAATGCACTTCCTTTATGCGCGGGCTTCTCATATTTTCCAGCCCGGCTCTTCCCCTCCGGCTTTTCACCATTTTCCACCCCCTCGCGTCCACACAATGCGCTAATAATGGAAGTGCACTTTTGACACAAAAGGTGCAGTGGCGACAATGCTGGCTCCTGGTTTTTGGTCCTTTCTAGCTTTCTAGGCTACCCACACCCACACCCATAACCCCCTCGCCATTGTTGCCTTCTATTGCTCATTCGCTGCAAGGGCGATTAGTCGGTGGGTGGTGGGCGACAGAAAATGGTTGGGGAAATGGGGTAAAATTGGGTAAAGGCGGCGCAAAGGGCGCGCATCTTTTGAGATTAGAACATTTTTGTGGCATTGCTTTCACTTCATCGGACGAGATTGCTTCTCCTCTATGTATACACACACATATATATCCCGATCTCTATCAGTCTGGCTTATTCATTTCCTTTCGCTGGCTAAATGCCTTTATTGCCTCATAATTTTGAGTGGCTTGTACTGATAATGATGATTATGCTTAGCTGATTGAAAAGATTGAAAAAGGAGGCGGGTTCAAGAACATGTCAACAAACTTGCTGAGTAACTCATTGGCTTACAGAGCTTTCAAAATGTGTGGTACTCATGTTTAAAGTGTTTACTATAAATAGCTTATAGTTTTCTATAAGCTATCTTATATATAGTGTTTGAGCCATGCTTAATAATTAACATTCTGAAATTCGCATCCGAATTTTTAAATTTCCAAATTAAGAGTAAACTACTAGACATGGAATCACTGAAGCTCTGCTCACAAAACAAATTCCTAGTGCAAAGTGTTGCGTATACGTAATGTGAGTCCTTGAGGCGACGACTAAGGCGTTTCTCCACAAGCCCTTCCGCTTTCGTCCACTAAGTGCAGCATTTCCATTTCGATGGTAACAAAATCAAAGTGAAAACTGTTCTCATAACCAAATCAAACCGAATTGAATTGAATGGCAGCAAGACGAGACGCAAGGAAAGCGGGGCAGAGCAAACAAAACGAAATGTGCTGAAGACATTCAAGTGTCGGTGGCGTATGAGTGATTTACCTGGCCAGCAGACGAAGGAGCAGGCCAAAAAGGTTCCTTCTTCGCTACAGCAGTGCAAATAAATCAAATAAATAATAAATGAAACGAAACGAATCAAATGCGGAATAAAAATCAATGACACTCACCACTTCAATGACTCGTGATACACCTATATACGTATATATATATATTATAAATGTATAATATATAGACATATATATACCTACTCAACGAACAAACACATGTGGCATAAAAAATGTACTTATACCCATGCAATTTGCTTTTCGGCTTGATTTCAAATAAAATGTTGCTTCATTGCATCGAATTGAGGCAGAAAAATGAAATTGTGGGTAAAATACCGTTGCTAAAACGCCCACTTCTGTGGGCGAAATAGGCGTGGCACACACACACAAGCATGCTCGAAAAAAAAGAGCTAGTTGGGCATGACTTTTGAGCACGGAACCTCGGACTTTGGTCAATTGCAATTAGAAGTCAGTGAAGAAGTGCGCTGCTCTCCAAGAATTCCAATGGGCCTTCGCCTCAGCGACCCCCCTTCGCCCACTCCCTGGCGACCTTTGGCCCACCCACTGGTGGGAACTCCTCTTACTCTCACGCCCCCAGCCTTCCTCCGCTCTCTTTTCCTTCCTAATAAAAATGCAACTGGGCACATAAAACTCTGACCCAAATACTGTACATTATGTGTTTATGTCTGTTAGAAGTAAAAAGCAGAGTGGTGAAACGGGGGGTTTTGCGGAAAAAGATGAGAGGGCGGCGGAACAACAGTAAAAAGGGGGGCTGGTTGTGGGGGGAATGGGGGCTGAGAAATTGCAACACTTGAAAACTTGAAAATGTTTTCGAGAACTTGCGCTGCTGGCACAAAAGTTAAAAGAGGCCAACTGCAGTCCTCGGACTCTGGAAATGGAGTTGCATAAGGGGGGTATGGGAGGCTGCACCTGATGACGGGGGGACAGGACGCCTCCTGGGAAGCCCCTCGAAAACCCCCAACTCTGCAGCAGTAATTAGTGCAAACAATTGCGCTCGTTTCCGATATCCTTGGTAACTTTGCCCCAAAAAAAAAAGAAGTAAAAGGAAACCCCCATTCGGCGCACGCCCCTGCCTTTTAAGCCTCACTGCGGCATTTTGTTTCAAGGGGCGTCTGCTGGCTGCTCTGAAGAACCAGCTCAGAAGAATTTGTATATGCATATACATACATATATATGTATATAGACAGAAGGGACCGCTGCTGTATTCCATTTATTGAAAATATAAAGCATATTTTGTGCGCTCTTTTGTCATAATAAATTGGCAAACTTGAAATCGGATATCGGTGCACGACCCCGTCTCCTCGAAGAAAGTGACAAAGAAAGCAGGTTGCCGTAGTTTCTTCTTATTAAATGGAAATGTAAATGGAAATGAAAATGAAAATGATTTTGGGCCGCGCAGCTGCGTCCCTCATCAATAGATATGGAGAAAGGGGGGCGACTCGTGGAGGGTTAAACACTGCCAGAGGACACTGCAAGGGCAACTGACTGGTTTGCATTTCGACCCGTGAAGTATCGCATTTCGCAGCCGAACGCCAATCGATTTTCGTTATCGGGTCAAATGTTTTCTTGATTTCCTACAGCTTTGGGCCCTTTTGTGTTGTTGGTTTGACTTTCGTTGTTTTTTAAGTTGATCGTTTTGGCCTGGTTAGCCGTTAGTCGCATTTATCGAATATCGTTGAAAGTCGCAGAAAATGCGTTATATATCGAAATGAATTTTAAAATAGTTTTTTCTCTAATACTACTTATTGTCAGTTATTGCATGTATTTTGTTAAATACGTTTGGTGGTGCCAAAGTCGGTGGGGAAAGTTATCGATAGTATGTAATCTGTGGTTAAGCAAATTAACTGCGACTTATAAAGGCACATAATTTCTAATGATTTTACAGTTTCTTACAAATTAAAGGGTATGTTTCCAACGCTCTTATATATACTTCACTTGTTTTCGCAACAATGTTTATTAATTTTAATTCCTTTTCACGCTTGACTCTCCAAAGGAAACTGAGGCCGAATGCCTTCGATAACATTCACCCACCGATCGATAGACCATCAACCGTTGCACTCTCCCATTCCCTTCATTTGGTCGCAGCTTCCATTTAATACCGAAACCAACTTGAAATTCTGATGAACTCACTGAGAAATGTTGAAGGATTCGATATATATTGGCATTCCAAAGTCGGGTCTAGAATATACCCCTCATCCGCCATTCCGCCTCACATTTTCCCCATCCAAGCTGCGTGCCAAATGCCATTTGCACTTGCACCCCGGGAAAAGTAGGAAAATGGGGGAAATCCATCTCCTCCTCTTCCCTCGCTCTCTTTTTTCCGTAGCTCATTGTTGGACATTTATTCGATTCATTCCACACTCAAAGATACACATTCACACCCAGTTCCAATAATTGAATTACCCAAAGCCAGGCAAACACTTTGAGATTGTCCCGCAAAGAATTTCCCAGAACACAGAAACACACGCTCACAAAAGATATAGACACACTGCAGTTGCAGATATATATATATATACAAATATACAAAAGATACAGATACAGATACAAAGTAGAAAACGCATTCCTGGTGACAAAACTCTTAGAAACTCATCCCATTCTCATTCTCCGTCTCGCTCGCTCGCTCTTTCCGTCTCTCTCTCTCTATCTTTATACATACAATTCTAGTTGAAATACAAATACTTATACATATGCATACGAAACATAGCTATATTACATATATATTATATATATATACATTTATATAAATATTTTCTCAAATTATTGCATAACTTTTTTCGGTTTGTCCTTAGAGCCAAGTGCTGAGAAAACAATCGAGTCGCTTTTCAGTTTTCCCATACCATCAATACAGACAATTTCTCAATGTTTTCTTCACCTTTTCAAAACGTATGATTTCAACCACAAAACTAAATTAGAAACAAACGGAAAAGAAAAGAAAAGAAAGAAAAAGATTAAACAAAAGCAAAAACTCGAACGCAAATTTGCCAAGTAACTAACATATATATTTTTGTCTTTTGCAATAATCCCAATTACCAAATCAAAAAACCCAACCCCATCGAAATTCGACGTGGATTCCTTTCGATTGGATAACCAAATAGCCGTGTATCCGTAATGCGTGGACAGGTGATCACTCCCCAAGGACTCGGAATTGTTGGCATTCGGGTATCCGTGGATCGCGATTCCCGATTTGGATTCACACTAACTCGTCAAGGAGGCTGGTGAGTAGTAACCCTTATATTTCTTATTATCTTAAAAGTGCGATTTTGAGAGGTAACAAAATATTATGAACTTGAAGGTACATTAAATTCACTAAAGATAAGATTAGTGGTCCCCTCCTCCGATGCTCCACTGTACTTTTTTGCGGCAAATGCAAATTACTTACGTATGGTTGGGTAGCTTTTTTCGTTGATTAAATTCTGCTGATGGAATCCGCCATCCGCCGATGGCCAGAAGCACAGTTGCGCAGTCCAAAATAAAGGCCAACAAAATATAAAAAAATAAAATAAAAATGTGAGAACATAGAAGGTGAAGATGCGCCGGCGAGGCCAAGTTATCATATTTTTAATTAAATCTCTCGCTTTGATGTGCGGCCAACTTCTTGGAGGCTCTCCATCCTCCATCCTCCATGCTCTGTCCTCTGTCGCCAAGTTCTCGAGCTTACACAAGTGGTTAGCATAATTAGAGCAGACAGGCCACAATTGGCCAAAAGCCGCAGGAGTGGTTGCATGGTTCAGTTTCTTGTCATTCTTTCAAGGGGAAATGGGATGGACATTAGTTTCAATTATTTGACATTTCATTCGAATTGCTTTTTAAGCACAAATGCTCGGAGAACTTTTGCTCTAATTGAGCCCATCAAAGATGCAAGGACAGAACCGAAATCTGAATCAAAATCAGAATCAGAATCAAAATCAGAATATTTTCTCAACTGTGAACGGATGGCAAAATTCGGTGAGGAGCTGAGTGGAGCAAAAGTGCCGGCAATCCAATATATCTAATATAAATATTTTTGCTGTTGTTTTTCTTTTTTGTAAAAAGGATTTCCGTTTGCTGCCATCAGCAACATTGTTTGCTGTCCTTGTTGTTTTGCCATTTTCTTTTACTCCATGTGTTTGTGTTGGCCAATTTAAATAAACATTTCGCACCCGACTCTGCCTGATTTTATTATGGCCAAGCGTAGAAATACAAACAGAATCTGTGCAGCAGACAGACAAAACTCCGACTGTCTGATGATTATTTGTGTTTACTTTCCACACACACACACTCACACACACAGGCACACACATACTCACGCTTTGTTTATTTCAATCTCGCACACACTCGCACATTAGCCTAGACAAATATGCAGGTGTATAGCATAGCATATCTTTCTCGGCCATGTGCTGAGCTCCGAAAATAAAAAGGAAACGAGACTTTGGCCCACACAGTTGGGCCTGTGTGTGTGTGTGTTGGCCATAATTTCTCATTAGGCCAATGGCCAAGTAAGCGATATGTTGCATGTTGATGCCAAATGTCGCAAGTGCAACTACTTACTGGGCCACAAAAAAGGAGGTCCTGCCTGGTGCGGCATAAATACCTCAGCTCTTATTTATCCATTTTTTTTATGACAATATGTGTCGTTGTTTATTTTTCGGTCCTTTAAGGGGTCTTTAAAAATGTCCTTGTTATTTTTATATCCCTGCTGCTCGCCTTATTCTCTTATTCTCGCTCTTTGCCTCGCAATAATTCCTGTTTATGTTCGCCTTATTTTTGCCTTTTTTTATACACTGCCAGCCAGGGAATTAGTAACGCCTTTGCACAACTGCTATTGATTTGTTTGTTAGGCCACATGTTGCAAAATTGGCTTGAAAACTGCAGTTACAGTACAGTAACTAATCTGCAAACAATATTGATCGGAATTTTCTGTGCTCTTTCGTATTCAGAAACGCTCTTGAAACTCTTTTTCTCTGTGTAGCTAAATAGGAGTTATTTTCCTGAATTCATTTTGGTTTATGGCATGCTGCCTTTTGCAGCTGAAACTGCTGAAAATGCTGTAGCTACTGCTGTTGCTAATGCTGCTGGTGCTGCTGCTGTTGCTGTGCATTTTATGCGGCCCAATAAGCAACAGTGTGTTGTTAGCAGGTCGCCGCCCCCTCATTTTCCGCCCAGCCACTGGCTGGCTTTCCCGGGATTTTGCACACATATGTGTATCCTCTTACTTTTGGCCTCAGATTGTTGTAGCTGGCTGGTGCTTCTTGGGTCTGTTGCAGGATTTTATGGTTTTGTATTTATAATGTTTATTTCAATTCTATGCTTTTATTAGCTACCCCCCCGAATTTGCCGTTTTCCTTTCGCACCGACTTTGCTCTTTTCTCTGTTGCTCTTTTGGCTGCCGCCATTTGTTGTCCTGCTTAATTTTTTTTTCATTTTTTTTATTTTTTATTATGTTTTATTTTTTGCGCTGTAGTTGTTGCTCTGGCTGGCTGACATGCATTGTTGGTTGTTGTTGTCATAGTAATAAAGGTAATAAAAGTCATTATATTGTGCTGCAGGGGATTATTCTTGGCATTTTTTATTGCATAAGTATTATTAGAGTTGGCCCAGCGAAACGTATGTCCTTATGTGTGCTTGTGTGTGTGTATGTGTGTGTGGGTATATGTTTTTGGGTTGTTGCCTCCGCTAAATGCTACACCACCCACAAAAGCAGCCACAAAACCACCCACTAAACCAACCACCGCACCACTGGTCACTCCTCGCATTTCTCCGGATTTTCGCTCTGCTCGTGCTCATAAAATCCAATTCAATTACAAATGAATAAATGCAATGCCACGACGGACTTTGGCCTTCACACAGCTGCGGACAATATAATAGGTCCAGGAACTACTAGTGGACACAAAAGAACAGATTCTGTTGGCTTTGAATTTGGCTTGATACCAACGAGTAAAAATCCATAAAAAATTGGAAAATTTAAAATAATACTGCGTAGCATTTGAACTTTTAGCCCGATTACATCGGATTGCGTATGCACATGTGTGTCACTACTTTATGCAGGCCATAAAAGCAGCCAAAAACAACAGCAACGGCTAACAGCTGCAGTGGCAAAAACAGTTAAATTAAACTAGCAAAAATTGTAACCAATTTCACAAAATGCCCTTATATATTTGTCGCTTTTTTCCGCTATTTTTTGTAACCATTTTATTTTTAATGAAATGCATGTCCTTGTTTATGGGCATGTTTATGGGCAGCTTTGGTCGCCTGGTTTACGAGGCAATTCAATTGAATGTTTTGTCATTTGATTCGGCGGAAAATGCGTCTGGGGCATTGAAACATTTTCCAGATGCAGGCTATCTCACTCGCTAGCTGCTATCCCTGTCGCACGCGCAAAACACAATTAAAAATAGCATTAATTAAATATTTCAAAAGTAAAAGTTTTTGCCATTTCTTGAGTTTCCAACGCGACTTGGCTTTGTAAAGCAACCCCCCACCACCCATTCCGTGCTTTTCCGAACTCATGCTCCTGGATTTTCTCGCCCCACACACCCCCACCCCCAAGTTTCGTTTTCCTCCAGTTGTTGTTCTGTCCCTTTGTTTTCCAACATCTTCGTCCTCTTGGCAGAAGTTTGTGCAACTTTCCCGTAGCTGCAATGCGAATTTTCTCGTGTAATAATGGCGGCGGCTCGCAATCGCCATCATTATATTTAATGCGGCTAACGCATGATAAGGGAAGGGAAGTGGATGGTAAGGGGGGTGCATGGATGGATCTTAACTTGTGCTCTATACCTTCTGCAGCATCCAAAGTTTTTCAATTTCCCACAAACAATTGAGGTATTATCTGGGGCTCCACCTTGGCATTAGGTTGCGGGGTGGGAATCTCTCGCGCAATTCCCTTCGCTTCAAGTTCATTAAAATATTAATTTGCATGTTTGCCAGCAACTTTTGCACTAATTTCGTATTCCATTTCATATTTCTCATACCAACCACTCACTCACTTACTCCACTTGCAGGTTCGATGTGCTGGTGAATGGAGGCGGGGCGGTGACCTTGCAATTCCAGCGCTCCCCCTTCCGACCTCTGACCCGCACCGTCTTTGTGCCCTGGAACCGGATCGTGGTCCTGCCGCCCGTGCAAATGCAGCTCAGCGACGACGACGAGACGACCAGCAGGAATATCAAGTAAGTTTTCCATCTTTTCATACCTGAACACCTGAAATTATCCTGCAGCTTGTCTGCAATTCAAATAGTCTTAATCGCATCACCTGAAACACAAAACCCTTTAATCTGGGGACTCGACGGAAAGTCTCCAATCCATTGTTTTCATTTCAGAAAATATATCTAATCACAACATCATAATAATATAATGGTTCTAATCATTGTTTCTTAGCTATAGTAACTCTCGGAAACATGCGTTATAAATGTTTTGTATAAATATCCCTACTAATACCTATGCTTCTACTTCCAGAGTGGCTCCACTGAATCCAGCCCTGACGTTCCTCAACTCGATCCACTACCACACGGCGGACGAGGCCAACGATGCCAGCAAGGTGTGCATGGATCACGACCACGAGAAGCTGCGTCCCCAGCTGATCAGCACCTGGATGCCCAACGGAGTGGGCGCCATGCCCGGCAAAAGGGTCATCTTTGCCGAGACTCAGGTGGGTGGACAACCAGGTCGGGGGAGTGGCGGGAGTGCCCCTCATTTACCATTTACTATAGCATGGCCCGTCCCTAATGCCATTCCTAATTAGCAGTCCGGGCAGCAGATGCTGGACGCAGCGCAGTTTTAATTAATTTAAAGTTTGCCTTAATGACATTATAACTTTGCATCTGCCCGCTGAAAAGGGGGGGAGGTGGAGACTGGTGTTGGTGGCAGTGGCAGGGGCAGTGGCAGTGGTGTTGGGTGCGTTTGGGTGAAAGGGCCAGTGAGGTGGACATTAATTCTGGTCGGATTCGCAATGCGTTTAATTGCACCACTCGAACCTGTCCAGCTGCGGTCACCAGCAGACACTTGGTTTGCCTCCACCGATGTCTGCTTGCCATTACCTTTCCGAAGGCGCTATTTCCCAACTTAGGTCCGAGGGTAATTTCTCCAGGTCTAGGTAAACTTTTCCCGCAGTTAACTGTCACCTGAGGCCGATGATAAAAGTGACTAGGGTCTTGGAAACAAGAAAACAAGCCAATAATTTTGCTTAAACCACTGTTAGCTAACCAAGTGCTTCTGCTCTCCATCCACAGATCGTCCAAGAATCCATCCAGATTCCGGGCTCGGACCTCCATCTGACCTATCAGTCCTCGCAGGCCAGTGGCTATCTGAGCATAGTGCGCATGCGCCTAACCGGCGAAACGATTCCGCCCACTCTGACCCACGTGCATGTGGGTGTGGAGATCGAGGGAGCCCTACATGTGAAGACCTACGAGGCAGATCCCAGTTTGGTGCATACCTTCGCGTGGAACAAGCGCAATGTCTATCGACAAAAGGTGTACGGAGTGACTGTGGCCCGCATTTCTGTGGGCTATCAGCACAGCACCTGCCAATCGCCCGTTTGGATTGCCCAGACGGCCAAGCTGCAGGGCTACGATGTGGATATATCCGATATCGGCGGCTGGGGACTGGACATACACCACCACTACAACTTCCACGAGGGCATACTGCAGAAGGGCGACGGCAGTACGCTGCACATGAAGGAGTATCCGAGAACCGTCAAGGTGGTCATGGGCACCGGACTGCAGCGACCACTCACCTGCCCGGATTACTGCAATGGTGTGGCCAAGGATGCCAAGCTGCTGACGCCCATCGCCCTGGCCACCGGACCCGACGGCAGTCTCTATGTGGGCGACTTCAATCTGGTGCGTCGCATCACGCCCGACGGCAAGGTGTACACCATTCTGCAGTTGAGCGCCACCCAGGTGTCGTATCAGTATTACCTGGCTGTTTCGCCAGCCGATGGCCATCTGTACATATCGGATCCGGAGAGGCATCAGATCCTGAGACTCGTGCGACTGGAGAAGGTCAAGGATCCCAGTATCAACAGTGATCCCGTGGTAGGCAGTGGCCAGCGTTGCATTCCTGGTGACGAGGGCAACTGCGGCGATGGAGGACCGGCCCTATTGGCTCGACTCTCGCATCCCAAGGGCCTAGCAATCGCAGCCGATCGCACCATGTACATTGCTGATGGCACCAATATCCGCGCCGTGGATCCTAAGGGCGTCATTCACACTCTGATCGGACACCATGGCCATCACAATCACTGGAGTCCGGCTCCCTGCAGCGGCACCCTGATGGCCAATCAGGCGCAATTGCAATGGCCCACCGGCCTGGCCCTTAGTCCTCTGGACGGATCCCTGCACTTCATCGACGATCGACTGGTCCTGCGACTCACCTCGGACATGAAGATCCGCGTTGTGGCCGGCACACCGCTGCACTGCAGCAATGGGGGACAGGATGGCCGGGTGAACAAGACGGGAGCGGACAATGTCCTGGGCACCGTTCTTGCCATGGCCTTCTCGCCCTTCGGCAATCTCTATATTGCGGACAGCGATTCGAGGAGGGTCAATTCCATTCGCGTGGTGGACACGGCCGGCAATATGCGATACTTTGCCGGAAAACAAGAGGGCACGGGGTAAGTAGATACTTAAAACTGTTTAGAAGCCATTCCATAGATCGTTAGTTCCATAGATAAAGTTGCATTTAAGGTAAAATACGTATAATTTGTATGAGTACTAAATAATATTTTGGTCACTCGATTAGGTTCGCTGCCATATTTTGCTTATTTAAAATATTACGCCACATCCATTTAACAGCAATGGGAAACATTAATTATTTTCCATTAGTTTTATCCAAAATCTAAAATATGAATATTGTTCCAAAGTTGAATAACCAATAATTCATGCAGTTTGAGTGCGCTTAGCTGGAAAATTATAATTCAAAGGGTTCCCAATTCGCTGTCATTGGGGGCTGCTTATTTGCACTTTGCCGAGTTATCAAAGTGCACTAAAAATAAATGATTCCCAATATTTAGCTGTGCTCCCTTGGGTAGTTTTGTGTACGAGTATGTGTGGGTATGGCATATGTAGTTGGAATACCCGACTATTGCATTCTTAGTTGTTTTATGCCCTCAAATATTGACTGGCTACTGGGTCAACATTACAGGGAATTTGGTCAGCAGGCCGCTGGCCAAAAATCGAATGGAACGAACGAATGAAATGGGTGTGGATGTGGATGGTGTAAAGGGCATGCAGGAAAATGGGTTGGCTGGGTGGGTAGATTGACTCCACTCGGACTTGTTTATGCGCATACTTGACCCAATTAAGTGAGCTCCGGGCTATTTGCATATTGCCGAGCGATATCAGCCAATTTTTCAAAATGTCTACCAAACGACACTCGGGACAAAACGCACACAGGACGAAAGAGCGAGAGAGATAGAGAGAGAGAGGAGATGGAGTGAGAGCAAGAGCGGGACGGGGAAAGGATACTCGACCGTAGAGTGGGGCATAAATAATAAAAATTCAGCAAGAGCAGCACAAAATTGCCAATGCACCAAAACGGCCATAAATGTCAGGCCAACTAGGCAATACCCCCTAGTGTACCATATCCCCATCTCTCTCTGGCTTCCATTCTATTCCATATAAATGCAATAGTACCGGTATGCAAAAATATCCATCTCTTTTCAGCTCTTTCTGCTCTTTTAGCCATCCACAGTCATGTTAACTTTATTTGACTTTATTAACCCATTTTGAAGGCATCGAAAACGGTGACCAAAAATTAATTGGAATTCTCACATTGGGGAATTTCATTGTCTGATTTTTCATTGCCCCAGTACACAACATATACGTATGTGTGACTGTGTGTATGCATACATGTGTTTCTATAAATGTGTTCGTGTACCAGAGGCACTAAAGCCATTTGCATTTTGTGCATTGATTAAAGCGGGGCAGAAAACGGAAACGGAAACAGCAGTCAATAAACTTAAATTCCTGACGCCAACGGAATAATTTTATGCCACGTTGCCAAGCGCAAAAACGTAGTGCTACATAGTGTTGTAAAATGGTTCTTTAGTGTTGGTCAGTTTAATTTCAGCATAAAGTACAAAGAAAGAGGAATACAACTTTTTATAGCTGGGGTAAAAAAGAAACAGTTCTTCGTATAACATATTTCTTCGTATAAAATTGCTTAAATTCACGACAAAGTAATTGTAAATAAACTTTTTAAGAAGTTTTTGAGATAATCTTACATTTAACCTAATCTAAATCTAAAATACCTACCAAATCCATAGTAAGGATATATTGCTCAACTTTATTCGCTCTGAATTTTGTGGGGTCATGCGAATGGCGTCAGGTGTCAGGGGGTTAAAGCGTAGATACGGGCGGCGGACGATTGAAGTGGGCGTGGCCGGCAGACGTGGCAAAGTAATTAGCGGCCGTCGCGCCACAGACAGAAACTATAAATCAACTTTTCACTCGTTTTTTCTCTTCTTCCCCCGGCGTCTTTTGTGTGGAGCTATATCTTTCGAGAGGTGGCCAAAGAGGGTTAAGCGCCCGAGGGGCAGCTCGCGGGGCTGTTAAGGGCTAAGGGCAGTGGGTTAGATGGATGGGGGCGGTCTGTGTCCGTGTCTGTTGCGTGGGCGTGGCTGCGATAAGCGGCACCCGGAGTTCGCTTTACTTTAGACTGTTTATCGAACAAACAATGTCATCATAAATATGCGTCCCGAGCAGCCAGAAAAGAAGGGGAAATCCTGCAGGAAGACCCGAAGAAAGGGTGCGGCCAGAGATAGGAAAAATAAGGATGACAGCAATGGGTTGATGGCTCTCAACCCTTCGTACAATATGAACCACATCTGCTGCAGAAGCACACTAGAAGTTGGCCAGGAACAGCCTATACAGTCGCTTTATCTTGGAAGTAGAATAGAATTAATTAATAGACTTTAAATGCAACTTATATTTATGCTCGCTTAGTGTATTTTCAATTATATATCATAGCATCATATATCATATAACACGCATTTCCCTCAATTTTCCACCTTTTCCCCCACCAGATCTCAGACGTGCGACTGTGCGATTGGAAGCGGCAGCAATGGCAGCGCTGCCAACTCAGGAGTGGGCGGGGCCAGCGGCGGCGCCTACTCGACGACCGTCAATCCAACGCGTCCGAATGGCGGCACAACGCCCACCACCCCGTCGGGCGGAAACGGAAGCGGAAATGGCAACGGTTCGTCGGCGACCTCGGCCGGTGGCTCAGTGGGAGGCTCAAACGGCAGCGGTGGTGGTGCAAACGGAGGTGCCTGCATCTGTGCGGGCGGCATCGCCCTGTCCACTGGTTCCGGATCGAGCGCCGGCAGCAACGGCGGCGGCACCCTGGCCAGCATCGTCGGCAGCGGCGGTCTAATGTCCACCGGACCCACCACCACCACCACGGTGCTCCTGGGCGCCAAGACCACGGCGGCGGGCATAGGAGCGGCCACCTTGAACGACGACGGAACGCTCAGCAATGCGGAGACGCTGCTGTCTTCCAATGCCCGATTCCAGGCCATATCCGCCATTGCGGTGGCGCAAGATGGAGTCATCAATGTGGCCGATCAAGGTAAGTGCCTTCTATAATTTATAACAATTATTTGGCTTACCTGGTATAATTATCAATATTTTTATTGAGCAACACAATACGAATCCAAAACAAATTAGAAAACATTGTTCAGTTTTTAGTAAGATCTTTAGAACATTGGTACTGCAGTCAAGGCATAAAGTAAACAGGCATTTCAGTTCAAAGTTCACATTACTTGCGATGCATTTTTAGCCGTTTTTCGGGGGATTTTTAAGGGTTCCCCTCAAAACTTATTGCTTTTCCAGTATCCTGACAGAGGGGCCCAACAACTGTCATCTGATACAGCAAATTTGTCATCTTCCTTGGTTGTGTTTTCCCACATGTGTGTGGGCTTATGTGTGTGCGGGTGTGTGTGTGAGTGTGTGGGCCCGGCAATTTACTTTTGTATTGCATACTCCCACACACACACACACACGCGCCAACACAAACACAACAGCATGGAAAATGGAACATTTCCTTTGGCAAATTTTCTTCAACTCGCACTTCTTCTTATTTCTGCTTTTCTTTCGCCATGTTATTGTGTTAACAAGCGGCAAAGGGAACAAAAATAGAAAATGTTAACTGCTGCTGGGATGGTAGAGTATCGTATAAAAAAGAAGGAAACAAACGGAAAAATACGGGAAAACCGGAAGTTGAATTTCGACATATTGCAAAACACAACCACAGCAAATACAATAATAATAATGACAGCAACAACAGCAACAACAGCAGCAACAGCCACGGAAATGGAAACAAAACTTGAACAATGAACAAGCTGCGTAGGAACAAGCAATTGTTGTTGTAATTGGCCATTATGCCCAAAGGGGGTTGGGGAGCCGTGGAAAAGTGGGCGGGGCCAAGGAGGGCAGGCCAAAGAGGAAAGAGCGAAACCAATTTCCGTTACCATTCGAACGACGACAAATTAGGACCCACTCTCACACGCACACACACTCGCATTCTCTCAGGTAACTGAACAAAAACCCAAAACAAAATGGCCGCCAATAAATTTTGGGGAAACGGAAGAGCCAAGAAAAATGGGGGAAAAGACGCACAGGGGAAAATTGTATATTTTGAAATATTCAATATCCTAATAATTTAAAAAAAAATGAATACACAAATTATATTGAATTGAATTTATATGCAATATAAAATGGCCTTAAATTACATTTTTAAAGCATATAAAGGCAGTTGAAAACATGAACCCTAATCGCTTTTTCTCAGTGTACAACTAGAGAGTCCTCTGCAGAAGCTAAAGCTCAAAAAAGCACGGAAGGTATAAATTTGAGTGCATTAGCAGAGCGTAATTTGATAAGACCAAAAACGTAATTAATAAATTTCCACAAAAGCAATGGGATGGGGTGCCTCGGATGTGGATGACTCCCCTAACGATGGACAAAAGGGTGGATTTTTGGGTGGCGTCGTTTCCTTTTTTGGATTTCCTTCCTGGCTGGATGGATCATCATCAACTCGGCAACTCGGCGCGGAAATTAATGAAAAGGCTGGGCGAGTGTTGTAGCCGAAGCCGTGGAAAGCAAATCAATGGCTATAATTAATCAAGTTTTAGTCTGCATTGGTGGTGGTGTGGGCTGTGTGCACACGTGTGAGTGATTGCTGTGTGAGTGTGAAAAGCGAAAAAGTGAAAATCAATCTTATTACCTACGCGGCATTGAATTGGCAAAACTTTTGGCCCCTTCCAAACAAAAAACGCGCCGCCCCTACACAGCATTAATCAGGAATACATACATACAGACACACACACGCACGCATTTATATATATTACATATAAATGTAGAAATATGCGTCGGTGTGTGGGTGGTTTCGCATCCGTGGCGGCAGACAAGACACATACAAATGTAGCTGCCGGCCAAAGAAAAACGTAAATAAGCTTCATTAGCAGCTCGCAAGCTTAAGTGGCCTTTTTCCCCGGCGAGCATGTGAAAAATTATTGCATTAATTGCCTGCCACGGAAAAAAAATGAAGGAAAAGCGAGCTAAAAATAAAGAAATATCGATGGAATCGAAGAGTGACAGCAGCAATGAGTAGAAAAACTTAGCCAGTTAAAGATATCGGTTTGTTCTACTTCTAACTTTGTCAAAATGAGTAGCACAGCGAAAAACCCGACTGCTCATCATGGCTAACAACTACAGCCACTTTCTAAACGATTTAGAAACATTAAAATTTTGGACATTTTTCCAAAAATTTTAAAAAATTTCGTTTTTAAAATTTGAATGCCAGTCGATTGTAAATAAAGTTACGAGCTCAACGAGGTATGACAATCATATATTGGATCAATTTTTCAATAGTTTTGCCCAAAAAATCCGACTTTTGTGATCAAAATTTGAACCATATTATAATTATGGCAATATTAGGAAAAGGTCTGTGCAGAAACATCCTCGTATCGACATCGGCAAATCGGGAACACCATGGAGCTCTCCATTTAACATCCTCAATCCCCGTCGATATCAATTTCGCCAGCGATTTGGACATATGCCAGCTGGCCATGGCGACTGTTTAACGCTCAGGACAATTGCAGGACACCCCAGGATCTGAGTGTGTGTGTGTGTGTAAAACAAACCCACTAAGGATGGTTTAAAGACCTAGCAGATTGTGGGGCCGGTGGAGCAACAAACATTTGGCGACACAATGGCAACAACCCTTTGCACTGGGCACAAACAAGTTGTTCAGTTTATGGGGTCATTACCATTACATTACAATTCACCCACGCACACACACACACGTATGTATTTAGCGAGGGGAGGCGGTGGGTGGTAACCTCCAGCTGAGCGTCACACATTTATTGCATTGAAATTCGCTCAATCGCTGGCCTGGCGCTTTGCCAATTCGAATGCCAATGCCCCAGCTTCAGTTGGGAAAACGAGACGACTACACTGTGAAAAAACCGCCTTGAATGGAAATAAGTCAAGAATTTGACGATCAATACTTAATTAGATAAATACATAGTTTAACACTGTTCAACAATTAGAAGACAAACATTTTGTTTCCGATTAAAATCAATCAAATTGAAGCAGTGAAAATGCGATGCACATTTCGTAATATTTTGTACTGTACAACACGCCGAACCCGAAACCGAAAAGCTCCTCTAAAATGAGACCATAATGGCTTACGCTCCAACTACACGAGGTCACAGATGGGGGTGGATGCGGATTTTGTGTGGAGTTGTGGGCGGTGGTGGTGGTGGTCTGGGTCATGTGTCTTTGGCTGGAAAGGATCCTGCCTCGCTGCCGCTGTGCTTTTGTGTCCTCGGATTCGGATTCGGATTCGGGTTCGGGTAAATGAACTGTAACGCAATCAAATCAAATCAACACTGCCCGAACCGCAATAAGAAGAAGCCAGAAGCCACAATGTATTTAATATTTTTATTGTGATATGTGCAAATAGCAACACACTGGCACATAATTCGCAATCAGCGGTGAATTGTTGCATGCAATAATTGCGTGAAACGGAGGTTTATGGTGGGGTGGATTTTGAAAAGGTCCTTGCTGCGCAATGATTTTGGAGCTGTGGAGAGTGTGTGGTTAACGCGGCAGTTGCGTATAAAGCGTAAATATACTATTTTATATAGTCGTTCCAATGATTGTGGCACTCGTTTGCTTTAAAAATCAACATTTTAAGCAGCTTGAATGACCAAGTTTTGTGGCATTTTAAGATGACTGCAGTTGCGGGCAATGATTTAAAGTTAATGTGTTCCACAGACCCCAACCCCACCCAGACATCGCCCACTTTTCTCCGCTTTTCCACTTAGTTTCTTATACAAAATGCTGTCATCATCGTCTTTTGTTGTTGTCTGTTTGCAATGCAAAGCCGTAGGAAAAAGGGGGTTGGGAGGTGTTGAAATAAAAGGGGATGATACCAGGGAGCTGTGAGGCGTAAGGCAAGCAAATTTATGCAAATCCAAAGCGATTTTCAACACTAACTAAAATGAAACGCTTCGCAGGGGCGCACAAAATGGGGCGTGGCTGGTGGAGGCAGGATGACTAGTAGTAGTAGTAGTAGTAGCAAATTGCACAAAAATACTTAAGACACTCGCTTGCAGACAGAACTTACCTATGCCATTTTGTATTTGTGCATTTGCAGTGATTCAAAAACTGAAAAACGGGGGGTGTTGGGTAATATTCAATGGTAGGTGGCGAGGGGAAAGTGCAGTGAAAACTGAGGAAGGGAAAATCCAGAGCAGTAAAAACAAACAGCTGCAGGAACTTGGCGTTTAGCTTAAGCAAATGATCAACAAACCAAGGGAAAATCGAGTTTGGAATGGGAATGGACCGTTAAGGAAGTGCGAATAAATTTGATGACCAGTTAAAAGGAATGGCCCAAGGAGCTGGGAATGAATAAATGAGTCAATTATCTGGCAAGGACAACGAGTGTGCGACTTTTTTTTACGAATTTTCCCAGCGTTCGAGGGAAAAGGTAATCAAATGCCGAGCAGATGTTTTTCCAGCATTTCCAGCCACCCATTAGGTAGTAAATAAAGTTGATAAGCTACGCTTGTAAAGAAAAAGTTGCCTTTAACTTCCAGTAAAGTGCTCCTTTAACTCGGCGCACATTAAAAATTAACTCGACCCATCAAATTGGCAACTCTTTCTTCGTAATTAATTCGTAAGGTGCTAAAAGTTATTCCAATACTGTCAATGTAAACAAAACACACCCAATAAATATACAGATCAAATAGTGCGAATGCATATTATATTTTACTTTTCTATGATTACATCGTCATCTTTTTTTTACCCATAATATTTCAGGATCTCTGCACGTTTTGGCCTTGGAGCACTATTTGCCCTCGCACGATGAGAACGGCGAGTTCCACATTCCCTTCCCGCCGTCCAGTGAGATATATGTGTTCAACCGATATGGCCAGCACGTGGCCACCAAGGATCTGACCTCCGGTAAGACGCGCTATAGCTTCCTGTACTCGAAGAACACCAGTTTCGGCCGATTGTCAACGGTAACGGATGCTTCCGGCAATAAGATCCAGTTCCTGCGCGACTACAGCAATGTGGTGAGTTCCATTGAGAACACGCAGGATCACAAATCGGAGATCCAGATCAATGGCATTGGCATCATGACCAAGCTGAGCGAGAAGGGTCGCCAGGAGATCGAGCTGGACTACGATAGTAACACGGGTCTGCTAAATTCGCGATCCTCTGGCGGTGAGACATACATCTACCAGTACGATGAATTTGGACGGGTCACTGGCATGATACTGCCCAGCGGTGAGATCGTGAGAATCACCTCCCAGCTGGCCGATAGCCAGGGTCTCACAGTGTACGTCCATGCCTCCGTGGAGTCCCTTTTCTCGAGGGAACGGATCGCCGGCGAGGCCAATGAGCTGCTGGTTCTGGGCGGAGTGCGATCCACTTTTCTGAAGCGCGGACAAGCCCACGCCGATGCGGAACTGAAGGCTAACAACACCCTGGTGATCCATGGCGATAATGGCGTGGTGGTGGAGGCCTCTGCCGTGGCCAGGCACCCCCTGCTGGAGGCAGCTCTGCCCGTGGAGGCGGAAATGCTGGCCATGTGGTCACATCAAAGTGTCACCATGGGCGAGGGACTGACCAACTCAATGTACTCCGTCTACAGTTTGGTGGGCGATGTTAGGAATCCGCAACAGACGCTCAACCGTGAGATTTGGGTCAACCAGTCGCGGGTGATTGGCGTGGAGTTCGATCAGTTCACCAACCGGGAGACCTTCTACGATGCCCGACGCACCCCGATCCTGATAGTGGCCTACGATCAGTCTGGTCTGCCCAAATCCTATTACCCCACCAATGGCTATCCGGTAAACATCACCTACGATCGATTCAATCGCGTCGAGGGCTGGGCCTGGGGTCCAGCGGAGCTCAAGTACAGCTACGACCGACATGGTTTGCTCTCGGAGATCACCTCGCAGCAGGATGGCATCGTGTCCTTCGTGTACAATGACTGGAATCTGGTCTCAGAGATCGGATTGGCCAGCCAGCGGAAGTTTGTGCTGCAGTACGATGATGCCGGTGGTTTGAGGCATGTGGTTCTGCCCTCCGGGACTCGACACAGCTTCAGCATGCAGACCTCGATTGGATTCATCCGCTGCACCTACACGCCGCCGGGCAGCACAAGGGCCTATCTGCAGCACTACAGCCATGCGGGAGCCCTGCTCCAGACGATCCTACCGGGCGATGGAGCCCGCATCGTATACCGCTACAATGCCGCTGGCCAGTTGACGGAGGTGGTCCATGGCGATGGAAGGAGTGAATTCCAGTACAACGAGGCCACCGGAATGCCAAGCACCGTTTCGCACACGGAACGGGAATTGGAGTACCGATGGGACTTCGAGTATGCCGCCGGCTTGCTGGCCGAGGAGAGGATCGATTATGTGGCCAAAACGGGTCTGAGCAATGCCAAGTTTAGCTACGAGTACGATTCCCAGCTGCGAGTGGTGGCCCTGCAGGGCCGGATTGGCGGTCAGAGTCTTCCGACACAGGCCTTTGCCTACGATCCGCGCACGGGAAGACCCAGTCTGATTGGCCAGTTCCGATTCTCGCAGCCGGCGCAGAATCAAACCCAATTGCATGACGGAACCGCTAGCTTCACACGGACGGTCGATGGACGCTTCCAGACACAGCGAATGGCCCTAGCCATTCATCGGCTGGAGGTGTTCCGCATGGAGTTCTCCTATGGAGTGCACGGCAGGATATCGCAGACGCGCACCTATACGCGGAACATGGCGGTAAACAGCTATACGAATGTGAAAAACTATACATGGGACTGCGATGGCCAGTTGGTGGGCGTGGAGGCCCAGGAACCGTGGGGCTTCCGGTACGATGACAATGGCAATCTGCTGTCGCTCACCTACAGAGGCAACACGATACCAATGGAGTACAATGCCCAGGACAGGATTGTAAAGTTCGGCGAGGGGCAGTATAAGTACGATGCGAGGGGTCTGGTGGCTCAAAATGCCAGAGAAGAGCGGTTCCACTACAATACCCAGGGCCTGCTCGTCCGGGCCTCCAAGCGGGGTCGCTTCGATGTACGCTACTACTACGATCATTTGAAGCGTCTGACGACGCGAAAGGATAACTTTGGCAATGTCACCCAGTTCTTTTACACCAACCAGCAACGACCTTACGAGGTCAGCCAGATATACTCGCCGCGGGATGGCAAGCTAATGTCACTGACCTACGACGATGTGGGTCATCTAATCTACGCACAGGTGTACCGGCACAAGTACTATGTGGCCACGGATCAGAGTGGCACTCCATTGATGCTCTTCAACCAGTACGGCGAGGGCATTCGGGAGATAATGCGTTCACCATTCGGTCACATTGTCTACGATTCCAATCCATATCTGTATCTGCCCATCGATTTCTGCGGCGGCATTCTGGATCAGGTGACGACGCTGGTGCACATGGGCGATGGTCGAGTATATGATCCATTGATTGGCCAGTGGATGTCGCCGGACTGGCAGCGTGTTGCCGAGAGGATCATCACACCGACGCGCCTGCATCTGTACCGATTCAATGGCAACGATCCCATTAATGTCGGCCACGAACGTCATTATCCAGAGGACTTTGCCGCCTGGATGCGCACCCTGGGCTACAATGTGGGCAATCTGGTGCCTCAATTGGCCCGGGATCTGTGGCAACCGCCAGCACTTTGGGGCCGACCACCCGCCAATCCAGTGGCCCTGAATCTGCGGCGACCCTTCGATAACATTCCCACTATGGCGGTGGAGAGCGGCTTCCTGGCTCACCTAAACGTGCGCCGAATGTCGGACTTCGAACAGCTGTCGGCACCACCGCGTTCCGCCCTCAAGTGCGATGTGATGGACCCATCGCCCAAGACAATCGGATCCGATACGGAGCCACCGTTTGGCAAGGGCATTGTCGTCTCCCGTACCGCCGATGGCCAAGCCATAGTGTCCAGTGTACCAGCGGCGAACGCCATCTACCGGGATGTCTACACTAGTGTATTCAATCGTTCCAAACTACTGCCATTCACCTTTGTGGTTCACAATGCCCAGCAGGACTCGTTCTTCTTCGTGAAGGAGGATGCCTGGCGGGCCACCGAGGACCGGCAGCAGCTGAAGCGCCTGCAGGGTCAGGTGAACACCACGTTCCATGAGATCACAAGGGAGGCGACTGTGGGCAGTGGACCAGCGGGAGCAGCCAGTGGTGGTGCCGGCTCCTCATCTTCCTCGTCGTCATCATCCGGTGGTGGCTCGTCCTCCAATACGGGCAACTATCTGGACGTTAAGATTCACGGGGCACACGCCATCATTAATCTGCGCTACGGCACCACCGTAGCCAAGGAGCAGCAGCGACTGATGCACCACGCCAAGCTGACGGCGGTGCGAAAGGCGTGGCACCGCGAAAAGGAGGCACTCCGCAGCGGACTGACCACGGCTCTCGAGTGGAGCCAGCAGGAGACCGATGAGATCCTGAAACAGAGCTATGCCAATAACTACGAGGGTGAGTACATCCACGATGTGAATCTTTATCCGGAACTGGCGGAGGATCCGTACAACATCAAGTTCGTGAAGAAGAAGGGCGCCACCGGCGGTGCGGCGGGAGTGCCCAATTCGCGACGTCGACGCCGCAGATCTACCGATCTTATCCAGGAGGACGAGGAGGAGCTCCACCGCGAAGCCGACTGTTAGCTCCGTAGGAAATCCCTAAAAACCAGCCACTAAACCGCGAGGAGCGCAGTGAAAACCGAAGAACAGGAGACATAATTATTTATATTTATACATATATATATATAAACATATATATATATATATATATATATAGTACATAAATCTATGTTATCGAACCAGTTTTTTGATGTCAAGGAACATTATATATATATATACACGTATACATAAAATATTTTTTTTTATTGTTAGCCACTAGAGAAAAGTAAAGAAAGAAAATTAATGAAAATTAAGAAAGCGACATGCCAACATAATCCCATGTAGCTGCATGTACGTTTATATATGTGTGTGTGTGTGACGTCAGCTAAGCCGCAGATACATTTACAGTACAGATACAGATTACAGATACAGCCGCGGATATAGACGAAGTTATAGATATACAGATACGTATATATATATACATCATATATATATATTCATAATATATATATATATATAGTATATATATATAAGGATAATGGATAGTATAGTGTAGTAGTCATACGAGCATAAAGCGTACCATACATACAGAACATATGTACATGCATACTCATCACAATAAGGGGCGCAGGAGGAAAATTAGCAGGGCGGGAAATTTATGGGAATTGGCGTATCTAATTTTTTTCGTGGTTCTCGAGCTTTTTGAGACTGGCATAGTTTTAAACAAAACCAATTGAACGGCAACTGACCGACGGACCTTCTGGAGGTGATCCCTTGGATCTTCCATTTGATACCAACCATCCAATGTACATAAGCGGAAATGGAGAGAGAGGTGGCGGGAACGGAAACGGAAGTGGACATTTTGAAGGACAGGCCCAGACCAAAACTCACACACACACACATAGACACACCGACGGACTCACTACACTAGACAACCGGTTTTGGGGTTGTGGGAGATTTTTGCTTAGCGAAAGCTTTCTCTCGTTTGCTTTGCACAGTGTCAGCTTTGAAAATTAAATGGATAACAAGAAAATAAGAAACGTAATTATAGAGATCGAACAAGAAAATGTAGCTGTTAGGTAAAGTGTTTTTTTTTTTTAATAAAATATAAAATGATATATATTAAATATAGAACACACACACACACACATATTTATAGTGAGAAACCTATAGCTGTAATGTTCGTATAGATAAGTTTAAGTTTCGTCCTACTTAATTAATTAATTTATTCATTATTATTGTTCATACATACATATATGGCCGAGGCAAGGGCAAACACATCCACAATCCAAAAAAAGAAAAAAATATATTAAAAAGTATATATCGAACTAATTTTAATTATACATATTAATGCTATTATTATGTGGAAAGTGAAATGTTTTGTTATTATTTGTAAGTCTGCTTTTCTCGAACTCAGCTCAATGCGGCCCAAATAAACTCAAAACCATAAACGAATCGAAATAAATAAAGCTTAAAAACAGTATTAAAAACAACACAAACACGAAATAGATATATGATTTCAGCTATGGAACCCAGATCGAGATCGTTGAGCTTTCCGTCCAATTTGATTGAGATTGCTAGGGATCCAGACAGATATTAGATGCCAATTAAAGTAGAATTTGACCGGATTAGTTGACCAATTTTGCTTCGCTTTAGAAAAAACCCACTTTTTGCAGCTCGAATTTCACTTATTTTCCATGAATTGGTGCTTATCGAATTTATTGCCACAACTATATGTGTAGGTATAGTTAAATAATTGCGTGTGTGTGTTGATCGTTTCCTTGCCTCCTAGAAACTAAGGAAAACATTGCATTAATAACAAAATACCGTAGAAAAGGAAAACAAAAGATTGCTGAATTAGTTGCGAGCAAGCAAGAAAACGAAATTTTATAAAAATTACCAACTCGAAAACCAGACCACAAAACGAGGCCAAAACGATCGATCAATTGGACAAGAAGGGAGCATGGGGAGCCAGCCAAGTAGAACGCAGCTTAGAGCAGAATGAGTGTCCGTATGAGTGTCCGTTCATGGAAGCGAGTGTTGTCCGCCGAAGAGCGACAGGTATATTGCTAAATGTCCGCTCAAGAAGACAATGTCCGCTCAAGAAAGAAATTTTGTCCGTACATCAGGTAGAGAGAAAGAGTCCGCGTGCGTGCGATTGCGTTATATCAAAATATATGAATGGAAATTCGGTGTCGCCCGACATTTGCCGGAGTATCTGTGTATATATATTAAGGCTAATCAAGGTAAACTAGTGTTATATAGTATATGGCACCGTGCATCGTAATCTCTAGTTATATACAAGAAAAAAACAAAATATACAAGCTCACACAGAAGTGTGCGAACATTTTTTTTGGCTTTTTTTTCTCCATCGTTGTCGCGCCTAACTAGATGTAAAATAAACGAGACAAACTATTGGATAAATGGCATATATAAATATAAATAAATATATGTAATATGTATAGGAGTCTACATGTTAGTTGTACGTGTGCGGGGTACCACTGTACTTTCCGCTCGAATTTCTCCCATCTGGTTTTTGATTCGTTTCCATTTCCGTTTCGTTGATTGGCAAACCAAAACAATTCGAAAAAGAGCAGGAGTCAGTTACCTATTAGAATTTGGCAAGCATAAAAAGCAAACAAGCAACAAAATGAAAACAAACAAAAAAAAACGAAATGAAATTGCTTCAAAAGCAAACAAAAAAAGATAAACAAATGGCACACTAAAATAAATATTATTGATGAGAGCAAACTATGAAATGGCTTGAGAAAGTAAAAGTAAAATATAAAACAAAACAGCAGACGCAGCAAGAAATATTTATGTGTACATAACTGAAAACCCAAGTATTTTAGGATATTTATGTTAGAGCTACACAAACTTCAACTTAAACCGAAGGACTAACTTACAACTAAACCTAAACTTAATACTAAAATAATGCTAAAGTTGAAAGGCAAAAAAACGATGAGAAATACTTAGCAAATAAAGAAACAGGGAAACAATTGAGATAAATTAACATTTAAACGTTTTGCACACCACAAACAAAATAAACAAGCTAAACAACAACTATAACAGAGCTCACACAGATACAAACACACCCTCCCACATACACCGACATAATACAGATGCAAGTACATATACACTCGACAGCAAAGCAAACAACAAAATTTAGCAACAACAAGAATTTATGAGATATAATAAACAAATAAACAAAATAATATAAACAAACCAACCAAAAGGCAGCGAAGCAACAAGAAAAGTTGAAATACTTATTATAAACAAATAAACGCAGAGGAGAACAATTTAAAAAAAAAGAAGAACAAATTATATTTATTAGACAAAATAGCAGAGAAGATGAATCTGTAGTATATCGAACTATGTAATTCACAAATAGTAAATAAACCGAGGCAAACCAAGCAAACCTAAGGAATATTGTAGGGCAAATTCAAACTAATTGAGAAACGAACAGAAAACATCCCAACTTTTTTTTGTCTGTGTAAGCTTAGTGGAGAATTCAAGGGTCGGCGGGGCGGACAGCCCCCTCTGCAACCCCCGCATTGTCAATGCAAACGATAAACGATAACCCCCATTCATCACCTAGAACCCCCTAGGCATATGCATATATGTATCTATCGGTAAATGAACAATTATATATGGCATTATATTACCACAGCAGAACAGTAAACTAAAATGACATAAACTAAAGGTAATTACGATAATTATTGCAATAATGATAATGATATACCATATATGTAATGATTTCAACGCGAAACGAGAATATTTTAAGCGTATTAAGTTGAACTATATTATATATGAAAATATATAAATGGATAAAAAACAAAACAAAAAACATGCGACAAGCGGTAAAGATAAACCAAAACAAAAAAAAAAGAAAACCACACAACACAACTTCTGAGGATATCAAGGGTCTAAGAATAAATAAAACTAATGAATTAATTAAAAATAAATAAATGAATATGAAAACTAAATGTGAAGCTATACCCCTGTGTTTTTATTGAACTTTGCTTATCTCAGCCACTGAATGCGGATTATATTGGAAAAGTAAGTATTCAAATTGTTCAAGCTGATTATTATAACAAATAACTATTTCTGAGTATGCTAAGAGTTATTTTCACCTAAAATACAACTTGTAATAATTTGATGATGCGGTTGAAAGTTACACCCAATTTGATCCTGCAGCTGTGCATATATGTACATATTGCAACTATGCTCATGAATAGCGTTGCTTAAATACCCTGGAAACGTGATCATTGAAGCAGCGGGTGAATGTCAGTTGAACCATTTGGCCCCCAAGGAAGTTAAGCCCCAAAATGCATACATAATAATCAACTCAGTTGGTGCTGCTGCTGCGACGTTGCTGCTGTTTTGGCCAGAGCGTTGACACACATGCATGCCAAATGCGTTTTGCGGGGGCTGAGGGGCCTGGGGGTCGCTCCGGCTTTTGCCAAAAGATTTGGCCAGGCCACGTTGCCGGAGCCAGCAGCTGTACTAGATTTGAGTGAAATGTTGCTACTTGTGGGTGGGTTTCGTGGGTCCTGTAACTGCTACGACTGCCACAGCCAAAGCCAGTGCATCACCACAGACACCACCCCCCCCCCACCACCGTTCCAATCTCCATCTCCATCTGCAACTGCAGCTGCAGTTAAATATTCAAATTTATACAAAGCATCTTCAGGTGCTCGTTGAGCAGTTTTGTGTTGCCTGTTTACCAACTACAAACTATGTGTCAACAGCGGCTCAGGCCGAGACAGATGAAGAAAGCATCCACTTCCTGCACCTCACAATTGTGCAGACCTGCTGCATTATTTATCCCCGGCAGAAAGGGGACGGTACTCACCTTTCCCAGGTCGAGGCTGCTCTCCATTTTCTGCATTTCAATTACAGACTTGCTGGCAACCCCCATCACCCCATTTCCATTGCCATCATCTGCATCATCAGTATGCACCTCTGCCTCGAGAGCTGTTTTCTAGCCTAGACCTGACACTCAGCCAAAAGCAAAAAATCTGACACGAAACAAACACATAAATGACACGAAACCGGCGCAAATGAAGTGGCATAGTCAAAGTCCCCAAGTTATTGCGATCCAGAATTTAAACATGGCGAAAGAATATGCCAATTTGAAGATCAAGAGTCAAACAGCCTTCTTTTAAAATGCGAAAATTAGGGTAGTACAAAACTGCCTTTATTTTAGCATTACCAACTTTTTTGTCAACCTTTTTTCGTTTCTTTTTTTTTAATAACGAGCTTTTTTTTAATAGCAATTAAAATAGTTGTCCAAAAGTGGAATGTCATACCTCTTTGAATTCGTAGCAAACTTCCCTATCGACCTGTATTCCAAATTGGAAAATAAAATTTTTTGCCATTTTTCGAAAATTTTTATTTATTAGCAGCATATTTATTAGCAGCACAAAACTGCCTTTATTTTAGCTTTACCTCCCTTTTTCGCCAAGTTATGGAGAAAACCCCGTATGTAAATATTCAAATTTTGGCAATATTATTATTTTGTTTTTTTGTTGCTAAAAAATAATCAGTATTTTCCCAATAGCAATAAAACTAGCTGTCCAAAAGTGGAATGTCATACCTCTTTGAATTCGTAGCAAAATTCCCTATCGACCTGTATTCCAAATTGGAAAATAAAATTTTTTGCCATTTTTCGCAAATTTTGATGATTTTATAAAAAACGCGAAAATTTGTAAAATATTTGATTTTCGAAAATCATAAAAATTGCGATAGGGATAGTTAGGCATGTTTATTAGCAGCACAAAACTGCCTTTATTTTAGCTTTACCTCATTTTTTGTCCAAGTTATAGAGAAAACCCCGTATGTAAATATTTAAATTTTGGCAATATTATTATTATTATTTTGTTTTTTTGTTGCTAAAAAATAATCAGTATTTTCCCAATAGCAATAAAACTAGCTGTCCAAAAGTGGAATGTCATACCTCTTTGAAATCGTAGCAAAATTCCCTATCGACCTGTATTCCAAATTGGAAAATAAAATTTTTTGCTATTTTTCGCAAATTTTGATGATGGTACCCCTTATAAAAAACGCGAAAATTTGTAAAATATTTGATTTTCGAAAATCATAAAAATTGCGATAGGGATAGTTAGGCATGTTTATTAGCAGCACAAAACTGTCTTTATTTTAGCTTTACCTCATTTTTTGTCCAAGTTATAGAGAAAACCCCGTATGTAAATATTTAAATTTTGGCAATATTATTATTATTATTTTGTTTTTTTGTTGCTAAAAAATAATCAGTATTTTCCCAATAGCAATAAAACTAGCTGTCCAAAAGTGGAATGTCATACCTCTTTGAAATCGTAGCAAAATTCCCTATCGACCTGTATTCCAAATTGGAAAATAAAATTTTTTGCTATTTTTCGCAAATGTTGATGATGGTACCCCTTATTAAAAACGCGAAAATTTGTAAAATATTTGATTTTCGAAAATCATAAAAATTGCGATAGGGATAGTTAGGCATGTTTATTAGCAGCACAAAACTGCCTTTATTTTAGCTTTACCTCATTTTTTGTCCAAGTTATAGAGAAAACCCCGTATGTAAATATTTAAATTTTGGCAATATTATTATTATTATTTTGTTTTTTTGTTGCTAAAAAATAATCAGTATTTTCCCAATAGCAATAAAACTAGCTGTCAAAAGTGGAATGTCATACCTCTTTGAAATCGTAGCAAAATTCCCTATCGACCTGTATTCCAAATTGGAAAATAAAATTTTTTGCTATTTTTCGCAAATTTTGATGATGGTACCCCTTATAAAAAACGCGAAAATTTGTAAAATATTTGATTTTCGAAAATCATAAAAATTGCGATAGGGATAGTTAGGCATGTTTATTAGCAGCACAAAACTGCCTTTATTTTAGCTTTACCTCATTTTTTGTCCAAGTTATAGAGAAAACACCGTATGTAAATATTTAAATTTTGGCAATATTATTATTATTATTTTGTTTTTTTGTTGCTAAAAAATAATCAGTATTTTCCCAATAGCAATAAAACTAGCTGTCCAAAAGTGGAATGTCATACCTCTTTGAATCCATAGCAAAATTCCCTATGGACCTGTATTCCAAATTGGAAAATAAAATTTTTTGCCATTTTTCGCAAATTTTGATGATGGTACCCCTTATAAAAAACGCGAAAATTTGTAAAATATTTGATTTTCGAAAATCATAAAAATTGCGATAGGGATAGTTAGGCATATTTATTAGCAGCACAAAACTGCCTTTATTTTAGCTTTACCTCCCTTTTTCGCCAAGTTATGGAGAAAACCCCGTATGTAAATATTCAAATTTTGGCAATATTATTATTTTGTTTTTTTGTTGCTAAAAAATAATCAGTATTTCCCAATAACAATAAAACTAGCTGTCCAAAAGTGGAATGTCATACCTCTTTGAATTCGTAGCAAACTTCCCTATCGACCTGTATTCCAAATTGGAAAATAAAATTTTTTGCCATTTTTCGCAAATTTTGATGATGGTACCCCCTTATAAAAAACGCGAAAATTTGTAAAATATTTGATTTTCGAAAATCATAAAAATTGCGATAGGGATAGTTAGGCATGTTTATTAGCAGCACAAAACTGCCTTTATTTTAGATTTACCTCATTTTTTGGCCAAGTTATAGAGAAAACCCCGTATGTAAATATTCAAATTTCGGCAATATTATTATTTTGTTTTTTTGTTGCTAAAAAATAATCAGTATTTCCCAATAACAATAAAACTAGCTGTCCAAAAGTGGAATGTCATACCTCTTTGAATTCGTAGCAAACTTCCCTATCGACCTGTATTCCAAATTGGAAAATAAAATTTTTTGCCATTTTTCGCAAATTTTGATGATGGTACCCCTTATAAAAAACGCGAAAATTTGTAAAATATTTGATTTTCGAAAATCATAAAAATTGCGATAGGGATAGTTAGGCATGTTTATTAGCAGCACAAAACTGTCTTTATTTTAGCTTTACCTCCCTTTTTCGCCAAGTTATGGAGAAAACCCCGTATGTAAATATTCAAATTTTGGCAATATTATTATTATTATTTTGTTTTTTTGTTGATAAAAAATAATCAGTATTTTCCCAATAACCATAAAACTAGCTGTCCAAAAATGGAATGTCACACCTCTTTGAATTCGTAGCAAAATTCCCTATCGACCTGTATTCCAAATTGGAAAATAAAATTTTTTGCTATTTTTCGCAAATTTTGATGATGGTACCCCTTATAAAAAACGCGAAAATTTGTAAAATATTTGATTTTCGAAAATCATAAAAATTGCGATAGGGATAGTTAGGCATGTTTATTAGCAGCACAAAACTGTCTTTATTTTAGCTTTACCTCATTTTTTGGCCAAGTTATAGAGAAAACCCCGTATGTAAATATTCAAATTTTGGCAATATTATTATTTTGTTTTTTTGTTGCTAAAAAATAATCAGTATTTTCCCAATAGCAATAAAACTAGCTGTCCAAAAGTGGAATGTCATACCTCTTTGAATTCGTAGCAAAATTCCCTATCGACCTGTATTCCAAATTGGAAAATAAAATTTTTTGCCATTTTTCGCAAATTTTGATGATGGTACCCCTTATAAAAAACGCGAAAATTTTTAAAATATTTGATTTTCGAAAATCATAAAAATTGCGATAGGGATAGTTAGGCATGTTTATTAGCAGCACAAAACTGTCTTTATTTTAGCTTTACCTCCCTTTTTCGCCAAGTTATGGAGAAAACCCCGTATGTAAATATTCAAATTTTGGCAATATTATTATTATTATTTTGTTTTTTTGTTGATAAAAAATAATCAGTATTTTCCCAATAACCATAAAACTAGCTGTCCAAAAGTGGAATGTCACACCTCTTTGAATTCGTAGCAAAATTCCCTATCGACCTGTATTCCAAATTGGAAAATAAAATTTTTTGCTATTTTTCGCAAATTTTGATGATGGTACCCCTTATAAAAAACGCGAAAATTTGTAAAATATTTGATTTTCGAAAATCATAAAAATTGCGATAGGGATAGTTAGGCATGTTTATTAGCAGCACAAAACTGTCTTTATTTTAGCTTTACCTCATTTTTTGGCCAAGTTATAGAGAAAACCCCGTATGTAAATATTCAAATTTTGGCAATATTATTATTTTGTTTTTTTGTTGCTAAAAAATAATCAGTATTTTCCCAATAGCAATAAAACTAGCTGTCCAAAAGTGGAATGTCATACCTCTTTGAATTCGTAGCAAAATTCCCTATCGACCTGTATTCCAAATTGGAAAATAAAATTTTTTGCCATTTTTCGCAAATTTTGATGATGGTACCCCTTATAAAAAACGCGAAAATTTGTAAAATATTTGATTTTCGAAAATCATAAAAATTGCGATAGGGATAGTTAGGCATGTTTATTAGCAGCACAAAACTGTCTTTATTTTAGCTTTACCTCATTTTTTGGCCAAGTTATAGAGAAAACCCCGTATGTAAATATTCAAATTTTGGCAATATTATTATTATTATTTTGTTTTTTTGTTGCTAAAAAATAATCAGTATTTTCCCAATAGCAATAAAACTAGCTGTCCAAAAGTGGAATGTCATACCTCTTTGAATTCATAGCAAAATTCCCTATCGACCTGTATTCCAAATTGGAAAATAAAATTTTTTGCCATTTTTCGCAAATTTTGATGATGGTACCCCTTATAAAAAACGCGAAAATTTGTAAAATATTTGATATTCGAAAATCATAAAAATTGCGATAGGGATAGATAGGCATGTTTATTAGCAGCACAAAACTGTCTTTATTTTAGCTTTACCTCCCTTTTTCGCCAAGTTATGGAGAAAACCCCGTATGTAAATATTCAAATTTTGGCAATATTATTATTATTATTTTGTTTTTTTGTTGATAAAAAATAATCAGTATTTTCCCAATAACCATAAAACTAGCTGTCCAAAAGTGGAATGTCACACCTCTTTGAATTCGTAGCAAAATTCCCTATCGACCTGTATTCCAAATTGGAAAATAAAATTTTTTGCTATTTTTCGCAAATTTTGATGATGGTACCCCTTATAAAAAACGCGAAAATTTGTAAAATATTTGATTTTCGAAAATCATAAAAATTGCGATAGGGATAGTTAGGCATATTTATTAGCAGCACAAAACTGCCTTTATTTTAGCTTTACCTCCCTTTTTCGCCAAGTTATGGAGAAAACCCCGTATGTAAATATTCAAATTTTGGCAATATTATTATTTTGTTTTTTTGTTGCTAAAAAATAGTCAGTATTTTCCCAATAGCAATAAAACTAGCTGTCCAAAAGTGGAATGTCATACCTCTTTGAATTCATAGCAAAATTCCCTATCGACCTGTATTCCAAATTGGAAAATAAAATTTTTTGCCATTTTTCGAAAATTTTTATTTATTAGCAGCATATTTATTAGCAGCACAAAACTGCCTTTATTTTAGCTTTACCTCCCTTTTTCGCCAAGTTATGGAGAAAACCCCGTATGTAAATATTCAAATTTTGGCAATATTATTATTTTGTTTTTTTGTTGCTAAAAAATAATCAGTATTTTCCCAATAGCAATAAAACTAGCTGTCCAAAAGTGGAATGTCATACCTCTTTGAATTCGTAGCAAAATTCCCTATCGACCTGTATTCCAAATTGGAAAATAAAATTTTTTGCCATTTTTCGCAAATTTTGATGATGGTACCCCTTATAAAAAACGCGAAAATTTGTAAAATATTTGATTTTCGAAAATCATAAAATTGCGATAGGGATAATTAGGCATGTTTATTAGCAGCACAAAACTGCCTTTATTTTAGCTTTACCTCATTTTTTTCCAAGTTATAGAGAAAACCCCGTATGTAAATATTTAAATTTTGGCAATATTATTATTATTATTTTGTTTTTTTGTTGCTAAAAAATAATCAGTATTTTCCCAATAGCAATAAAACTAGCTGTCCAAAAGTGGAATGTCATACCTCTTTGAATCCATAGCAAAATTCCCTATGGACCTGTATTCCAAATTGGAAAATAAAATTTTTTGCCATTTTTCGCAAATTTTGATGATGGTACCCCTTATAAAAAACGCGAAAATTTGTAAAATATTTGATTTTCGAAAATCATAAAAATTGCGATAGGGATAGTTAGGCATATTTATTAGCAGCACAAAACTGCCTTTATTTTAGCTTTACCTCCCTTTTTCGCCAAGTTATGGAGAAAACCCCGTATGTAAATATTCAAATTTTGGCAATATTATTATTTTGTTTTTTGTTGCTAAAAAATAATCAGTATTTCCCAATAACAATAAAACTAGCTGTCCAAAAGTGGAATGTCATACCTCTTTGAATTCGTAGCAAAATTCCCTATCGACCTGTATTCCAAATTGGAAAATAAAATTTTTTGCCATTTTTCGCAAATTTTGATGATGGTACCCCTTATAAAAACGCGAAAATATGTAAAATATTTGATTTTCGAAATCATAAAAATTGCGATAGGGATAGTTAGGCATATTTATTAGCAGCACAAAACTGCCTTTATTTTAGCTTTACCTCCCTTTTTCGCCAAGTTATGGAGAAAACCCCGTATGTAAATATTCAAATTTTGGCAATATTATTATTTTGTTTTTTTGTTGCTAAAAAATAATCAGTATTTCCCAATAACAATAAAACTAGCTGTCCAAAAGTGGAATGTCATACCTCTTTGAATTCGTAGCAAAATTCCCTATCGACCTGTATTCCAAATTGGAAAATAAAATTTTTTGCCATTTTTCGCAAATTTTGATGATGGTACCCCTTATAAAAAACGCGAAAATATGTAAAATATTTGATTTTCGAAAATCATAAAAATTTCGATAGGGATAGTTAGGCATATTTATTAGCAGCACAAAACTGCCTTTATTTTAGCTTTACCTCCCTTTTTCGCCAAGTTATGGAGAAAACCCCGTATGTAAATATTCAAATTTTGGCAATATTATTATTTTGTTTTTTTGTTGCTAAAAAATAATCAGTATTTTCCCAATAACAATAAAACTAGCTGTCCAAAAGTGGAATGTCATACCTCTTTGAATTCGTAGCAAAATTCCCTATCGACCTGTATTCCAAATTGGAAAATAAAATTTTTTGCCATTTTTCGCAAATTTTGATGATATACCCCTTATAAAAAACGCGAAAATTTGTAAAATATTTGATTTTCGAAAATCATAAAAATTGCGATAGGGATAGTTAGGCATATTTATTAGCAGCACAAAACTGCCTTTATTTTAGCTTTACCTCCCTTTTTCGCCAAGTTATGGAGAAAACCCCGTATGTAAATAATCAAATTTTGGCAATATTATTATTTTGTTTTTTTGTTGCTAAAAAATAATCAGTATTTTCCCAATAGCAATAAAACTAGCTGTCCAAAAGTGGAATGTCATACCTCTTTGAATTCATAGCAAAATTCCCTATCGACCTGTATTCCAAATTGGAAAATAAAATTTTTTGCCATTTTTCGCAAATTTTGATGATGGTACCCCTTATAAAAAACGCGAAAATTTGTAAAATATTTGATTTTCGAAAATCATAAAAATTGCGATAGGGATAGTTAGGCATATTTATTAGCAGCACAAAACTGCCTTTATTTTAGCTTTACCTCCCTTTTTCGCCAAGTTATGGAGAAAACCCCGTATGTAAATATTCAAATTTTGGCAATATTATTATTATTATTTTGTTTTTTTGTTGATAAAAAATAATCAGTATTTTCCCAATAGCAATAAAACTAGCTGTCCAAAAGTGGAATGTCATACCTCTTTGAATTCATAGCAAAATTCCCTATCGACCTGTATTCCAAATTGGAAAATAAAATTTTTTGCCATTTTTCGCAAATTTTGATGATGATTTTGATTCCTTATAAAAAACGCGAAAATTTGTAAAATATTTGATTTTCGAAAATCATAAAAATTGCGATAGGGATAGTTAGGCATATTTATTAGCAGCACAAAACTGCCTTTATTTTAGCTTTACCTCCCTTTTTCGCCAAGTTATGGAGAAAACCCCGTATGTAAATATTCAAATTTTGGCAATATTATTATTTTGTTTTTTTGTTGCTAAAAAATAATCAGTATTTTCCCAATAGCAATAAAACTAGCTGTCCAAAAGTGGAATGTCATACCTCTTTGAATCCATAGCAAAATTCCCTATGGACCTGTATTCCAAATTGGAAAATAAAATTTTTTGCTATTTTTCGCAAATTTTGATGATGGTACCCCTTATAAAAAACGCGAAAATTTGTAAAATATTTGATTTTCGAAAATCATAAAAATTGCGATAGGGATAGTTAGGCATGTTTATTAGCAGCACAAAACTGTCTTTATTTTAGCTTTACCACATTTTTTGGCCAAGTTATAGAGAAAACCCCGTATGTAAATATTCAAATTTTGGCAATATTATTATTTTGTTTTTTTGTTGCTAAAAAATAATCAGTATTTTCCCAATAACCATAAAACTAGCTGTCCAAAAGTGGAATGTCACACCTCTTTGAATTCGTAGCAAAATTCCCTATCGACCTGTATTCCAAATTGGAAAACAAAATTTTTTGCCATTTTTCGCAAATTTTGATGATGGTACCCCTTATAAAAAACGCGAAAATTTGTAAAATATTTGATTTTCGAAAATCATAAAAATTGCGATAGGGATAGTTAGGCATGTTTATTAGCAGCACAAAACTGTCTTTATTTTAGCTTTACCTCCCTTTTTCGCCAAGTTATGGAGAAAACCCCGTATGTAAATATTCAAATTTTGGCAATATTATTATTATTATTTTGTTTTTTTGTTGATAAAAAATAATCAGTATTTTCCCAATAACCATAAAACTAGCTGTCCAAAAGTGGAATGTCACACCTCTTTGAATTCGTAGCAAAATTCCCTATCGACCTGTATTCCAAATTGGAAAACAAAATTTTTTGCCATTTTTCGCAAATTTTGATGATGGTACCCCTTATAAAAAACGCGAAAATTTGTAAAATATTTGATTTTCGAAAATCATAAAAATTGCGATAGGGATAGTTAGGCATATTTATTAGCAGCACAAAACTGCCTTTATTTTAGCTTTACCTCCCTTTTTCGCCAAGTTATGGAGAAAACCCCGTATGTAAATATTCAAATTTTGGCAATATTATTATTTTGTTTTTTTGTTGCTAAAAAATAATCAGTATTTCCCAATAACAATAAAACTAGCTGTCCAAAAGTGGAATGTCATACCTCTTTGAATTCGTAGCAAAATTCCCTATCGACCTGTATTCCAAATTGGAAAATAAAATTTTTTGCCATTTTTCGCAAATTTTGATGATGGTACCCCTTATAAAAAACGCGAAAATATGTAAAATATTTGATTTTCGAAAATCATAAAAATTGCGATAGGGATAGTTAGGCATATTTATTAGCAGCACAAAACTGCCTTTATTTTAGCTTTACCTCCCTTTTTCGCCAAGTTATGGAGAAAACCCCGTATGTAAATATTCAAATTTTGGCAATATTATTATTTTGTTTTTTTGTTGCTAAAAAATAATCAGTATTTCCCAATAACAATAAAACTAGCTGTCCAAAAGTGGAATGTCATACCTCTTTGAATTCGTAGCAAAATTCCCTATCGACCTGTATTCCAAATTGGAAAATAAAATTTTTTGCCATTTTTCGCAAATTTTGATGATGGTACCCCTTATAAAAAACGCGAAAATATGTAAAATATTTGATTTTCGAAAATCATAAAAATTTCGATAGGGATAGTTAGGCATATTTATTAGCAGCACAAAACTGCCTTTATTTTAGCTTTACCTCCCTTTTTCGCCAAGTTATGGAGAAAACCCCGTATGTAAATATTCAAATTTTGGCAATATTATTATTTTGTTTTTTTGTTGCTAAAAAATAATCAGTATTTTCCCAATAACAATAAAACTAGCTGTCCAAAAGTGGAATGTCATACCTCTTTGAATTCGTAGCAAAATTCCCTATCGACCTGTATTCCAAATTGGAAAATAAAATTTTTTGCCATTTTTCGCAAATTTTGATGATATACCCCTTATAAAAAACGCGAAAATTTGTAAAATATTTGATTTTCGAAAATCATAAAAATTGCGATAGGGATAGTTAGGCATATTTATTAGCAGCACAAAACTGCCTTTATTTTAGCTTTACCTCCCTTTTTCGCCAAGTTATGGAGAAAACCCCGTATGTAAATAATCAAATTTTGGCAATATTATTATTTTGTTTTTTTGTTGCTAAAAAATAATCAGTATTTTCCCAATAGCAATAAAACTAGCTGTCCAAAAGTGGAATGTCATACCTCTTTGAATTCATAGCAAAATTCCCTATCGACCTGTATTCCAAATTGGAAAATAAAATTTTTTGCCATTTTTCGCAAATTTTGATGATGGTACCCCTTATAAAAAACGCGAAAATTTGTAAAATATTTGATTTTCGAAAATCATAAAAATTGCGATAGGGATAGTTAGGCATATTTATTAGCAGCACAAAACTGCCTTTATTTTAGCTTTACCTCCCTTTTTCGCCAAGTTATGGAGAAAACCCCGTATGTAAATATTCAAATTTTGGCAATATTATTATTATTATTTTGTTTTTTTGTTGATAAAAAATAATCAGTATTTTCCCAATAACCATAAAACTAGCTGTCCAAAAGTGGAATGTCACACCTCTTTGAATTCGTAGCAAAATTCCCTATCGACCTGTATTCCAAATTGGAAAATAAAATTTTTTGCTATTTTTCGCAAATTTTGATGATGGTACCCCTTATAAAAAACGCGAAAATTTGTAAAATATTTGATTTTCGAAAATCATAAAAATTGCGATAGGGATAGTTAGGCATATTTATTAGCAGCACAAAACTGTCTTTATTTTAGCTTTACCACATTTTTTGGCCAAGTTATAGAGAAAACCCCGTATGTAAATATTCAAATTTTGGCAATATTATTATTTTGTTTTTTTGTTGCTAAAAAATAATCAGTATTTTCCCAATAACCATAAAACTAGCTGTCCAAAAGTGGAATGTCACACCTCTTTGAATTCGTAGCAAAATTCCCTATCGACCTGTATTCCAAATTGGAAAACAAAATTTTTTGCCATTTTTCGCAAATTTTGATGATGGTACCCCTTATAAAAAACGCGAAAATTTGTAAAATATTTGATTTTCGAAAATCATAAAAATTGCGATAGGGATAGTTAGGCATGTTTATTAGCAGCACAAAACTGTCTTTATTTTAGCTTTACCTCCCTTTTTCGCCAAGTTATGGAGAAAACCCCGTATGTAAATATTCAAATTTTGGCAATATTATTATTATTATTTTGTTTTTTTGTTGATAAAAAATAATCAGTATTTTCCCAATAACCATAAAACTAGCTGTCCAAAAGTGGAATGTCACACCTCTTTGAATTCGTAGCAAAATTCCCTATCGACCTGTATTCCAAATTGGAAAACAAAATTTTTTGCCATTTTTCGCAAATTTTGATGATGGTACCCCTTATAAAAAACGCGAAAATTTGTAAAATATTTGATTTTCGAAAATCATAAAAATTGCGATAGGGATAGTTAGGCATGTTTATTAGCAGCACAAAACTGTCTTTATTTTAGCTTTACCTCATTTTTTGGCCAAGTTATAGAGAAAACCCCGTATGTAAATATTCAAATTTTGGCAATATTATTATTTTGTTTTTTTGTTGCTAAAAAATAATCAGTATTTTCCCAATAGCAATAAAACTAGCTGTCCAAAAGTGGAATGTCATACCTCTTTGAATTCATAGCAAAATTCCCTATCGACCTGTATTCCAAATTGGAAAATAAAATTTTTTGCCATTTTTCGCAAATTTTGATGATGGTACCCCTTATAAAAAACGCGAAAATTTGTAAAATATTTGATTTTCGAAAATCATAAAAATTGCGATAGGGATAGTTAGGCATATTTATTAGCAGCACAAAACTGCCTTTATTTTAGCTTTACCTCCCTTTTTCGCCAAGTTATGGAGAAAACCCCGTATGTAAATATTCAAATTTTGGCAATATTATTATTTTGTTTTTTTGTTGCTAAAAAATAATCAGTATTTCCCAATAACAATAAAACTAGCTGTCCAAAAGTGGAATGTCATACCTCTTTGAATTCGTAGCAAAATTCCCTATCGACCTGTATTCCAAATTGGAAAATAAAATTTTTTGCCATTTTTCGCAAATTTTGATGATGGTACCCCTTATAAAAAACGCGAAAATATGTAAAATATTTGATTTTCGAAAATCATAAAAATTGCGATAGGGATAGTTAGGCATATTTATTAGCAGCACAAAACTGCCTTTATTTTAGCTTTACCTCCCTTTTTCGCCAAGTTATGGAGAAAACCCCGTATGTAAATATTCATATTTTGGCAATATTATTATTTTGTTTTTTTGTTGCTAAAAAATAATCAGTATTTCCCAATAACAATAAAACTAGCTGTCCAAAAGTGGAATGTCATACCTCTTTGAATTCGTAGCAAAATTCCCTATCGACCTGTATTCCAAATTGGAAAATAAAATTTTTTGCCATTTTTCGCAAATTTTGATGATGGTACCCCTTATAAAAAACGCGAAAATTTGTAAAATATTTGATTTTCGAAAATCATAAAAATTGCGATAGGGATAGTTAGGCATATTTATTAGCAGCACAAAACTGCCTTTATTTTAGCTTTACCTCCCTTTTTCGCCAAGTTATGGAGAAAACCCCGTATGTAAATAATCAAATTTTGGCAATATTATTATTTTGTTTTTTTGTTGCTAAAAAATAATCAGTATTTTCCCAATAGCAATAAAACTAGCTGTCCAAAAGTGGAATGTCATACCTCTTTGAATTCATAGCAAAATTCCCTATCGACCTGTATTCCAAATTGGAAAATAAAATTTTTTGCCATTTTTCGCAAATTTTGATGATGGTACCCCTTATAAAAAACGCGAAAATTTGTAAAATATTTGATTTTCGAAAATCATAAAAATTGCGATAGGGATAGTTAGGCATATTTATTAGCAGCACAAAACTGCCTTTATTTTAGCTTTACCTCCCTTTTTCGCCAAGTTATGGAGAAAACCCCGTATGTAAATATTCATATTTTGGCAATATTATTATTTTGTTTTTTTGTTGCTAAAAAATAATCAGTATTTCCCAATAACAATAAAACTAGCTGTCCAAAAGTGGAATGTCATACCTCTTTGAATTCGTAGCAAAATTCCCTATCGACCTGTATTCCAAATTGGAAAATAAAATTTTTGCCATTTTTCGCAAATTTTGATGATGGTACCCCTTATAAAAAACGCGAAAATATGTAAAATATTTGATTTTCGAAAATCATAAAAATTGCGATAGGGATAGTTAGGCATATTTATTAGCAGCACAAAACTGCCTTTATTTTAGCTTTACCTCCCTTTTTCGCCAAGTTATGGAGAAAACCCCGTATGTAAATATTCAAATTTTGGCAATATTATTATTTTGTTTTTTTGTTGCTAAAAAATAATCAGTATTTTCCCAATAACAATAAAACTAGCTGTCCAAAAGTGGAATGTCATACCTCTTTGAATTCGTAGCAAAATTCCCTATCGACCTGTATTCCAAATTGGAAAATAAAATTTTTTGCCATTTTTCGCAAATTTTGATGATGGTACCCCTTATAAAAAACGCGAAAATTTGTAAAATATTTGATTTTCGAAAATCATAAAAATTGCGATAGGGATAGTTAGGCATATTTATTAGCAGCACAAAACTGCCTTTATTTTAGCTTTACCTCCCTTTTTCGCCAAGTTATGGAGAAAACCCCGTATGTAAATAATCAAATTTTGGCAATATTATTATTTTGTTTTTTTGTTGCTAAAAAATAATCAGTATTTTCCCAATAGCAATAAAACTAGCTGTCCAAAAGTGGAATGTCATACCTCTTTGAATTCATAGCAAAATTCCCTATCGACCTGTATTCCAAATTGGAAAATAAAATTTTTTGCCATTTTTCGCAAATTTTGATGATGGTACCCCTTATAAAAAACGCGAAAATTTGTAAAATATTTGATTTTCGAAAATCATAAAAATTGCGATAGGGATAGTTAGGCATATTTATTAGCAGCACAAAACTGCCTTTATTTTAGCTTTACCTCCCTTTTTCGCCAAGTTATGGAGAAAACCCCGTATGTAAATATTCAAATTTTGGCAATATTATTATTATTATTTTGTTTTTTTGTTGATAAAAAATAATCAGTATTTTCCCAATAACCATAAAACTAGCTGTCCAAAAGTGGAATGTCACACCTCTTTGAATTCGTAGCAAAATTCCCTATCGACCTGTATTCCAAATTGGAAAATAAAATTTTTTGCTATTTTTCGCAAATTTTGATGATGGTACCCCTTATAAAAAACGCGAAAATTTGTAAAATATTTGATTTTCGAAAATCATAAAAATTGCGATAGGGATAGTTAGGCATGTTTATTAGCAGCACAAAACTGTCTTTATTTTAGCTTTACCACATTTTTTGGCCAAGTTATAGAGAAAACCCCGTATGTAAATATTCAAATTTTGGCAATATTATTATTTTGTTTTTTGTTGCTAAAAAATAATCAGTATTTTCCCAATAACCATAAAACTAGCTGTCCAAAAGTGGAATGTCACACCTCTTTGAATTCGTAGCAAAATTCCCTATCGACCTGTATTCCAAATTGGAAAACAAAATTTTTTGCCATTTTTCGCAAATTTTGATGATGGTACCCCTTATAAAAAACGCGAAAATTTGTAAAATATTTGATTTTCGAAAATCATAAAAATTGCGATAGGGATAGTTAGGCATGTTTATTAGCAGCACAAAACTGTCTTTATTTTAGCTTTACCTCCCTTTTTCGCCAAGTTATGGAGAAAACCCCGTATGTAAATATTCAAATTTTGGCAATATTATTATTATTATTTTGTTTTTTTGTTGATAAAAAATAATCAGTATTTTCCCAATAACCATAAAACTAGCTGTCCAAAAGTGGAATGTCACACCTCTTTGAATTCGTAGCAAAATTCCCTATCGACCTGTATTCCAAATTGGAAAATAAAATTTTTTGCTATTTTTCGCAAATTTTGATGATGGTACCCCTTATAAAAAACGCGAAAATTTGTAAAATATTTGATTTTCGAAAATCATAAAAATTGCGATAGGGATAGTTAGGCATGTTTATTAGCAGCACAAAACTGTCTTTATTTTAGCTTTACCTCATTTTTTGGCCAAGTTATAGAGAAAACCCCGTATGTAAATATTCAAATTTTGGCAATATTATTATTTTGTTTTTTTGTTGCTAAAAAATAATCAGTATTTTCCCAATAGCAATAAAACTAGCTGTCCAAAAGTGGAATGTCATACCTCTTTGAATTCGTAGCAAAATTCCCTATCGACCTGTATTCCAAATTGGAAAATAAAATTTTTTGCCATTTTTCGCAAATTTTGATGATGGTACCCCTTATAAAAAACGCGAAAATTTGTAAAATATTTGATTTTCGAAAATCATAAAAATTGCGATAGGGATAGTTAGGCATATTTATTAGCAGCACAAAACTGCCTTTATTTTAGCTTTACCTCCCTTTTTCGCCAAGTTATGGAGAAAACCCCGTATGTAAATATTCAAATTTTGGCAATATTATTATTATTATTTTGTTTTTTTGTTGCTAAAAAATAATCAGTATTTTCCCAATAGCAATAAAACTAGCTGTCCAAAAGTGGAATGTCATACCTCTTTGAATTCATAGCAAAATTCCCTATCGACCTGTATTCCAAATTGGAAAATAAAATTTTTTGCCATTTTTCGCAAATTTTGATGATGGTACCCCTTATAAAAAACGCGAAAATTTGTAAAATATTTGATTTTCGAAAATCATAAAAATTGCGATAGGGATAGTTAGGCATATTTATTAGCAGCACAAAACTGCCTTTATTTTAGCTTTACCTCCCTTTTTCGCCAAGTTATGGAGAAAACCCCGTATGTAAATATTCAAATTTTGGCAATATTATTATTTTGTTTTTTTGTTGCTAAAAAATAATCAGTATTTTCCCAATAGCAATAAAACTAGCTGTCCAAAAGTGGAATGTCATACCTCTTTGAATTCATAGCAAAATTCCCTATCGACCTGTATTCCAAATTGGAAAATAAAATTTTTTGCCATTTTTCGAAAATTTTTATTTATTAGCAGCATATTTATTAGCAGCACAAAACTGCCTTTATTTTAGCTTTACCTCCCTTTTTCGCCAAGTTATGGAGAAAACCCCGTATGTAAATATTCAAATTTTGGCAATATTATTATTTTGTTTTTTTGTTGCTAAAAAATAATCAGTATTTTCCCAATAGCAATAAAACTAGCTGTCCAAAAGTGGAATGTCATACCTCTTTGAATTCGTAGCAAAATTCCCTATCGACCTGTATTCCAAATTGGAAAATAAAATTTTTTGCCATTTTTCGCAAATTTTGATGATGGTACCCCTTATAAAAAACGCGAAAATTTGTAAAATATTTGATTTTCGAAAATCATAAAATTGCGATAGGGATAGTTAGGCATGTTTATTAGCAGCACAAAACTGCCTTTATTTTAGCTTTACCTCATTTTTTTCCAAGTTATAGAGAAAACCCCGTATGTAAATATTTAAATTTTGGCAATATTATTATTATTATTTTGTTTTTTTGTTGCTAAAAAATAATCAGTATTTTCCCAATAGCAATAAAACTAGCTGTCCAAAAGTGGAATGTCATACCTCTTTGAATCCATAGCAAAATTCCCTATGGACCTGTATTCCAAATTGGAAAATAAAATTTTTTGCCATTTTTCGCAAATTTTGATGATGGTACCCCTTATAAAAAACGCGAAAATTTGTAAAATATTTGATTTTCGAAAATCATAAAAATTGCGATAGGGATAGTTAGGCATATTTATTAGCAGCACAAAACTGCCTTTATTTTAGCTTTACCTCCCTTTTTCGCCAAGTTATGGAGAAAACCCCGTATGTAAATATTCAAATTTTGGCAATATTATTATTTTGTTTTTTTGTTGCTAAAAAATAATCAGTATTTTCCCAATAGCAATAAAACTAGCTGTCCAAAAGTGGAATGTCATACCTCTTTGAATCCATAGCAAAATTCCCTATGGACCTGTATTCCAAATTGGAAAATAAAATTTTTTGCCATTTTTCGCAAATTTTGATGATGGTACCCCTTATAAAAAACGCGAAAATTTGTAAAATATTTGATTTTCGAAAATCATAAAAATTGCGATAGGGATAGTTAGGCATATTTATTAGCAGCACAAAACTGCCTTTATTTTAGCTTTACCTCCCTTTTTCGCCAAGTTATGGAGAAAACCCCGTATGTAAATATTCAAATTTTGGCAATATTATTATTATTATTTTGTTTTTTTGTTGCTAAAAAATAATCAGTATTTTCCCAATAGCAATAAAACTAGCTGTCCAAAAGTGGAATGTCATACCTCTTTGAATTCATAGCAAAATTCCCTATCGACCTGTATTCCAAATTGGAAAATAAAATTTTTTGCCATTTTTCGCAAATTTTGATGATGGTACCCCTTATAAAAAACGCGAAAATTTTTAAAATATTTGATTTTCGAAAATCATAAAAATTGCGATAGGGATAGATTGGCATATTTATTAGCAGCACAAAACTGCCTTTATTTTAGCTTTACCTCATTTTATGTCCAAGTTATAGAGAAAACCACGTATGTAAATATTTAAATTTTGGCAATATTATTATTATTATTTTGTTTTTTTGTTGCTAAAAAATAATCAGTATTTTCCCAATAGCAATAAAACTAGCTGTCCAAAAGTGGAATGTCATACCTCTTTGAATTCGTAGCAAAATTCCCTATCGACCTGTATTCCAAATTGGAAAATAAAATTTTTTGCCATTTTTCGCAAATTTTGATGATGGTACCCCTTATAAAAAACGCGAAAATTTGTAAAATATTTGATTTTCGAAAATCATAAAAATTGCGATAGGGATAGTTAGGCATGTTTATTAGCAGCACAAAACTGCCTTTATTTTAGCTTTACCTCATTTTTTGTCCAAGTTATAGAGAAAACCCCGTATGTAAATATTTAAATTTTGGCAATATTATTATTATTATTTTGTTTTTTTGTTGCTAAAAAATAATCAGTATTTTCCCAATAGCAATAAAACTAGCTGTCCAAAAGTGGAATGTCATACCTCTTTGAATCCATAGCAAAATTCCCTATGGACCTGTATTCCAAATTGGAAAATAAAATTTTTTGCCATTTTTCGCAAATTTTTATTTATTAGCAGCATATTTATTAGCAGCACAAAACTGCCTTTATTTTAGCTTTACCTCCCTTTTTCGCCAAGTTATGGAGAAAACCCCGTATGTAAATATTCAAATTTTGGCAATATTATTATTTTGTTTTTTTGTTGCTAAAAAATAATCAGTATTTTCCCAATAGCAATAAAACTAGCTGTCCAAAAGTGGAATGTCATACCTCTTTGAATTCATAGCAAAATTCCCTATCGACCTGTATTCCAAATTGGAAAATAAAATTTTTTGCCATTTTTCGAAAATTTTTATTTATTAGCAGCATATTTATTAGCAGCACAAAACTGCCTTTATTTTAGCTTTACCTCCCTTTTTCGCCAAGTTATGGAGAAAACCCCGTATGTAAATATTCAAATTTTGGCAATATTATTATTTTGTTTTTTTGTTGCTAAAAAATAATCAGTATTTTCCCAATAGCAATAAAACTAGCTGTCCAAAAGTGGAATGTCATACCTCTTTGAATTCGTAGCAAAATTCCCTATCGACCTGTATTCCAAATTGGAAAATAAAATTTTTTGCCATTTTTCGCAAATTTTGATGATGGTACCCCTTATAAAAAACGCGAAAATTTGTAAAATATTTGATTTTCGAAAATCATAAAATTGCGATAGGGATAGTTAGGCATGTTTATTAGCAGCACAAAACTGCCTTTATTTTAGCTTTACCTCATTTTTTTCCAAGTTATAGAGAAAACCCCGTATGTAAATATTTAAATTTTGGCAATATTATTATTATTATTTTGTTTTTTTGTTGCTAAAAAATAATCAGTATTTTCCCAATAGCAATAAAACTAGCTGTCCAAAAGTGGAATGTCATACCTCTTTGAATCCATAGCAAAATTCCCTATGGACCTGTATTCCAAATTGGAAAATAAAATTTTTTGCCATTTTTCGCAAATTTTGATGATGGTACCCCTTATAAAAAACGCGAAAATTTGTAAAATATTTGATTTTCGAAAATCATAAAAATTGCGATAGGGATAGTTAGGCATATTTATTAGCAGCACAAAACTGCCTTTATTTTAGCTTTACCTCCCTTTTTCGCCAAGTTATGGAGAAAACCCCGTATGTAAATAATCAAATTTTGGCAATATTATTATTTTGTTTTTTTGTTGCTAAAAAATAATCAGTATTTTCCCAATAGCAATAAAACTAGCTGTCCAAAAGTGGAATGTCATACCTCTTTGAATTCATAGCAAAATTCCCTATCGACCTGTATTCCAAATTGGAAAATAAAATTTTTTGCCATTTTTCGCAAATTTTGATGATGGTACCCCTTATAAAAAACGCGAAAATTTGTAAAATATTTGATTTTCGAAAATCATAAAAATTGCGATAGGGATAGATAGGCATATTTATTAGCAGCACAAAACTGCCTTTATTTTAGCTTTACCTCATTTTATGTCCAAGTTATAGAGAAAACCACGTATGTAAATATTTAAATTTTGGCAATATTATTATTATTATTTTGGTTTTTTGTTGCTAAAAAATAATCAGTATTTTCCCAATAGCAATAAAACTAGCTGTCCAAAAGTGGAATGTCATACCTCTTTGAATTCATAGCAAAATTCCCTATCGACCTGTATTCCAAATTGGAAAATAAAATTTTTTGCCATTTTTCGAAAATTTTTATTTATTAGCAGCATATTTATTAGCAGCACAAAACTGCCTTTATTTTAGCTTTACCTCCCTTTTTCGCCAAGTTATGGAGAAAACCCCGTATGTAAATATTCAAATTTTGGCAATATTATTATTTTGTTTTTTTGTTGCTAAAAAATAATCAGTATTTTCCCAATAGCAATAAAACTAGCTGTCCAAAAGTGGAATGTCATACCTCTTTGAATTCGTAGCAAAATTCCCTATCGACCTGTATTCCAAATTGGAAAATAAAATTTTTTGCCATTTTTCGCAAATTTTGATGATGGTACCCCTTATAAAAAACGCGAAAATTTGTAAAATATTTGATTTTCGAAAATCATAAAAATTGCGATAGGGATAGTTAGGCATATTTATTAGCAGCACAAAACTGCCTTTATTTTAGCTTTACCTCCCTTTTTCGCCAAGTTATGGAGAAAACCCCGTATGTAAATATTCAAATTTTGGCAATATTATTATTTTGTTTTTTTGTTGCTAAAAAATAATCAGTATTTCCCAATAACAATAAAACTAGCTGTCCAAAAGTGGAATGTCATACCTCTTTGAATTCGTAGCAAAATTCCCTATCGACCTGTATTCCAAATTGGAAAATAAAATTTTTTGCCATTTTTCGCAAATTTTGATGATGGTACCCCTTATAAAAAACGCGAAAATTTGTAAAATATTTGATTTTCGAAAATCATAAAAATTGCGATAGGGATAGTTAGGCATATTTATTAGCAGCACAAAACTGCCTTTATTTTAGCTTTACCTCCCTTTTTCGCCAAGTTATGGAGAAAACCCCGTATGTAAATATTCAAATTTTGGCAATATTATTATTTTGTTTTTTTGTTGCTAAAAAATAATCAGTATTTTCCCAATAACAATAAAACTAGCTGTCCAAAAGTGGAATGTCATACCTCTTTGAATTCGTAGCAAAATTCCCTATCGACCTGTATTCCAAATTGGAAAATAAAATTTTTTGCCATTTTTCGCAAATTTTGATGATTTTATAAAAAACGCGAAAATTTGTAAAATATTTGATTTTCGAAAATCATAAAAATTGCGATAGGGATAGTTAGGCATGTTTATTAGCAGCACAAAACTGCCTTTATTTTAGCTTTACCTCATTTTTTGTCCAAGTTATAGAGAAAACCCCGTATGTAAATATTTAAATTTTGGCAATATTATTATTATTATTTTGTTTTTTTGTTGCTAAAAAATAATCAGTATTTTCCCAATAACAATAAAACTAGCTGTCCAAAAGTGGAATGTCATACCTCTTTGAATTCGTAGCAAAATTCCCTATCGACCTGTATTCCAAATTGGAAAATAAAATTTTTTGCCATTTTTCGCAAATTTTGATGATTTTATAAAAAACGCGAAAATTTGTAAAATATTTGATTTTCGAAAATCATAAAAATTGCGATAGGGATAGTTAGGCATGTTTATTAGCAGCACAAAACTGCCTTTATTTTAGCTTTACCTCATTTTTTGTCCAAGTTATAGAGAAAACCCCGTATGTAAATATTTAAATTTTGGCAATATTATTATTATTATTTTGTTTTTTTGTTGCTAAAAAATAATCAGTATTTTCCCAATAGCAATAAAACTAGCTGTCCAAAAGTGGAATGTCATACCTCTTTGAAATCGTAGCAAAATTCCCTATCGACCTGTATTCCAAATTGGAAAATAAAATTTTTTGCTATTTTTCGCAAATTTTGATGATGGTATATATATATATAAAAAACGCGAAAATTTGTAAAATATTTGATTTTCGAAAATCATAAAAATTGCGATAGGGATAGTTAGGCATGTTTATTAGCAGCACAAAACTGCCTTTATTTTAGCTTTACCTCATTTTTTGGCCCAGTTATAGAGAAAACCCCGTATGTAAATATTCAAATTTTGGCAATATTATTATTTTGTTTTTTTGTTGCTAAAAAATAATCAGTATTTTCCCAATAGCAATAAAACTAGCTGTCCAAAAGTGGAATGTCATACCTCTTTGAAATCGTAGCAAAATTCCCTATCGACCTGTATTCCAAATTGGAAAATAAAATTTTTTGCTATTTTTCGCAAATTTTGATGATGGTACCCCTTATAAAAAACGCGAAAATTTGTAAAATATTTGATTTTCGAAAATCATAAAAATTGCGATAGGGATAGTTAGGCATATTTATTAGCAGCACAAAACTGCCTTTATTTTAGCTTTACCTCCCTTTTTCGCCAAGTTATGGAGAAAACCCCGTATGTAAATATTCAAATTTTGGCAATATTATTATTTTGTTTTTTTGTTGCTAAAAAATAATCAGTATTTTCCCAATAGCAATAAAACTAGCTGTCCAAAAGTGGAATGTCATACCTCTTTGAATCCATAGCAAAATTCCCTATGGACCTGTATTCCAAATTGGAAAATAAAATTTTTTGCCATTTTTCGCAAATTTTGATGATTTTATAAAAAACGCGAAAATTTGTAAAATATTTGATTTTCGAAAATCATAAAAATTGCGATAGGGATAGTTAGGCATGTTTATTAGCAGCACAAAACTGCCTTTATTTTAGCTTTACCTCATTTTTTGTCCAAGTTATAGAGAAAACCCCGTATGTAAATATTTAAATTTTGGCAATATTATTATTATTATTTTGTTTTTTTGTTGCTAAAAAATAATCAGTATTTTCCCAATAACAATAAAACTAGCTGTCCAAAAGTGGAATGTCATACCTCTTTGAATTCGTAGCAAAATTCCCTATCGACCTGTATTCCAAATTGGAAAATAAAATTTTTTGCCATTTTTCGCAAATTTTGATGATTTTATAAAAAACGCGAAAATTTGTAAAATATTTGATTTTCGAAAATCATAAAAATTGCGATAGGGATAGTTAGGCATGTTTATTAGCAGCACAAAACTGCCTTTATTTTAGCTTTACCTCATTTTTTGTCCAAGTTATAGAGAAAACCCCGTATGTAAATATTTAAATTTTGGCAATATTATTATTATTATTTTGTTTTTTTGTTGCTAAAAAATAATCAGTATTTTCCCAATAGCAATAAAACTAGCTGTCCAAAAGTGGAATGTCATACCTCTTTGAAATCGTAGCAAAATTCCCTATCGACCTGTATTCCAAATTGGAAAATAAAATTTTTTGCTATTTTTCGCAAATTTTGATGATGGTATATATATATATAAAAAACGCGAAAATTTGTAAAATATTTGATTTTCGAAAATCATAAAAATTGCGATAGGGATAGTTAGGCATGTTTATTAGCAGCACAAAACTGCCTTTATTTTAGCTTTACCTCATTTTTTGGCCCAGTTATAGAGAAAACCCCGTATGTAAATATTCAAATTTTGGCAATATTATTATTTTGTTTTTTTGTTGCTAAAAAATAATCAGTATTTTCCCAATAGCAATAAAACTAGCTGTCCAAAAGTGGAATGTCATACCTCTTTGAAATCGTAGCAAAATTCCCTATCGACCTGTATTCCAAATTGGAAAAAAAATTTTTTGCTATTTTTCGCAAATTTTGATGATGGTACCCCTTATAAAAAACGCGAAAATTTGTAAAATATTTGATTTTCGAAAATCATAAAAATTGCGATAGGGATAGTTAGGCATATTTATTAGCAGCACAAAACTGCCTTTATTTTAGCTTTACCTCCCTTTTTCGCCAAGTTATGGAGAAAACCCCGTATGTAAATATTCAAATTTTGGCAATATTATTATTTTGTTTTTTTGTTGCTAAAAAATAATCAGTATTTTCCCAATAGCAATAAAACTAGCTGTCCAAAAGTGGAATGTCATACCTCTTTGAATCCATAGCAAAATTCCCTATGGACCTGTATTCCAAATTGGAAAATAAAATTTTTTGCCATTTTTCGCAAATTTTGATGATGGTACCCCTTATAAAAAACGCGAAAATTTGTAAAATATTTGATTTTCGAAAATCATAAAAATTGCGATAGGGATAGTTAGGCATATTTATTAGCAGCACAAAACTGCCTTTATTTTAGCTTTACCTCCCTTTTTCGCCAAGTTATGGAGAAAACCCCGTATGTAAATATTCAAATTTTGGCAATATTATTATTTTGTTTTTTTGTTGCTAAAAAATAATCAGTATTTCCCAATAACAATAAAACTAGCTGTCCAAAAGTGGAATGTCATACCTCTTTGAATTCGTAGCAAAATTCCCTATCGACCTGTATTCCAAATTGGAAAATAAAATTTTTTGCCATTTTTCGCAAATTTTGATGATGGTACCCCTTATAAAAAACGCGAAAATTTGTAAAATATTTGATTTTCGAAAATCATAAAAATTGCGATAGGGATAGTTAGGCATATTTATTAGCAGCACAAAACTGCCTTTATTTTAGCTTTACCTCCCTTTTTCGCCAAGTTATGGAGAAAACCCCGTATGTAAATATTCAAATTTTGGCAATATTATTATTTTGTTTTTTTGTTGCTAAAAAATAATCAGTATTTTCCCAATAACAATAAAACTAGCTGTCCAAAAGTGGAATGTCATACCTCTTTGAATTCGTAGCAAAATTCCCTATCGACCTGTATTCCAAATTGGAAAATAAAATTTTTTGCCATTTTTCGCAAATTTTGATGATTTTATAAAAAACGCGAAAATTTGTAAAATATTTGATTTTCGAAAATCATAAAAATTGCGATAGGGATAGTTAGGCATGTTTATTAGCAGCACAAAACTGCCTTTATTTTAGCTTTACCTCATTTTTTGTCCAAGTTATAGAGAAAACCCCGTATGTAAATATTTAAATTTTGGCAATATTATTATTATTATTTTGTTTTTTTGTTGCTAAAAAATAATCAGTATTTTCCCAATAACAATAAAACTAGCTGTCCAAAAGTGGAATGTCATACCTCTTTGAATTCGTAGCAAAATTCCCTATCGACCTGTATTCCAAATTGGAAAATAAAATTTTTTGCCATTTTTCGCAAATTTTGATGATTTTATAAAAAACGCGAAAATTTGTAAAATATTTGATTTTCGAAAATCATAAAAATTGCGATAGGGATAGTTAGGCATGTTTATTAGCAGCACAAAACTGCCTTTATTTTAGCTTTACCTCATTTTTTGGCCCAGTTATAGAGAAAACCCCGTATGTAAATATTCAAATTTTGGCAATATTATTATTTTGTTTTTTTGTTGCTAAAAAATAATCAGTATTTTCCCAATAGCAATAAAACTAGCTGTCCAAAAGTGGAATGTCATACCTCTTTGAAATCGTAGCAAAATTCCCTATCGACCTGTATTCCAAATTGGAAAATAAAATTTTTTGCTATTTTTCGCAAATTTTGATGATGGTACCCCTTATAAAAAACGCGAAAATTTGTAAAATATTTGATTTTCGAAAATAATAAAAATTGCGATAGGGATAGTTAGGCATGTTTATTAGCAGCACAAAACTGCCTTTATTTTAGCTTTACCTCATTTTTTGTCCAAGTTATAGAGAAAACCCCGTATGTAAATATTTAAATTTTGGCAATATTATTATTATTATTTTGTTTTTTTGTTGCTAAAAAATAATCAGTATTTTCCCAATAACAATAAAACTAGCTGTCCAAAAGTGGAATGTCATACCTCTTTGAATTCGTAGCAAAATTCCCTATCGACCTGTATTCCAAATTGGAAAATAAAATTTTTTGCCATTTTTCGCAAATTTTGATGATTTTATAAAAAACGCGAAAATTTGTAAAATATTTGATTTTCGAAAATCATAAAAATTGCGATAGGGATAGTTAGGCATGTTTATTAGCAGCACAAAACTGCCTTTATTTTAGCTTTACCTCATTTTTTGTCCAAGTTATAGAGAAAACCCCGTATGTAAATATTTAAATTTTGGCAATATTATTATTATTATTTTGTTTTTTTGTTGCTAAAAAATAATCAGTATTTTCCCAATAGCAATAAAACTAGCTGTCAAAAGTGGAATGTCATACCTCTTTGAAATCGTAGCAAAATTCCCTATCGACCTGTATTCCAAATTGGAAAATAAAATTTTTTGCTATTTTTCGCAAATTTTGATGATGGTACCCCTTATAAAAAACGCGAAAATTTGTAAAATATTTGATTTTCGAAAATCATAAAAATTGCGATAGGGATAGTTAGGCATGTTTATTAGCAGCACAAAACTGCCTTTATTTTAGCTTTACCTCATTTTTTGGCCCAGTTATAGAGAAAACCCCGTATGTAAATATTCAAATTTTGGCAATATTATTATTTTGTTTTTTTGTTGCTAAAAAATAATCAGTATTTTCCCAATAGCAATAAAACTAGCTGTCCAAAAGTGGAATGTCATACCTCTTTGAATTCATAGCAAAATTCCCTATCGACCTGTATTCCAAATTGGAAAAAAAAATTTTTTGCCATTTTTCGCAAATTTTGATGATGGTACCCCTTATAAAAAACGCGAAAATTTGTAAAATATTTGATTTTCGAAAATCATAAAAATTGCGATAGGGATAGTTAGGCATATTTATTAGCAGCACAAAACTGCCTTTATTTTAGCTTTACCTCCCTTTTTCGCCAAGTTATGGAGAAAACCCCGTATGTAAATATTCAAATTTTGGCAATATTATTATTTTGTTTTTTTGTTGCTAAAAAATAATCAGTATTTTCCCAATAACAATAAAACTAGCTGTCCAAAAGTGGAATGTCATACCTCTTTGAATTCGTAGCAAAATTCCCTATCGACCTGTATTCCAAATTGGAAAATAAAATTTTTTGCCATTTTTCGCAAATTTTGATGATGGTACCCCTTATAAAAAACGCGAAAATTTGTAAAATATTTGATTTTCGAAAATCATAAAAATTGCGATAGGGATAGTTAGGCATGTTTATTAGCAGCACAAAACTGCCTTTATTTTAGGCCCAGTTATAGAGAAAACCCCGTATGTAAATATTCAAATTTTGGCAATATTATTATTTTGTTTTTTTGTTGCTAAAAAATAATCAGTATTTTCCCAATAGCAATAAAACTAGCTGTCCAAAAGTGGAATGTCATACCTCTTTGAATTCATAGCAAAATTCCCTATCGACCTGTATTCCAAATTGGAAAATAAAATTTTTTGCCATGTTTCGCAATTTTTGATGATGGTACCCCTTATAAAAAACGCGAAAATTTGTAAAATATTTGATTTTCGAAAATAATAAAAATTGCGATAGGGATAGTTAGGCAAGTTTACTAGCAGCACAAAACTGTCTTTATTTTAGCTTTACCTCATTTTTTGTCCAAGTTATAGAGAAAACCCCGTATGTAAATATTTAAATTTTCGCAATATTATTATTATTATTTTGTTTTTTTGTTGCTAAAAAATAATCAGTATTTTCCCAATAACAATAAAACTAGCTGTCCAAAAGTGGAATGTCATACCTCTTTGAATTCGTAGCAAAATTCCCTATCGACCTGTATTCCAAATTGGAAAATAAAATTTTTTGCCATTTTTCGCAAATTTTGATGATGGTACCCCTTATAAAAAACGCGAAAATTTGTAAAATATTTGATTTTCGAAAATCATAAAAATTGCGATAGAGATAGTTAGGCATGTTTATTAGCAGTACAAAACTGCCTTTATTTTAGCTTTACCTCATTTTTTGTCCAAGTTATAGAGAAAACCCCGTATGTAAATATTTAAATTTTGGCAATATTATTATTATTATTTTGTTTTTTTGTTGATAAAAAATAATCAGTATTTTCCCAATAGCAATAAAACTAGCTGTCCAAAAGTGGAATGTCATACCTCTTTGAATTCATAGCAAAATTCCCTATCGACCTGTATTCCAAATTGGAAAATAAAATTTTTTGCCATGTTTCGCAATTTTTGATGATGGTACCCCTTATAAAAAACGCGAAAATTTGTAAAATATATGATTTTGGAAAATCATAAAAATTGCGATAGGGATAGTTAGGCATGTTTATTAGCAGCACAAAACTGCCTTTATTTTAGCTTTACCTCATTTTTTGGCCCAGTTATAGAGAAAACCCCGTATGTAAATATTCAAATTTTGGCAATATTATTATTTTGTTTTTTTGTTGCTAAAAAATAATCAGTATTTTCCCAATAGCAATAAAACTAGCTGTCCAAAAGTGGAATGTCATACCTCTTTGAATTCATAGCAAAATTCCCTATCGACCTGTATTCCAAATTGGAAAATAAAATTTTTTGCCATTTTTCGCAAATTTTGATGATGGTACCCCTTATAAAAAACGCGAAAATTTGTAAAATATTTGATTTTCGAAAATCATAAAAATTGCGATAGGAATAGTTAGGCATATTTATTAGCAGCACAAAACTGCCTTTATTTTAGCTTTACCTCCCTTTTTCGCCAAGTTATGGAGAAAACCCCGTATGTAAATATTCAAATTTTGGCAATATTATTATTTTGTTTTTTTGTTGCTAAAAAATAATCAGTATTTCCCAATAACAATAAAACTAGCTGTCCAAAAGTGGAATGTCATACCTCTTTGAATTCGTAGCAAAATTCCCTATCGACCTGTATTCCAAATTGGAAAATAAAATTTTTTGCCATTTTTCGCAAATTTTGATGATGGTACCCCTTATAAAAAACGCGAAAATATGTAAAATATTTGATTTTCGAAAATCATAAAAATTGCGATAGGGATAGTTAGGCATATTTATTAGCAGCACAAAACTGCCTTTATTTTAGCTTTACCTCCCTTTTTCGCCAAGTTATGGAGAAAACCCCGTATGTAAATATTCAAATTTTGGCAATATTATTATTTTGTTTTTTTGTTGCTAAAAAATAATCAGTATTTTCCCAATAACAATAAAACTAGCTGTCCAAAAGTGGAATGTCATACCTCTTTGAATTCGTAGCAAAATTCCCTATCGACCTGTATTCCAAATTGGAAAATAAAATTTTTTGCCATTTTTCGCAAATTTTGATGATGGTACCCCTTATAAAAAACGCGAAAATTTGTAAAATATTTGATTTTCGAAAATCATAAAAATTGCGATAGGGATAGTTAGGCATGTTTATTAGCAGCACAAAACTGCCTTTATTTTAGCTTTACCTCATTTTTTGTCCAAGTTATAGAGAAAACCCCGTATGTAAATATTTAAATTTTGGCAATATTATTATTATTATTTTGTTTTTTTGTTGCTAAAAAATAATCAGTATTTTCCCAATAGCAATAAAACTAGCTGTCAAAAGTGGAATGTCATACCTCTTTGAAATCGTAGCAAAATTCCCTATCGACCTGTATTCCAAATTGGAAAATAAAATTTTTTGCTATTTTTCGCAAATTTTGATGATGGTACCCCTTATAAAAAACGCGAAAATTTGTAAAATATTTGATTTTCGAAAATCATAAAAATTGCGATAGGGATAGTTAGGCATGTTTATTAGCAGCACAAAACTGCCTTTATTTTAGCTTTACCTCATTTTTTGTCCAAGTTATAGAGAAAACCCCGTATGTAAATATTTAAATTTTGGCAATATTATTATTATTATTTTGTTTTTTTGTTGCTAAAAAATAATCAGTATTTTCCCAATAACAATAAAACTAGCTGTCCAAAAGTGGAATGTCATACCTCTTTGAATTCGTAGCAAAATTCCCTATCGACCTGTATTCCAAATTGGAAAATAAAATTTTTTGCCATTTTTCGCAAATTTTGATGATTTTATAAAAAACGCGAAAATTTGTAAAATATTTGATTTTCGAAAATCATAAAAATTGCGATAGGAATAGTTAGGCATATTTATTAGCAGCACAAAACTGCCTTTATTTTAGCTTTACCTCCCTTTTTCGCCAAGTTATGGAGAAAACCCCGTATGTAAATATTCAAATTTTGGCAATATTATTATTTTGTTTTTTTGTTGCTAAAAAATAATCAGTATTTCCCAATAACAATAAAACTAGCTGTCCAAAAGTGGAATGTCATACCTCTTTGAAATCGTAGCAAAATTCCCTATCGACCTGTATTCCAAATTGGAAAATAAAATTTTTTGCTATTTTTCGCAAATTTTGATGATGGTACCCCTTATAAAAAACGCGAAAATTTGTAAAATATTTGATTTTCGAAAATCATAAAAATTGCGATAGGGATAGTTAGGCATGTTTATTAGCAGCACAAAACTGCCTTTATTTTAGCTTTACCTCATTTTTTGTCCAAGTTATAGAGAAAACCCCGTATGTAAATATTTAAATTTTGGCAATATTATTATTATTATTTTGTTTTTTTGTTGCTAAAAAATAATCAGTATTTTCCCAATAACAATAAAACTAGCTGTCCAAAAGTGGAATGTCATACCTCTTTGAATTCGTAGCAAAATTCCCTATCGACCTGTATTCCAAATTGGAAAATAAAATTTTTTGCCATTTTTCGCAAATTTTGATGATTTTATAAAAAACGCGAAAATTTGTAAAATATTTGATTTTCGAAAATCATAAAAATTGCGATAGGAATAGTTAGGCATATTTATTAGCAGCACAAAACTGCCTTTATTTTAGCTTTACCTCCCTTTTTCGCCAAGTTATGGAGAAAACCCCGTATGTAAATATTCAAATTTTGGCAATATTATTATTTTGTTTTTTTGTTGCTAAAAAATAATCAGTATTTCCCAATAACAATAAAACTAGCTGTCCAAAAGTGGAATGTCATACCTCTTTGAATTCGTAGCAAAATTCCCTATCGACCTGTATTCCAAATTGGAAAATAAAATTTTTTGCCATTTTTCGCAAATTTTGATGATGGTACCCCTTATAAAAAACGCGAAAATATGTAAAATATTTGATTTTCGAAAATCATAAAAATTGCGATAGGGATAGTTAGGCATATTTATTAGCAGCACAAAACTGCCTTTATTTTAGCTTTACCTCCCTTTTTCGCCAAGTTATGGAGAAAACCCCGTATGTAAATATTCAAATTTTGGCAATATTATTATTTTGTTTTTTTGTTGCTAAAAAATAATCAGTATTTTCCCAATAACAATAAAACTAGCTGTCCAAAAGTGGAATGTCATACCTCTTTGAATTCGTAGCAAAATTCCCTATCGACCTGTATTCCAAATTGGAAAATAAAATTTTTTGCCATTTTTCGCAAATTTTGATGATTTTATAAAAAACGCGAAAATTTGTAAAATATTTGATTTTCGAAAATCATAAAAATTGCGATAGGGATAGTTAGGCATATTTATTAGCAGCACAAAACTGCCTTTATTTTAGCTTTACCTCCCTTTTTCGCCAAGTTATGGAGAAAACCCCGTATGTAAATATTCAAATTTTGGCAATATTATTATTTTGTTTTTTTGTTGCTAAAAAATAATCAGTATTTCCCAATAACAATAAAACTAGCTGTCCAAAAGTGGAATGTCATACCTCTTTGAATTCGTAGCAAACTTCCCTATCGACCTGTATTCCAAATTGGAAAATAAAATTTTTTGCCATTTTTCGCAAATTTTGATGATGGTACCCCTTATAAAAAACGCGAAAATTTGTAAAATATTTGATTTTCGAAAATCATAAAAATTGCGATAGGGATAGTTAGGCATATTTATTAGCAGCACAAAACTGCCTTTATTTTAGCTTTACCTCCCTTTTTCGCCAAGTTATGGAGAAAACCCCGTATGTAAATATTCAAATTTTGGCAATATTATTATTTTGTTTTTTTGTTGCTAAAAAATAATCAGTATTTCCCAATAACAATAAAACTAGCTGTCCAAAAGTGGAATGTCATACCTCTTTGAATTCGTAGCAAACTTCCCTATCGACCTGTATTCCAAATTGGAAAATAAAATTGTTTGCCATTTTTCGCAAATTTTGATGATTTTATAAAAAACGCGAAAATTTGTAAAATATTTGATTTTCGAAAATCATAAAAATTGCGATAGGGATAGTTAGGCATGTTTATTAGCAGCACAAAACTGCCTTTATTTTAGCTTTACCTCATTTTTTGGCCCAGTTATAGAGAAAACCCCGTATGTAAATATTCAAATTTTGGCAATATTATTATTTTGTTTTTTTGTTGCTAAAAATAATCAGTATTTTCCCAATAGCAATAAAACTAGCTGTCCAAAAGTGGAATGTCATACCTCTTTGAATTCGTAGCAAACTTCCCTATCGACCTGTATTCCAAATTGGAAAATAAAATTTTTTGCCATTTTTCGCAAATTTTGATGATGGTACCCCTTATAAAAAACGCGAAAATTTGTAAAATATTTGATTTTCGAAAATCATAAAAATTGCGATAGGGATAGTTAGGCATGTTTATTAGCAGCACAAAACTGCCTTTATTTTAGCTTTACCTCATTTTTTGTCCAAGATATAGAGAAAACCCCGTATGTAAATATTTAAATTTTGGCAATATTATTATTATTATTTTGTTTTTTTGTTGCTAAAAAATAATCAGTATTTTCCCAATAGCAATAAAACTAGCTGTCCAAAAGTGGAATGTCATACCTCTTTGAAATCGTAGCAAAATTCCCTATCGACCTGTATTCCAAATTGGAAAATAAAATTTTTTGCTATTTTTCGCAAATTGTGATGATGGTACCCCTTATAAAAAACGCGAAAATTTGTAAAATATTTGATTTTCGAAAATCATAAAAATTGCGATAGGGATAGTTAGGCATGTTTATTAGCAGCACAAAACTGCCTTTATTTTAGCTTTACCTCATTTTTTGTCCAAGTTATAGAGAAAACCCCGTATGTAAATATTTAAATTTTGGCAATATTATTATTATTATTTTGTTTTTTTGTTGCTAAAAAATAATCAGTATTTTCCCAATAGCAATAAAACTAGCTGTCCAAAAGTGGAATGTCATACCTCTTTGAATTCGTAGCAAAATTCCCTATCGACCTGTATTCCAAATTGGAAAATAAAATTTTTTGTCATTTTTCGCAAATTTTGATGATGGTACCCCTTATAAAAAACGCGAAAATTTGTAAAAGATTTGATTTTCGAAAATCAAAAAAATTGCGATAGGGATAGTTAGGCATGTTTATTAGCATCACAAAACTGTCTTTATTTTAGCTTTACCTCCCTTTTTCGCCAAGTTATGGAGAAAACCCCGTATGTAAATATTCAAATTTTGGCAATATTATTATATTGTTTTTTTGTTGCTAAAAAATAATCAGTATTTTCCCAATAACAATAAAACTAGCTGTCCAAAAGTGGAATGTCATACCTCTTTGAATTCGTAGCAAAATTCCCTATCGACCTGTATTCCAAATTGGAAAATAAAATTTTTTGCCATTTTTCGCAAATTTTGATGATGGTACCCCTTATAAAAAACGCGAAAATTTGTAAAATATTTGATTTTCGAAAATCATAAAAATTGCGATAGGGATAGTTAGGCATGTTTATTAGCAGCACAAAACTGCCTTTATTTTAGCTTTACCTCATTTTTTGTCCAAGTTATAGAGAAAACCCCGTATGTAAATATTTAAATTTTGGCAATATTATTATTATTATTTTGTTTTTTTGTTGCTAAAAAATAATCAGTATTTTCCCAATAGCAATAAAACTAGCTGTCCAAAAGTGGAATGTCATACCTCTTTGAAATCGTAGCAAAATTCCCTATCGACCTGTATTCCAAATTGGAAAATAAAATTTTTTGCTATTTTTCGCAAATGTTGATGATGGTACCCCTTATTAAAAACGCGAAAATTTGTAAAATATTTGATTTTCGAAAATCATAAAAATTGCGATAGGGATAGTTAGGCATGTTTATTAGCAGCACAAAACTGCCTTTATTTTAGCTTTACCTCATTTTTTGTCCAAGTTATAGAGAAAACCCCGTATGTAAATATTTAAATTTTGGCAATATTATTATTATTATTTTGTTTTTTTGTTGCTAAAAAATAATCAGTATTTTCCCAATAACAATAAAACTAGCTGTCCAAAAGTGGAATGTCATACCTCTTTGAATTCGTAGCAAAATTCCCTATCGACCTGTATTCCAAATTGGAAAATAAAATTTTTTGCCATTTTTCGCAAATTTTGATGATGGTACCCCTTATAAAAAACGCGAAAATTTGTAAAATATTTGATTTTCGAAAATCATAAAAATTGCGATAGGGATAGTTAGGCATGTTTATTAGCAGCACAAAACTGCCTTTATTTTAGCTTTACCTCATTTTTTGTCCAAGTTATAGAGAAAACCCCGTATGTAAATATTTAAATTTTGGCAATATTATTATTATTATTTTGTTTTTTTGTTGCTAAAAAATAATCAGTATTTTCCCAATAGCAATAAAACTAGCTGTCCAAAAGTGGAATGTCATACCTCTTTGAAATCGTAGCAAAATTCCCTATCGACCTGTATTCCAAATTGGAAAATAAAATTTTTTGCTATTTTTCGCAAATTTTGATGATGGTACCCCTTATAAAAAACGCGAAAATTTGTAAAATATTTGATTTTCGAAAATCATAAAAATTGCGATAGGGATAGTTAGGCATGTTTATTAGCAGCACAAAACTGCCTTTATTTTAGCTTTACCTCATTTTTTGTCCAAGTTATAGAGAAAACCCCGTATGTAAATATTTAAATTTTGGCAATATTATTATTATTATTTTGTTTTTTTGTTGCTAAAAAATAATCAGTATTTTCCCAATAGCAATAAAACTAGCTGTCCAAAAGTGGAATGTCATACCTCTTTGAATTCGTAGCAAAATTCCCTATCGACCTGTATTCCAAATTGGAAAATAAAATTTTTTGTCATTTTTCGCAAATTTTGATGATGGTACCCCTTATAAAAAACGCGAAAATTTGTAAAAGATTTGATTTTCGAAAATCAAAAAAATTGCGATAGGTATAGTTAGGCATGTTTATTAGCATCACAAAACTGTCTTTATTTTAGCTTTACCTCCCTTTTTCGCCAAGTTATGGAGAAAACCCCGTATGTAAATATTCAAATTTTGGCAATATTATTATTATTATTTTGTTTTTTTGTTGCTAAAAAATAATCAGTATTTTCCCAATAGCAATAAAACTAGCTGTCCAAAAGTGGAATGTCATACCTCTTTGAATTCGTAGCAAAATTCCCTATCGACCTGTATTCCAAATTGGAAAATAAAATTTTTTGCCATTTTTCGCAAATTTTGATGATGGTACCCCTTATAAAAAACGCGAAAATTTGTAAAATATTTGATTTTCGAAAATCATAAAAATTGCGATAGGGATAGTTAGGCATGTTTATTAGCAGCACAAAACTGCCTTTATTTTAGCTTTACCTCATTTTTTGTCCAAGTTATAGAGAAAACCCCGTATGTAAATATTCAAATTTTGGCAATATTATTATTTTGTTTTTTTGTTGATAAAAAATAATCAGTATTTTCCCAATAGCAATAAAACTAGCTGTCCAAAAGTGGAATGTCATACCTCTTTGAATTCGTAGCAAAATTCCCTATCGACCTGTATTCCAAATTGGAAAATAAAATTTTTTGTCATTTTTCGCAAATTTTGATGATGGTACCCCTTATAAAAAACGCGAAAATTTGTAAAAGATTTGATTTTCGAAAATCAAAAAAATTGCGATAGGGATAGTTAAACATGTTTATTAGCATCACAAAACTGTCTTTATTTTAGCTTTACCTCATTTTTTGTCCAAGTTATAGAGAAAACCCCGTATGTAAATATTTAAATTTTGGCAATATTATTATTATTATTTTGTTTTTTTGTTGCTAAAAAATAATCAGTATTTTCCCAATAGCAATAAAACTAGCTGTCCAAAAGTGGAATGTCATACCTCTTTGAATTCGTAGCAAAATTCCCTATCGACCTGTATTCCAAATTGGAAAATAAAATTTTTTGTCATTTTTCGCAAATTTTGATGATGGTACCCCTTATAAAAAACGCGAAAATTTGTAAAAGATTTGATTTTCGAAAATCAAAAAAATTGCGATAGGTATAGTTAGGCATGTTTATTAGCATCACAAAACTGTCTTTATTTTAGCTTTACCTCCCTTTTTCGCCAAGTTATGGAGAAAACCCCGTATGTAAATATTCAAATTTTGGCAATATTATTATTATTATTTTGTTTTTTTGTTGCTAAAAAATAATCAGTATTTTCCCAATAGCAATAAAACTAGCTGTCCAAAAGTGGAATGTCATACCTCTTTGAATTCGTAGCAAAATTCCCTATCGACCTGTATTCCAAATTGGAAAATAAAATTTTTTGCCATTTTTCGCAAATTTTGATGATGGTACCCCTTATAAAAAACGCGAAAATTTGTAAAATATTTGATTTTCGAAAATCATAAAAATTGCGATAGGGATAGTTAGGCATGTTTATTAGCAGCACAAAACTGCCTTTATTTTAGCTTTACCTCATTTTTTGTCCAAGTTATAGAGAAAACCCCGTATGTAAATATTCAAATTTTGGCAATATTATTATTTTGTTTTTTTGTTGATAAAAAATAATCAGTATTTTCCCAATAGCAATAAAACTAGCTGTCCAAAAGTGGAATGTCATACCTCTTTGAATTCGTAGCAAAATTCCCTATCGACCTGTATTCCAAATTGGAAAATAAAATTTTTTGTCATTTTTCGCAAATTTTGATGATGGTACCCCTTATAAAAAACGCGAAAATCATAAAAATTGCGATAGGGATAGTTAGGCATGTTTATTAGCAGCACAAAACTGCCTTTATTTTAGCTTTACCTCATTTTTTGCCCAAGTTATAGTGAAAACCCCGTATGTAAATATTCAAATTTTGGCAACATTTTTTGTTCGTTTCTTATTTTTTAATATCTAGTTTTTTTTAATAGCATTTAAAATAGTTGTCCAAAACTGGAATGCGATACCTCGTTGAATATGTAACTTAATTTTCTATCCACTTGCGTTGTTCCGGTGTTAAAGCACTTTTCTCTTGTGACAAACTAAGAAAAAGGAAAAGGGATTTCAAAGCCCTGGAATTCCCAGGCGATCTGGCACAAAAGGACCGAAATGTCAACTATTTTGGTTTTCGTTTTTGATGCGGCAGCGGGACATCAAAAAGATGCAATGTCAACACACACACACACGCACTGGCCACATTATTAACTCGGAAGAAATGAACTCCTGGGCGAGTTCAGGATTACGATGAGGACGGGAAACCATATGACAGACTCATGAGCCATGGCAAACTTTAGCATATTTGTTAAATACTTTAATTAATAATTTAGAGCAGGAGCAGCAGGGTGTTTAGAAGTCCTCTTACAAACAGGGTGAGCCGGGGGAAAACCCAGAAGTTGAGCAAACAACTAACAAAAGATCAAGGATTATGCGTGCTCAGTCCATGGGCATGTAAGCGTGTACGTGTGTGAGTTTGCTAGTGTGTATTTTCCGGATGCGGCGAAAGAGGAGGAAAAGCGCTCCTAGGACTCGGGCCTGTAATAAAAAGAAAACAAAGAAGATTAGACTAAACGGAGCGGAGGCCAAGAAGAAGCCGGCTTGATGAGTTTAATTATTTGAATGCTTCAGCTAGCACACACACACACAGACTTACGGGTGGGCGGAGAAATGGGTTGGCAATGGGGGAAGAGAAGGAAAAAGCCAAGGGCGCGCCAACCAAACAAAAGGCAGATGCTTTTGTCATATGCACACGACCTCTACTTTGCCAAGGCCCAGATACCAGAGTGCTGCCCCACAGCCACCCAACAACCGACCTGCCACCTACCATCCTCACCTTTTCAAGCTGAGAAATCCGAGCCACCTCCCTCCTACCTTAGCCCACCAGGAATCCTTTCGAGACCAGGAATCCAAGGCTGCCGAGAATGTGGACTCTAAATCTGGTCAAAGAGTTGTCCTCTTCCAAAGAAACCTACTTGAATTCCAAGCTAAAATAATTTAAATTAAACCTAGATAGATGTGGAAGATTAACATGCTTGTAAGAAATATTTTTAATTAATAATATCAATGTTTTTTTAATTGTACAGAAAATACATTGCTTTCAGTTACATATGATGAACACTTACTTCTGAAGTTTTCATTAGCAGTTTTGTTTTGCGGTTTTACAAAAACGAAAAACCCAGCGTGTATTAGTTTTAGAATATGTAGTAAGTCCTTTTGATTTCAGGCTGATCAAGCTGTGTTCTTTGAGATCGAAAGCCGTTTAAAGTGCAGCCTCAATTAGCGTTTGCCTGTCGGACGCTTCTGACCTAGTCTGATAATGGATGAGCCAGGACCTCCACTCTTCCGAGTCCTGTGTTTCAGCCTCTCCTCCCAAAACTTTTTTCCTTCCTCCCGTGGGAGTGCATTCAAAGTGATGCTCTGTTCTGTTTTCAATTTGGTTACATTCTCCATTTACACGGCAGCCCCCGCTTTTTAGAGAGAGAGGAGTTTCGCAGAGCCCGGCAGGACGACCTGCAGTCATTTCTGCATACCCACTTCCATTCCCGTTCCCGTCAACATCCCGCATTGGCCGCCACTCTATTCAAATGAATCCCCATTTGGCTTCCACTTGACAATGGCAGCGTGCCCCTTCCTTCCTGCCCCTTCCCGCGAGTCAGTGAACTTAATTTGGTCACACACAATTGATTCTTTTTACAGGTGCTGGCAACCGGGCCACCTCCCACAGACAGACACACACAGGATGCCATTGTTGCAGCTGCACTGCGAGAAAAAACGTTTCCCCCTTTGGTATTATCTAAACTCACTTATGCATATTTTCCCCATGTACCCGCTGTGGGATAGTACATTTCTCCCAGTGTAGGACTAGGTAAAATAGAGAATAGTGTGGAGAATCAAGGGGAGAAGCGGGATCTGGAGCGGGAGCGGGTGGAGCTGGAAACTGGAGCCAGTGACGACATGTTTGCTGCCTTGTGCAAAACTCGTTTTGTAATTTGTGGCTGAAACAATGCAATTAAGTTGACATTAAGTGAAGTACGCCCTGCTGGCTGCTGGCTCCTGGATCCATGCTGTTGGAACGCTGGATGCAGTCTCCTGGCTTTTGGTCCACCTTGGAGGTCACCGCATCCACTCCGCAGCCACCACATGTCATTCTATGTGTGTTCTCCGACCATGGCCACCCATTTCTGGATGCCTGCAGTGGTAATGGGATCTAAAAGGGCACTTTCCGCACGGAGCAGCCATTTTGCGGGCATCGGGGTCACCACTCAGTCGGCGGCTAAGCCTGAATCCCTATTGATGCTCTAAAAGGACAATTTGCTATTATTTTCAACTATTCCTTAGAGTTTATTTAAGCAAAGTAAAGTCTTGATACTAGCTCAACAATAGCTTCGATGACATAATAGTATTTATTAATTGAAAGGCAACAGTATAAAGCAATTACTTAATAAATTATTATTAAGCGAAGTTTTCAGTTGAAACCCGAAGATTCTGGATAAAATTGCCCACATCCTATTGAAGGCTTTCAGCCAGATATCAGTTAATATCACTTATTAATTGGCGCTCCAAAGTATTTCGTATATTCATCCGGATTGCAGATATGTGTATGGGCCATTTGTATCCCCTTCACCATCCAGAAATTGCAATCCAATTTCGTTTGCTGCCGTTTTGGTGAAACTTTCGAGTGATGCGATTATCCTGCGAGTGCTGCATTCGAACTGCGGTTGCCCGGGGTCCGGCTCAAGTCCTCGAGCCCGAATGGCGGAGCACGGCTGAAGGATCGGGTTCCTGGACAGCCGAGAAAGAGTCGCCACATGGCCGGAGAGAGCGAGATGGAGGGCGATGGGATACATCAAATGCGATGAGCGGTGAACACATTCGCCGAGAGCCGCAGTCAAGTGGAGAATTACTGAAATTAATTTTGAAACATGTTCGCAACTTTAATGAGATTTGCGTGTGTGTTTCCCTCTCAATGTGTGTGTGGGTGCATAAGTGTGTATAATATAAGTGTGTGTATGTGTGTTCATGTATTCTGCGGCTTTAGTGGGTTAAGCGGCTTATGTTGTTGCTAAGTGGCAAAAGAGCAAACCACCGAATGGTAAAAAGTATAATTAGTTGCATGCAACATCATGGCTACTGACACACACACACCACGCCACGCCCCCTTGCCTCGGCGCCGCCCACACCTTATCAAAGGGAAAAGGACTTTTCCGGAAACCCATTAAAGCCGAAAGCTGAAAATGGTTTTGTGCAGCTTTTCCACCTCATTTCGCTTCCTATTTTTTTTTTTTGTATTGAAGAAAGCATTTATTCTGATTGAAAGTCATATATAAAATAAAATATTCTACAAAATAAAATCCGTGTCAATGGAATTTAATTCATTTCAATATAATACTTATTACTTTACTTACTTGGCATATATGTTTCCTTTGTATTTCTGTCTCTAAGTTTTATTAACGATCGCCTTGTGCATTTAATTATTTGCCAGTTCAGTAATTAATCAATTGCCTGAGATATTCGGCATAAACTATGACTTGTCATTACGCTAAATGATTTTGTAAATTTTTCGCTAGGCTGGGACAAATTAATTTGATTTGCTAGCGGTCTAAGTGATTACCACTGTTTTGTGTGAGTGTGTGTGTGCTCTATATGATTCTTTCATAAACCACCGAATGACCATCCTCCCATCGGAAAACTCCCCCTTGAAGTTACCCCCTGAAAATGACTCACTTCGAGCTGTTTGTCACTGGACTGCCAAAGAATTTCAGAGAAAATGGGGGGGAAAAGTGAACTAAAGTAAAAAGCAAACTCAACCAAGAAAATTGAATTCGAGAAAGGGTGAAGAAAGGTCCTGAAAAGGGAGTAAAAGGGATGGAAGGCAAGTGAATTAGTGGGCAAAACTAAAACTGAAACTAAAAACTCAGCAAGATTAATAGGAACACGTAAAATGTAATTATTTTCCTGTACTTGTGCTATTTGTGCTCGGCACTCGCCCACATGTACACACTCACACACTGGTACACATACACACACATGCACAGTGTTGATAGGCGGGGGGGTGGGAAAGTAGAGAAAGTTTGGGAAATGGGAAAGCTTCACGCGCCCGGCACGACAACATTGAGGATTTTCAGCCCAAGCCAGGACTCTCACACGTATACATATGGCTTCTGGCGTTGAATGTCCATGTGTGTGTGTGTTCCAGTCTTCAACTCTCTCTATCTTTCTCTTTCTGCCCAGCGCTACCTGTCTCTTTCCAGCAAAATGCCTCAGTCTCTTTCGGTCCCTCTTCGTAACGTGTTTCGCCCCAAGTAGTTTTCTTGTGTAATTATAATTGCATAATTTATTTATAATATGATTTTCATGCTGTTTTCCCTGGGAACAGCCAAAGAAATGGAGGTAGAGATGAGGCAGAAGCTGAAGAGAGAGAGAGAGGTAGATCGAGGGGGGTTGAGGGAAAGGAACAGGACAGCAGCATGATAGGGAATCCTCACAGCGCAGTTTAGTTTATGTTCCAAATGCATTGGCAACTGCCGTTCGAGCTGCTGCACCACACGAACAGGAATGAATGCACTGGCCAAATATGTCTACAAATGGAATGGTTCATTGTGCAGTATAAATCACGAGCTAATTAAATCTTCAAAAACCACAAAATAATATTAAAAATAATTTAAACCCTACAATTTGTATTTCTTATATTATTTTTCATTCCTAAGTATAGTGCTCTAAGCTATGTTGCCAGTATATTTTTTGCTAAGAGCGTATGTGGAATAAGAAAGAGAAATCGAAATATTCCGAATTTCTATGCCGTTTCAATAAGTTTTGTAAGCTTAGAAAATTTATCCATGAATTTTCATTGACTATAGAACCGATTTTGGTATTGTTCTCTGTATTGTTACAAGGGTTGCCAAGACCTCCATTTCTCCCCAGACAGGACGAAATGCCTAAAGAACCAAAAGGACCAAACAATCCAGGCAGTCAACCAGCCAAACTGCACTTTGGGCTGAAGTGAAATGTTACTATACTTGCCGGAGTACATGGGCGTGGAAAGGGGGAGGGGTGCTTGCGGAAGAGCCGAGGAAGGGGTGTACGTGCCGGTGCCTCAAGTTCATTATGTCTGGCCATATAAATTTCACTTGGCCACAGACCGAAATCGGAGTCAAATGGCTCTGGCGGCATTTAGGTGTAATATGCCACGTGCACTGGCACTAACACACTAACAATCACAGACACACTCACACGTATTGCTGAGGGGGATTTCGAAAAATATGACAAAGAATTATTTCGGTGCTCCAGCATTTTTTGTGGCAATTGGTGACATAAACGAAGGCTGCACAGATTTTGGCAAACTGAAATAGTATCCAATTTCAGGGTTGCCACACCCATTAAACGGAGTCAACAGAGTTATCCTTGCCGATGCAAAAGGAAGTGCCGAAAGAATGCAAAGCCAAGGTGATTTATACCTCACAAATGCTTGTGGCTTCCACAACGAAGTTGCAATCTGTAGTTTAGAAATTTGTTACTGCTCCTCATATTTGTCTGGCTTTGCAAAAAAACTGGTAGTATTGCTTTGCTTTTTAGTGATCAATTAGTTTTGCATTCAACTAAACTATACTATTCGCCTTTACAAAATTTGCATGAAATCGAAAACTTTAACGCCATTAAAAAGAATCAAAAGTGTTAAGTCCCCGAAGTCTAGGCACACCAACAGTTTGGTACAAAATCCCCACCCACATAAAGTCTCTTATATATATTAATCAAGTCTAAGGACTCCGCAGGATCTAACCCCCCCCCCCCCCATCGCCGTCGCAGTTGCTTACCAACACTGGCCACGTATTAGCAGCACAGATAATCATCAAAATACATCAACAAACTTATTGTGGAGTGGGCCTGGTGCGCGAGGGGGTGGTATCATGGAGCGTGACAATCCATGCAAATGCAGTGCAAGATGCTGGAGGTTAAGGGCGGTTCAGGGGGTTAAGGCTCGAGGGGCTGGGGGCGGTAACAGGTAATCGTAATTGAAACAAAAGTTGTAGCCAAAGAAACTGTAGCATACGTTGCGGCGCCTTAAAAACCCATTTCCAACTGTTGACACGTGCCGCATCGTGCCGCGGCCTTAACGCCGCCCCCTTCGCCCTCCTTACACCACCACCCCGTTCCCGACTGAAACCCCTCCTAAACGCCTCCCCCCCACCCTTTGAAACGATCTGAGACGCCGCCGTATGAAAATCACGCGAACGCATGCGAAGTAAACAACGTGAAATGAAAGTCATGCGTCGCATTTTAAAACGCGCCGGTGTCCCAGGACGTGGTAAACCCCTCCCTTCACCCTCCTGCACCAACCTTTGCCATCGTTGGTCCATGGACGTAGTACCCACCCATGATAGTACACCCATGCCCATATTCCCAGAGATGCGCATAATTTAAAAGACAAATTTGCGTCTCGCGGGACTCTGATGAAGATGGCAAGGGTATGGCGATGAAAAAGGTGCCGAATAGGTGCCTGTGCACCTGAAAAAAAGGTATATATTTACATTGCAACATTTGTCATGAAGTATATCATTTAAATGAAGAGGTGATTCAGGATATAGTTTCTATATGTCCAATATGTGTATACAATATTTTTCCTTCATTGAAACATTATGTTGCTAATCTGAACTATTTTCCCCAGTGTATCATTACAATCAATGGAAGGGGACACTCGAGCTCAGCGACAGAGATGCATTTGTAAGTACACCTCATTATTGTTATTGTGCCGCTCCTTGCGGTGGCCTAACTCACCTGGAAGCCACCTCTCCGGTGGAGAGGAGAGGACTCCTCCACCTCCAATGAATCCAACCCCCGCCTCTGGAAAAGGGATCGCGGCATTAGCATTCGCATTCGTCACGTCGCATGTTTGGCTTCTGTCGTGCAGCGAAACGGAAATGGCAACAAAGTACAAAGCAATTTAATAAATGCCGGAATCACGTGAAGGTGTTAAACAAAACATTCATGCCCGAAACAGCCGACTTCCCCTGGCCGAGAAAAGTGTGTGAAATAAAAAGATGGATCTGAGTGGGCCAAAGACGTAATTGAAAAACGGATTTCCCCTGGGGCAACAGGTAGCACTTTAAACTGCTTAGGTCCAGATTTAAAATGATAGTTATTTAATAATTTGAACAATAACTGTGCAGTTTCAGGTGAATTTCCCAAAAATTTTCGTATCTTGACGTCTAAATTTTAAATAAAATACATCGTTAGGATTTTACTTAAATTCATTATTAACTGGCGTCCAATTCTTCGAATTTTAACTTTTTGCCATGCTAAAATTGACATTTGAATCGGGAGGTTTTAATTTTTCCCATAAGCAGCAGTCTAATTTACTCGTTCATTCGCTTTAATAACTGTCAATGCCATGACGTGGACAGCCACTATTGTCCTGTTTTGCTGGATCTTCTGGCCATGCTGTCCACTCGCTCCTCCTGGCCTCCTGCAATCGTCCTGTATCCTTCTCAATCCTTAGCACAGTGGGTAGCGTTGGCGTCAGCTGTTAATAATGAACGAGGCGTGTTGGTATTAAATGCGGCTCTGACCTCAACAACAAAAAATAAGAGCGGTTTCTTTCGGTTGAACAATTAGATGGGAGTATGCAATAGGTTGCTTATTACACTAATAGTATAATAGCTGAGTTTATTTTGGTAAAACTGTGCTTACTCTATATCTCTTCGTTTTAAATAACAACTTAATTTAATAACTTAAAGTAATGCTATCGCGCAATATTATGCATATTAATCAGCTTTGATAAGTGGCATTAGTGTGGAATTTTTCTCTGTGTAGCACCGCTGTATTGCCGGACTGCGTATTTCGGATTTCGGATTGCGCATTCCGGATCCGGCTGAGCTGCCAATGGCAATGGCGGCTGATCTTGTTCCGTTTACCTTTTCAAGTGGCCAGCGACACAAAGGCAAAAAGCGTGCCCATGTGTGTCCTTTGTCGCCGTCCCGCTCTGTCCAGCTTACCATCCCTTGCTCGGTGTCCTTTTAGCGGGCATGTCCTTTTGACAGGTGAAAGGTGAAAAGGGGAGAGTGGATTGCTGACATCAATTTGTAATTTCAATTAAAAATTTAAACGGCGAATGAACATTCGCTGGCACGGCCGCGACTGTTGACCGTTTAACGGTAGAAAGGATATGCATTTCTTGGTCCTCTCGCACACACTCCCATTGATTTACTTATACGTTCATTATATAACCATATACTCGTACATATATGTGGCCATAATTTAATATAGCGTATGCTCAAAATGGCTGCCCCAAGCACTTAATTTGATTTCTTTCGCAAAATGGCTTTCTTTATGTAAATATACATATATATCCTGACCACGGAGATACCGAAAGAAAGGGAGAGAAAAGAAAGTTGAAAAGAGAGGTCGATGACGGGAGAGTGTGGTGGTGGACGAGGGGGGATATAAAAACTTTCTGTTAAAGGCGCAAGTTTTCCAAGGATTTAAGCCAACTGGGAGTGCAAATTGGGTTACTGTCCCACTTTTTATTCCTGACCCTTTGCTTTTGGCAGTAAGTTAATATTTTTGAATAAGACTTCGATTCGACTGGAAATTGGTTTCAAGACGGTGTCAAGGGGAGTAAAGTGTCCGTTCAATAGTGAATTTCAGACTAAAAATTTTGGCATTTAATTAAAAATGCATTTTCCTCTAATTCCCATTTAAGTAAATTGTGTTTAACTCGGTCATATATTTAGTTAGTTAATAAATATCTAGTTTGGGGAATTATGCTTTCATAAATAGGTTAATACATTAACTGCACTATTTTGCCATGAAATATTCGTATTAACCTATTAACAATTTTCGAAATTCGCAACAGAATAAAGATAAAGAAAACCAAGACTTTAGGCAGCAGGGATTTTGGTTTGCTGGGTTGGCCTTTGGTGTTGGCCTTCCTCTTCCTTCCGCCGCCATTAGACGCGAAAGTGTCAACTTCCGCAAACGCACACTAGCGCACATACACACACACAGGCGCACACTTATAAAGATAAAGATGTAATGTCGTCTTGACTAAAAGCATGTCAAATTTTTGCACATCGAGAGATGGGAATCGATGCGATGGGCGGTTGGATGGGGAGTGCGAAATGCCTGCGAGAATGTATGATTGAATGATTGAGAAATTAATTCACATACGCATATATGGCACACACACACACACAGGCATACGCAGACGGGCATGCAGAAGAAACCATCAACGGCGGCAGCTTCGTGAAATTATTCCATTTCACTTTACAACTGAATGCAAATTACATGCTGTAATTTCCTGCAAGAAAGCAAGAAATGAAGCGAAATGAATGTGGCACACACAGATACACACACTTACGCACACACACGTTCTCGCACACACGCACGCACACAAATATATTTCGCGCCGAGCGGAAATAAAAATAAATTCGAAAAGTTAATATTAAATGTGCTACATTGGAAACATATTGTGTGTGTGCTGGCTTCGGTATCTCGTTCTCGTTTGGTTTTCTTCTTTCTACCCATTTTTTTGCACCCCCCCTCCTGGCTACACCCCCTGCGCCCCTTTTTGACGAACCCCCTTTGCCGTCTCCGCTTGGCTGGCGCTGATTTTCCACATGCCTAGCAGACAACAAGGGCGGCCACACCCTTTCACTGCGACCCTGCAGCCATTACCACCCATGAACCTATCCGCTCCACCCGCTTTCAGTACACCCCCCCCCCCCCCCCCCCCCCTACTTTTGCAGTCACTCAAATACACGCACACCACGCCAGAGGCGCCGGCAGCCATCAGTGTCCCCCTTTTCGGTGCCACCCCCCTCATTTTTCCCCAACCATGCCATAAACAATTGCGCATTTTCAGCGCCGTTTGCTTACAGTTTCCTTTTATTTGGCTTCACTGTACTGCGCTTTTTTGTTGTTGTTTTATTTGTATCTTGTTGTTTCCATTTTTGTTGTATTTTTCGCGTTTATTTTTTTTCCATGCTTCGCGCATTTTTACATTTTTATAGAGAGCAATTTCCATTGGATTTTTATTCTTTTTAATTTGCGCGCCATTTTTTGCACTTGCAGTTAATTTTTTTATTGTTATTATTTTCGCGCTCATTGTTGCTGGTTTTACCCCTCTTCTCATGCAACTGGTCAATGGCTCGCTTTTTGTGCGATTTCCATTTTTTTCCCTGCCTTCTTTACGTTTTTGTTGCTCTTTTTTTATTTTGGCCAACGCGTAAAATATGCTTAAATATTTTAAATTTAATCACACGCTTCGCTGGCCTCGGCAAATACGTCAATGCATATGCGAACAAATGATGTGAAGCTGCTTGGCTGAAGGGAAGTGGTTGTGGGGGGTGTGCGTGGCGAAGGGGGGTTTCGGTGGTGGGCACACACCCCAATCGCAAAAGGCCTTCAAAGCCAGGTGAGTTGCCTGTTTTTTTTGTGTCTGGACCAACTAAGGGTTAATATGGGAAATATCCGAAATGAGGCCAGGCAAATGAAAATATCCAAACCCAAACATTAATGGCAATTAAGGATCCATTCAATGACCGCCGCATAATTCTAACCACATACTTGATGGAAAAAAATGCAGCATAAATTCTTAAATTCCCATTACATTGCATTAGTTAATTAAATTCTGTTACATTTTAGCCAGTTTATATACAGTTTTTAAAAAAGCAGAGTGCAGCACTACAAAGGTCCCATTAAATCTATTTAATAATGTATAATGATATAAATTAGTTAATTAAATTCGGTAAATATGAATTGGCATTGGTGACCAGCCAGTGACACGAATCTTTAGCAGCTTGCAGCTGAAGTATCCGCATCTTGGCCTGTTTCCATTCTAATCCTCGTCCTGTGCCACATATTGAATTAATATTGAATTGTATTATCCATTCGGACATGATTACAATTGCCGCCCAGTGCAGCTGTTAAATTTCGTCTGTTTACCTGGCATTACCTCTCAAAATCATCTCCCATGTGTGAACCATTATAATCCGGGCCGGATGCAATTTCTCTAAGCTCACACTTGCATTAAATTCATTCGATTTGATTTCCTTTGGCCTATGAATTAGTGAGAATCCAACGACAATGGAATATTTAGCATGTTGCATTTGCGCATCCAGTCGAATCCCCTGGACGCATCATCCGAAATACTTTCACGTCGAGTGCGGCCGATTAACGGCATGATCAAAATACCGAATATCCACTTTCGTTTCATGCATTTTTAAGATGTTAAGGGAAAGCAGGACACTGAAAGACATCCGAGCACCTCGGCCAGCGCTTGGAAGCTATTGTTATTGTTACCTGTTGGCCGTATTTGTTTTCGATTCAACCGCCTCGGCCACCGAATCCAAGTGCTTGTGCTGTTGCAGCTGCAATTAATGTAAATTCAAATCAAAACCCGAAACCGAATTCCATTTCCGTTTTAACAAGACACTTAATTACATAAGTGTGTCAGAATATATGTGCTGGCTGTGCCGTGGACTGAGTTTATGGGGCATTATGGACACATTTAGTTTGGCAGCCAGTCGTTTGCCCATTGCACATTGCTCATACGTCATGTATGACGGAGCAGAAGAGAGATGCTTGGGGGAACGGAATTCGGAGTGGGGCGAATTTTAGGGGCGAGTGGCACTTAGTTTCGGCTTTCAGCCTTAGCTCCCCGGCTGTCAGGTATTCCGATTTCACATTCACATTCACATTGGCAGTGGCATTTGCATCTGCATCTGCATTTGCATTTTGCTGCTTGCCAGTCGGCCACGAGTTCGTAATTAAGTTTCAAGTGCAATTCCAGTTTATCGGCTAACCGAATTCACATATGCATCGCTGTATTACCACGTCAGTATCCTGGCACTGACAAAATAGACATGGGGGAACATAACATGCGATTCGCAGGAACTGTCATTCATTTGTACTGTTTTAACTTAGTAGAAATTGTTTTTGTTTTTTCAAAATTAAAACCTTGAGTCCATTTACATTACATCAAAACAATTTATCATAAAGTGGACTCTTAGTATGTAGTATTTACTATTAAAATTACTATGTTTTGGTTGTGCAAACTAATAAAATCACTGTCAACTGAAACTGAAAACATTCATATATTTCATTAACGGAGAGTTAATTTCATTTGCTTTCCATGCTTAATGTTTTAACGCAGTATTATATCCTGAAGGCAAATTACAGGTGCTCAATTTTTTCCAAATTAGGTTCCTAATTACCTCTCAATCGACGTTTAGCCTGGTTTCGAACCCGCGACAGAATCATTTATAGCAACTTCAAGCGAGATTTATGGCAGCTCCAGAGAGAAGCAGCAGCAGGAGAAAGCAGAGAAAGATGGAAAAAGAGAGTAAGAGAGCACAATAGCCGGATGCTCAAATGAAAGGAGAATGTGGGGGGCAGTGTGAGTGGCTCATCTTCGAGGGATTCCCAGTTATATAGTAAACATAAACATTTGGAAATTCAGTGTTTGAAATTACGACTTCTTAATTTTTAGGCTTGTGACATAAATAGTTTCCTTGATAAGGAAATTTAGATTATATTTATAAAACATACATACTTTATTTATACATATACATATATATATATATGTAATATAAAGTAATTCCTGGCAAGGGAAATTTGAACAAAATAAAAAGCACACGCCTAAAGCAAAAACCGAGTAAAAAACAAAACCAAAACTAATTTCGTCAGCGACGTTGGCGTTGCGAGTGACAAGTGACTTGGACTCGCAGCTCCATCTCTTGGCATAAATAAAAATTCGTTTGGCAATATGCGCGCCGCGTATTTTGTTGCAAAAGTCTTGCATTAATCTAAATATTTGCATGCTTACGTTGCCTCGTCGCTGGTGTGAAGGGGGGTGGGGGAACGGAAAAGTCGGGGGATATAACTTTGCCTGCTGCCGCCTCCGCCTCCGCCTATTTATTTATTTTCATCGTCGCCAAATTGTCAACGACTTTTCGGGAAAGCGAAACGGACCGATGCGATCCGCTTTTTCGGCTGGAGTCGCGTTTAAAATGCATTTCGCATGCGATGATGATGACGGCGACGATGGGAGCCATTCTCATGCCCATTTCCATTGCAAATGCAGCGCCAGGGGCGACGGCAGCAATACTTGCAACAGCAGCAACATAAGCTGCAACAGTAACAGCAGTTGCAACAGCAAGTGATAAGTGCCAAACGAATATATAGACTGTGTGGTACCCTTCTAATAAATAAGTACTGGTTTGAAGTATCGTCAATATTGAAAAATACGTTTTTGTATATTTTTATATATTTATTTTATTTTATATTTATCTTATAAAATCATAAGATCGTAGCATACGTTTATGGGGTCATAAAGCTCACTGGGCGTATGATTAATGTTAGGTTGTCTTAAGAGATCAATGGCACTTTTAAATTACAGGGTACTACCATCATCAGACAAGCGAAGGACAAAGGATGCGCCAGAAATGGTAATGATAATCATTGGGGGAGCCGCGGCTAGCATCTTATTTATTTTCATATATATATTTATTTATTTGTGCAGCGCTTTTCCGCTTTTCTCCGCCATTTAATTTGCGGCTGCATTTTGAAGTTATCAAAACCATTTAAACGAATTTCGTGGATTTGCATTTCCTTTCGCTGGCAAAAAAAATAAAGCAGAAAAGTGGCGGTAACTTTGATCGCAGCCGTTCGAGGATAATGACCCGCCAAGAAAGAGACGGGCAGCGTGGCAAGTGAAAGAGACGGCAAGTGGAGGTTTTGCCGATTGTTTTCCACACACTTTCCAATGTTTTTTTTATATATATTTCTTTTTTTTTTTTGTTTTGCTTCTGAGAGAACCGTCGGGCAATGTCAACGTCTATATGTATGTCAAATTAATTGATGACCAATTTGCGTTTTCAATTAAAAGCAACGGTGCACTTTTTTGTGCAGATACAATTTCATGTCACTGCCACGCCCCTTGTTTTCCTCCCAGCTGCAATATTTGTTGCAGTTGCTGCTGTTGCTGCTACGATGTTGTCGCCGTCAACACACACGGAAATTGCCCCGCTTTTTTTACTTCACTTTGAGTGTGCGACTTGGTTTTTGTTTTTCGGCCTGTTTTTTATATGTATTTCGCTTTATTTCTGCCAGCTTATGAAGTAGATCCAATGTTGCAGGCGTGAGCGAGACAGTCAGCTGTTCGTGTCTCCTTCTCGCCGGCAAAACGAAACAGCCGCGGGCAAATTGGCTGACCTGAAAATCACAGCTGTTATCTCTAGATTTCGCCACAAAAATATTTGTATTTTCGTGCTTAATGAAATGTTAAAAGCAAGCGGTCGGTATATATTTATTTGCAAAAAAACCTTTTTATTTTTAGAGCGTGCAAAGTAGCTATTGTTTTCTGGTAGACGGATGCCATAAATACAATTTAATAGTATTACCATTTGATATAGTCTTCATGTCGATTTCCCATAGAAATATATTAGTGGCCGTAACTGTGTGTGCATTATGTACAAACCGCACATATATACATTCGAGCATACATATAAATACATATACATCTGCTGACCGGTAGATGGCGCTATCGTGTGCGGCGGCCGCTCAATTACAAAGTAAGACAACGTTTCTTTAATTGAGTTGGACAATTTGTAGCCAGTCGTTGCGAATGGAATGAAATAATGGCGTTTTTGGTTCATATGATGGCGTCCTCGATATCTGTTGGCCATTGGCCATGTGTCTGTGTGTGTGTATGCAAAAGTCTATAAACGACATATCCTGGCTTAGATTTCAGTTGGGTAGGGGATGAATGTCATCGAGTCGCTGACCAAAAGTTGAACATCTTAATCAGTGGGTTAGAAATTCCCTTCTGGTCAGTGGTGACCCTTTGGCTGCTTGGACAAATCAGCGTCATCCAGACATAATGTAGTTGTTCCTGGATCCGATTGCAAGCCTTTTGGATCCCGAATCAGAATTTCCCGGCTATGTCCTGGCCGCAGGACACCTGTCCGCCGATCAGACTCTTCGTACCAGAACCCGGGACCAGCCAAACCAAACCAAACTGAAGCGAACCAAAGTGCTGAAGTGCCGAAACGTGGACTCGAGTGGCGGGTCCTTGAGAGACTGGGGCGCCAAATGAAGTGACAGGCAACTTAACGCATTTAAATTAATTAAAAATGTGCTTAAGATGTTTTCGACTCGCTTTGGCGACGATGCGGCGACAAAAGGCGCAGTAGTTGGCCTCGGATTTTCCCGCTGCTCCTGACAGCGCCGCCTTTTGTTTTCCCCTGCAGCTGGCAGCTGTAATTAGACAATTCACTCGCCCTTTTACCACGCCCCTTCCACACGGTCCGCCAGTCCGTCCGCCCCCTCCACACCATTTCTTCGGATTTTCCACTTTCCTGGACCCCAGGTCTCGGACTTGGATGGCCCACCCCACGTTTTTTGGCCACACTCGCCGCCGCTCGACGCGTCGAATATTTTTTGTTGACGGCACAGATTCGGGATGCGCCGCATTGGCGGTAAAGTTTGCGCCACCGAACTTTGTCGTCGTCTCCGGTGACTCTACCATTTTCCCAACCCCCCGATTTTCCGCCCAATTTCAGTGCTGCGACATTGGCATGTTGTTAGCCAAGAGACAACTCAAATTCGAAATGCAAAGATAATAAATGAATATATTGCTTATACCGAGGGCAAATCAAATACCATAACTAGTTAAGTATTTTTTTTAAGTGTTTTAAGGAATTTATTCTTGTAGTTTTGCGGCTTAGTTATAATATCACATAACTAACAATATATTTGAGATCTTTAGTTTGTTATTATTGTCTATTGCTCACACCTAGCTACTTTTCAATATTTTCCAAGTCCGCGACTTACTCCTTGTTGTGATCCACACTTGGTATCTCCATCGCCCGCCCACTTTTCCCTGCCCCCAATTTCCCACTGGCCGTCTGAATTGTCACTTGAGTGACTGCAAAAGTGTTTTAGCCTTGCTTGCGCATCGACTTTTAAGTAGTTGCCCCATCCCCGCCGAAACCCGAGCACTTTCCCCGCCCACTTTCCATTCCCCATTTTCCATTTTCCCAGCCAAATGCAAGTGCATCGGCGGTGGGTGCGAGGAGTGGGGGCAAATGCGAGGGAGTTGCTCACTCGTAGGCGTTAATGAAAATGCTTGTAATTAGTTTTGTTTGTTGGCAGCAAGCGGCGGAAGTGCTCCAGAGCAAATAAAGCCGACGCTGCGCTCTTCACATGCACTGAACTAATTGATTCGCTAGTGCCCGTGTATAGAGGATCCATGACTTCCGGTTCAGGGGGTCACACTGCTACCAGGACTTCAGCTAGAGCCCCGAAGCCATAGGAGTTGCTAAAGCTGCTGCGGGCTGTCACTTTTAATGACAAACCCCCAGCACTTTGAAGTGGAACTCTGGCTACTGAGCGGTTTAATTCGATGGTTCCAAATAGCCTTATTCTAAAGCCAAGGTCTAATAATAATAATAAAAGTTGTTAGCTACGCTTGGACGAAAGAACTTATCAATTACTTCACACGGCCCAATTTGTGAAGGAAAAGACCTTAGGTAAATAATGACCTCAAAATATTGCGCATTCATTTATTAAATATATTTCGTTTACAATATTTTGCAATTTCGAAATTGAAAACAAAATGATTGTGTGGCCCCAAGACACTGGATTGTATGAATTCCTTCTTCTGAAATTTGCCAACACATTTTAAGACAGTCACCACAAAAAGTGATGTGGAAACTATGCAAGTCACACCTTTGAAGGAGCAAGCTGTTGCCATTTCACTTTCGAATGGAATGGTGGGCAGACACCTTAATTGCCCCAAATTTAATTTCCGCTTTAAGTTTGTCACACACACACTGGGCATTAATATGCAGCAGTGGCAGCAGCAGCAGCAGCAAAAACAAAAGGATGTTTTGTAAGGATGGTGGCCAAGATAAGAATGAGGACGGGAGTTGGTCGCTTGGTTGGTTGGTTGGTTGTATGGTTAGCTGGTTGGCTAGTCCGACGGTCGGTCGGAACAGGAACAATTCATCATCTATATGACAAGCAGTCGAAAGCAATCGTTTTGTCATCTTCTCGTGTGTTGCTAAATTGAATATGCCCCCCTCCCATTCATATATATGCCTCTGCGGCGTTCCTTTTTCAGTCCACCGCTATCTGAGTTGAGCAGAGCAGAGCAGATCCCGAGATCCAAATCCGGGATGTTCCAGGGCTGGGTTGCTGGGTTCCCGGGTTCCGAAATGAATGAATGAATGAGCACACATGTGGGTGTGGATGCGATGAGGCCGTGGTTGTGTCGTGTTGTCCCTGCTTGAATCCGCATACCCGGGCACTGCGAAAAACGTTACCCTACATCTTTGATTGAAAACAAAAATATATATATGTATATATATATATATATATATATATATAGAAAATGTCAAGCTAGTGGTCAATAGCAAGTTCCATCCTTCTTCACTCCATATGCAGAGCTGTAGCACATGTTAATATTTTGATTCCGTTTGATACACTTCTTTTCTCCCTGTGCACATCCACATATGCATATCAGTCGACGCATTCCGAAATAACACTGAACGATGGATGGTAAGGGGCTGAATAAGGGGGCAGACACACGCATTGCCGCACGTTCGCTTCTGGAGGACAGGAAGGAAGGAAGGAAGCTCTACAGACTGATAGATGCTAAGGATGCACACACTCCACACACACACGCACACTCTCTGGCATTCTGCGAGACAGGCATACAAAGTAAGCCCAACGAAGTGACTTTAAAAGAGGCCTACGAGGAGCAGCATCCCCCACCGAGAAGTCCAATCCGAGGCCCCCCAAAAGTGCCAGCCCACTTTGACAATAGATCATCAAATTCATTACGTTTCATTCCGCACATATGTATGTATGTTTGGTCTGGTGTGCGGTGTCCTCATTTGTGCACCTTTCGTCTGCCATTTGGAGGGTGGAGTGAGTGGGTGTGTTGGCTTTTGGATGCTGTCATCTGTGCGTGACCAGTGTAGCGACCTCATCTAAAAAGCCGATTTCAATAGACGAAAATAATGACATATTAATATGACAAACGCTCCTATTATCAGCCACAAAATCAGAATCGATATAAAAAGGAATAAGCCAATTGACATCGGAGTTCCAAGAAGTTGCGTTTCTAAGAAGATTTACTCATAAATGTTTTGTATTCTACTGTCAATTTGAATGATTTTACTGCGTAGAAAAGCAGCTGCAATGATGGCCAGAAAGGTTTTTAAAGCACAGCTCCTTTCGACGCTTGTGGACAAGGAATTTTGGTCAGCTGTGACGTGAAGGGGACTCAACAATGTTGGCTCGCGCGGACGAGTTACCCACCCACCAATCCGCCCAAATGCGACCCAACCACCCAAAACCAGAACACCACTTTACAACCCTCGAGGCCAGCCGCTCTTGACCATGGCCAGTTTTTGTTGGAGGCGGGAAGGGGGGGGGGAACCCGTCTAGATCCACGGACAAATCAGTGAGCGAGTGAGGGAGTGGGTTACAGTCTGGGCTTGTTGCACATGGCGTATACGCCATGTCCGGCGTGGATGCAAAGTCAGTGGCCCAAGATTGAAGCAGATTGAAGGACGCAAACAAATCGAGAAAGGAATATATGCGTGAGCGTACGTCAGAAATGAATGCAATGAATACACTCGCCTTGGCTCATATGGTAATTGAGTGTGCTACCCTGATTTGATTTGGCCTTTCTCTTCGATGGAAAACTGATTGCATTCGCTTGATTAGAAGTATTCATGCACTGCGTCCCCTCACCTTTGCAATGGGGAAAATCTTCAAGGAAGGTGGAACTTGAATCTTACATATATTCGGAACTAGAGTAGATTACGGACAATTTTCTTTATTGTTCGTATGATTTGACTTTTGACAGGTATCCAAATAATAATATACTATTTTTAATTCTAAAGCGAATTAAAGATTATATAATAATATTTAAAAATTCCAAAGTAACGACTAACCAATAAATAATTTAATCATATTCAAGCTTATTTGGGATGTTCTTTCGCTTACTACTTTAAGCAAATATGCCAACACAATATACACGATTTCACCCCTTATTGCGATCAAGAGTATTCGAACTCCCTTTTTTTCCACAACTTCCTTTTTTCCTTGCTCTTTCCTCTCCTTTTAGATTTTATTGTATTTTTTTCCTTTTTTGCTGGGCGTGACAGTGCTAAGTGAGTTGACCTCGTGGCAACCCCAAAAAGTCGCAAATTATGAAAATTGAAGGCGCCCCGCCAAGGATACGGGGAAACAAGGACACGCAGGACACCGAAGTGGAAGTGGAACTCGAGACCCATAATAGAGCAAATTATGCGCGAAAAATGATGGCCAGACGGGTGTATCGATGGGGTTTTGTTTCGGAAGGACTCGCTACTCAGCCAGGATGGCCAGACACCCCCATTTCAGGTGGTGGTAATCGTACTGCTGCTGGTCGAGGAAATATAAAAAAATATGTACATATAGGAGGGCGGAGAAGAGAAAGAACAGAGCTGGGAAAAGTTTTACCAATGCGAAATTGCGGCTCGGCGGGCAAACAAGGATAAATTATGCCGACGCACTCGAGTGCTTATTGTCCTGCCACGCCCCCAGCTCCTCAGCTACTGGCCCAGTTCCGCCCCCTCTGCCAATACACAAATCGAAGCCGTTTTGTTTGCCATATTTAAAGTCATAAATCATAAAAAAAGGAGCGAAGAACGGCTCAAGGATATTTTATCATAATCACATCAGGAAGCGGAAAGCGACAGGCCCAATAAATGTGGATGTGGGGCATTCGATAGAAAAATGACATTATCCATATTTTTGGCATTAAGTGTTTGCTGCCGCTGCCGGGTCTTTTAATTTCTGGTAGCATTATTCGGATTTGGACATGGATTCGGATGGAGATTGGCTTTTGCTTTCACTTTAGCTGCATTTGACAAGTGACTTTGTTATGGTTATGTGTTGCCCGATGTCGGGGAGAAATCGTCGATGGAGGGCGGGGTGCATAATTTAGCGTTTATTTGTCTGTTTGCTCGCCGGCCTGCCAAATTGCATATGAAAGTCAATAAATAATTTCCACGCACACACATGGATTTTTGCCACACTCCCCTCGTTATTTCATCCTGCTCATTAGGCATTCAAGGAGTCGCCTTAATAAACGAAGTGTCCTCCCATTCCGCTGGCAGTTCGATAAGTGAATTTTGATTTCGCCATTCGAGCGGAAGAGTTCTCCTCGGGGGAATCTCGAGATGGGTGGAGATCGAGACCAATATGCATAATGCCAATCTCTAATTAATCCAAGAAATAATCATAGAATGTTTAAAAATAATTTACTGTATTATTTATGTAAAATAAATAATTATTTCTTTTCTTTAAGAAATGAGTATTATATAAAATATATGTACATATACTTGTCATTGAAGTCTTTACCAAAATGCAGCTGCTTAAACTTTAACCGATTTATGCAAATTCTATACTGCCATTTATTTGATGATTTTCGCATTATTAAATCCCACAGGACGAATGACATTTTGTGCCCAAAGTGGCGGACCAACCTCGTCCTTCTTCGACGATTTTCCAGCTTGAGGTTAAGTTGACGACGGCGGCGGCAGGCAAAGGCAATGGTAATGGCAAAGGCAGCTAATGCCCGTCTGCCGGCATATGTTTTGGCCAAATGCTGTCATAAATTTCTGGCGCCGACAGGACAAACCTGCAAGCCACGACAAGGAGTCGGAGCTGGTGCTGGATGATCGGCCGAGTCCTGGCAAAAGTGCTGGGAAACAATGTGCCGTGCCAAACTGAACGGGACAAAGGCGCAAAAACAAAGGCAAAACGAGTGCGGTTGTCTGGCCAAAAAATGGGATGGCAAAAATTCGCACAGGATGTGAGTCCTGAGGTGACTGACTAGCTGGGTGGCTGGCTGGCTGGCTGGAAGGCTGGCAAAGTTGGCAAATGATCTGCCAGAAATCGGGAAGGTTAAAAAGTATCCTTAACCGCCGCTCGGCTCGTTCCGTCTCCAAAGCGATTAGAGCCATGCTGCAAGACACTAGACTATGGAATTGGACACCCAGCAGACGGGTGCAATCAGGCAAAGTGCCTCCATGTTGCTGCTGCACTCTGCTGCGCCTTCTGGTTATGTTGCTCCAGTGTCCGGCGATGGTCACCTGCCAAATGGGCGGGATATGTGGCTGAAAAGCTGGATAGCTGGATAGTTGCGGGGGTAGATGGCAGGATGGGTAGGATAGCTGGGATAGCAGGGATAGCTGGGATAGGTGGGACAGGTGGGATAGTGGGCGATAAGGACGCACACAGACGAAGCTAAAATAATTGCATAATTTGCATATTATTTTCTGCTAAACATGCAAAAAGCTTCGCGCAACGTGTGCAACATGCACTCATGTATGCACATCCCCCTTCCCCCTCTCCCAGGACGAGATGTGGGTGTGTAGTGTGTATTAAGTGCAAAGTGTAAATAACCAACTCAGCATAAATCGTGATTACAACATTTTGTGTGTGCGGATATTTGCGGGCTTGGTTTTGTGGTTTTAATTTAATTAATATTTTCACCCTTTTTTCTCCACGTGTACTTTGGTTGGCCAGCACAGATTTTTAGCTCGCAATCTGTCTATTCCTGGCCCTTTTTATTATTTAATGCGATATATTTCAATATGCTAAGGGACCGTGGAAATATCTCTTATCAAACAGCAGTAATTTATAGATTGCGAGGATATATAATATATATTATATTTATTTATATATAAGCCTAAAATCATGTTTTCTATTTAATTGAGATAGTAAGTTGTACATTTCTAAAGCCTCACGCATTTGGAAAATAAAAATAAAAAGTTTTATACAGCAAGAGACATTAATAAGTTGACCGACCACTTCCTTTTTATTAACAACGATTTTTGCCGCACTGTAAGCCATCGCTTCAGCGCTTCCATGCAACAATTTGTGTTTACCTTTTGCACGGCAGCCAACCTGCCGCACCCAGCCGCCCCCACATTCGCCCACGACCACGCCCCCTTGCCGTTTTTTGCATGGGCTGGCTTTTCATTTCGAGCTTCATTGGCGGTGGGAACAATGCGGCTATGTAATATAGTGCAAATATTGCGTAAAACTTAGATAAATACGTTTTAGCAATAGACTCGCATGGCCAGCAGATGGGCTCAAATCCGTTTATGGGCTAACTAAATTCGGGATTGGCCTTTTTCACTTGCGATCGTAAAACAAATGAATGGTTTAAGTTTCACCCTAAATATAATGCAGTAAAATGAATGCGATTTAAGAAATTAAAATATTTTGGTGCATGTTTCGCCAATAAATTTGATTAATAGTGCTTAGTAAAGTTTAAGTTTAATGGTAATCGATTGAATTTTGTATTCACAACTTTCAACCTGCCATAAACTCATCACATATGTCCACTTTCCAGTGCATATGTGTGTGTGGGATGTCCTGTGCCAGTGCGTTGGTGTGTGTGTGTGCGTCTAATAGAAAATGCAAACGTGCGAAATCGCATTAAATGAGCATTAGCGCATTGTTGGTTTAGTGCAGCGAGCCCTGTGCCACGCCCCCTGAACGACCGGGCCATCAACGCCCCTTAAACGGGCTAAATTAAAGCCGGAATTTAAGCTCCGCCATTAGGATGAGAGGCTTCATCCGTGAACAGTAGATATTTCCAGGAATTGAAATACTTTATGGCTTCCAAGAGCGCCAGAATAATAAAGTTTCTTTGGGTAAACATGTACCGATTTTAGAGGGAATTTTAATAGAGTTAATTCATAATTTTATAAGTTTTAAATTAAATATTCAACAACTCGGTAATAACAGCATCTCAACGTTGAAAACATGAATAAAGCTTTTCACTTCTTATCTACTCCATTTTGTTTGAAAAATGAATTAATTGAGCGACGGCAACGCTGCGTATGAGTGATAAACCTAAAATCCGTTGCGCAATTCGTGCATTTTAATGAATGTTTGAATGATTCGCGCTTTATTTCAGTTAATTAGTGAGCACTTTGATCTGGAAGTGAAGTGACCGCGGGTCAAAGTTCATAATCCCCGACAATCCCCTCACTTTTTTTTGCGCCCCTACCTTTGCCTGCCCTCCAGGAGCACTTCAATAAATTAATTTAAAGTTTAATTAAAAAATTGGTCTTTATTTTCAATTAGTGGCTCGCAAAGTGACCCACCCACTATCCCCATCCCGTTCGCCCAGCGACTTGCCCTCCCGCTCCCGCACTTGCAGCTTTTCTTAATTAATTAACCAAATTAAATTTATGCACAACAACAGCAAGGGAGAGGGAGGCGTGTGAACGCCAAAAGGAAGCCGGGCACAATAATTATCAATAAACCTGACCGTTCCACCTTTTCGTTTTCTTTTTTATTTTTTTGAGCAGCGAACGGAGATGCAGAAGGGCGGTGGTGGTGGGTCACGGGGTGACAGGTGGAAGGTGGAAGGTCGAGGGGCACGGGCACAACAATGGCTATTAACTTACATTACCTAAGAACCTAAGAAGTGCCTGGCTATGACTTAAAAGGGGGAAGGGATCCAATGTGGGCACGTAAAAGAAACATTAACGCGCCATCTCGCTCGCCCGCTTGCTTGCTCTCTCTCTCTCTCTTCCTTGTCGGGGACACCATTCTGTTACCATCGTCCTTTGGCCTCGAAGGTCCTCACTTGTTACTTGTTAACCCGAGGAGCGTCAGCATCCTGCACGTGACCTGGAACCAGGAAGCAGGAACCTCAAACCTCCAACCAGTAGCCAGAATCCAAGGACCGCCACCCCAATCGGGCACCAGATATAAGGACATGCTGTCGCTCCTTACACACATACACTGGGAGTTCCTTTGAAGTATTCAAATGATTACGACATTAAGTCTCAGAGTTATATATTATATATATATATTTAAAATATAATGAAACATAAGAAAAACACTAAATGATTCAACTAATTGCTATATACTTGGACAACATATGAAGTCAAAGATTTTCAGTTAAAATCTCAAAAAATCGTGCTAAACTGGGCCAAAAATGCCATTCGACCTTTGGCTCGAATGTCAGACTAATGTAATGTAAAACCTTTGTGCCCAGCTAAGCCATTACACTCACCTCCATCTTTCGGAGCACCATATATGTAAATACTCGTACATCAACTTGCATCCAGACCGAACTTTGGTCTTGCATGTCCATTAAGATGTCTCAGGTAACTAACAAAATGGGGAAGTCCCCTAGTACGAGTACGTTGGGGATGGCATTCAGTTGGCTTTTGCGGGGAGTTCCACACTCCATTATTGCCACACGGTCGAGCGGGACAACTTAATTTCCGACTAGATTTCAATAATAACAACAACAGCAGGAGCAGCGGCAAATACTTGCACGGCAGCAACATCAGCAATGAATTTTAAAATATTCATAAATGAATGCAAAAAGAGTTTGTCGGGTGCTAATGGGATAAGCTGGGGTTCTATAGCCCCTGGATCACCCTTTCACGTTGTACCTCGCACTTATTGAGGTTGAAGGTTTACATTGCTGGTGTGCTGGTGTGCTGATGTTGCTGCTGGAGTTGCACTAATTGCTGGCGGGCAAAGTGGGTGAAATCAATGGCAACTGGCAGAGGCAACAAAGCCATCGCATCCATCGCATGCAAAACGCTCTAGTTCCACGCTCACTCCACTTTTCACTCGCTTTTCCCCCACATTTCGCTGGCTTTTCTCCGCTTTTCACCCGGTTTTCCCGTAATGTTGCTGTTGTCGCTGTCAGTTGTAATCAACGTTCAAGTCACACCCCATCCACTCATCAGCAACTATCGAGCTCAAAATAATAGGTCTGGGAAATTATCAATTCATAATTTTAATATGTTTATAATTTTGCAACTTTGTAGCAGCTATATTATAATATTTTATTTATATAATGATTTAAACATTAATTAAACTAAAACAATAAATCATCATCAAATTATTTGATGTAATATTGAATTGGCAAAGTTATTCTGTGGTAACAAGCCACAATGGTGCTATTTGCTTTACCCCCGCTATTTTGGCCATCTGTGGCAATTAGAAAATGTTACCGACTTAGAAATGCGTGGCGCCTGGCTAAATGGACGTTAATGGCCAGCTGCTGGCAACCAACTAATAGCAAAATGGCAAATACAACGGCAACATTGGCGGCAATAATAAAATTATCGCCGAAAGGGGAAAAGGGAGCACGGCCTTTATGAATTGCTCATACGCCCAGGTGGGCACAACCGGAAAACGCGACGTGGGCGGTGGTTAATGGCGGAAGGAAGGAAGGAAGGCGTTGGCCGCCCTGCGGGGGGCGTGGCACGCGGTAGGCACATTAAAATGAAATTGCAAATTAAACATCAAAGTCACTTGGCGGACAGAGAGCAGAGTGGTATAGTGAAATGAGTTCATAATCGGATTTGACGACTTGTGAAATGGTTTTAAATGCGCCAGTGTTCAGTGGCGTTCAGTCCGATGGAATTATAATCATTAGAGCAAAAGCCGAGAAAAAAACTAACTCACACCGATTGGTTGATTTGCGGGATGTGCAATGGTGGACAGGGAAGGTTGTGGAGTGGGGCATTTAAAGGGGTTCCCAGGTGGGAAACTAAACTAGCTAAATTACTCCCTTTGATGCAAGGTAAAATGTTACGCCTTTTCATTTCCGCATTAATGGATTTCATTTGGCAACCGTGTTTCAATTCTCATTGTTTTATGTTTAGACCTTTTATACTGTTTATGTGAAGAACCCATTCATATATCTATGAATTTATTTCATAAATTTAGCAAATACCATTTTTGTAGATGAAGTGCAATTTTTAAGACATTTTTTCGTTGCTATTCTTAACTGCCCAAGAATCTAAAAGGATTCTACGGACAGCACCTTAATCGCATTTCAGTTGCTTCTGCTGCCACCGCCAATAAACATTAAAAACAGGCGTCGACAACCTGCATTTGGGCAATCTGGCTAAAATCCACCTAGCGGATTCTTCAAAAATCAATGGGCGGCGACTGAAACTGAAAACTGAACATGGGTACACGGTGCGGGAAAACTGAACTGAAAACTGGCTGGGAAAACGGAGTCTGACGCTGTCAGCTCCTCGGTGGTGGTCACAGTGCCCCAAGGAGGAGTACATAGTGCCACCCGTAACTCCCGAAACTCCCAAAACTGATGGCTCTGCGGCTTTTGCCGGCGGTTGACTGACGCGTATGCGTTATTAAATCTGCATGTGTGTGCGTACTCGCATCCTACACATGTATACGTTTGTACGAGTATATGTGAGTGTGTGTCTCTATGGCGGCGACAGTGTGCGTGTGCTGACAGCAATTTGCGTATCAATATGGGCACATAATGCTTCGAAAATGATTTCCAAAATTTGCATTTAAATTAAAAATTATATTTGCAACACAAACAGATGGACGGACGAGCGGATGGACGGAAGGAGGCTATGAGGCATAGGCATTTGCTCTAGCTGCTACAACACTCCTCACCGCAAAAACGTCAAAAAATGCAAATTTAGCAAATTTTAACAAAAATTGTTGCTTTTAGTTGTTTCAGCGCTGCTGCCGATAGAAATGCGTTGCGCATACGCAACGTGTGCCGCCACAAAATGGACGTGCACACCCACACACACCCGCACCCGCACCCGCACACACACACGCACATTCACTGGCACCCATACACATGCACTTGACAGCATCCGCTGGCCAAAATTTGCGGCTTTCGTAGCTTCTGTTTTTGATTAGGCAACCAACAACACGACAATGCCAAACACACACGGTCATATGTGGCAAGAGTTTTGGGTGCCAAGGGATACTATCTATATGCTTCTATTAGTGGAATCGCATGGGAAAACCCAATGAGATCGGCTCGGAACATAAGGACATGTATCTCCCGACTGGTTAGTATTACAGATAATGAAGTATCCTTAGAACATGAAGCTTGACTTTAAGCCATGACTCTAAAGTTTCCATACAATTTATAGTATCTGTGTTATCTTGCAGATGAACCCACTTCATAGAGTTCATTAACTTAATTTTTTGTATGGCGATATCCTTTCCCTCCCCGCCACGCCCCTGCCACCCAGCGCTTTAGCCCTTAACTTAACCCTTTTACCATTTCCGGAAAACACCCAATAAGCTCCCACTTATGCAAGGCTTTCGCATTCCGATATTCCGACGGCGGGACGCAATTCCTCAGGATGCAATGGCGGGCATTTGTATTGTGCGACAATGCGACGATGCAGCGATAGGAAAACAATGGGAGCAGAGGCCAAAAGGAATCCAGAGCAATCCACGACCGGCTTGGGATGCTGCACTGGGCGAAAAAACGGGATAGACAACGACCATAATTTAATGAATCAAACAAGAAAGTGGCTAAATTAACCATTGTTGAATAACAGGAATATAGATGTTTGGATCTTTCGGATATTTTCATTTGGAGTGTCAAAGTCAATGCTTCATCATTTGTTTTACGAGTGTAGCAGCAGGGGTTTGAGTTTGAGTTGGCATTGATGTTGCTCTTGTGGGTTTAAATGGGTGTGGGTGGGTGGATGGTTTCGTTGGACTCGAAGTGCTAGTGCCGGTGTGTGTCAAAACAAATTTCATTTCACATTCAATTAAATTAATTTTAACACCATTTGCAGTCGGGCAGCTGGCAGGGCAGCAGGACGATAGTCGGAGGACGAAGGACTCGGCAGGATGCGCCAAGGGGTGAGCTGACCCCGACGAAGATGCCAATGCCGATACCGATGCCAATGACGACACAGCAGGATATTCAGGACTCACGGCTCGGAACCGAGGAGCCAGGAGCCAGAACACAGGACACGGGACTCAGGACCCCCGACCCAGCAACCAGGAGCAAACACTCTGGGCCGAGAACACCGCATGCCTTTGCCACGTTTTCCACATTTCTCCACTTTGCCGTTAATGGTTTTATCTTTTCCTTACTTTCCCCGCTTCCGAACAACCAGCATGCACACCCCATAGATCGATCGAGAGAGCGAAAGCGAAGGCCCGGCAAACGAATTCGAACAGCGAGTTAATATAATTACAGAAATAAAGTCTGGAATTTTAATTAAAACACAACTTCATTTACAGCCGCAGACGACAGGAGGCCCATTCGAGTCGAGTTACGTCGAGTTCGGTTCGGTTCGGTTCAGTTCAGTTCTGTTCTGGTTTAGTTCAGTGGAGGCACTACGATGCTACGATGATATGGGAGTGGGACATTAGGGACAGCAGGATGCTAGGCGCCAGGACACCAACCAGAGGTTCAACCATAGAGTGGGGCATAGGTCTCCAGGCTCCAGTTTCAATGCTATAGCCTCCATAAACTCGATGGTTCGTACACTTCTGACCTCTTTTCTCCAGGCTTGGTCATTAAGACCCTGATAATGCCTTTCATGCTTGAAGAGACTGTATAAAACTATATGGATCCTTTAAACTTAACTACACTTATTCAATTAGTCTGATGTAATCTTCAAGTAAATTAAAATAATAATAAGCTTTAATTAAATTGGAAATATATCTTGTGCAAGTTGTATACCTATGGATATGATTAACCTCCACTACTGGGTACCTCAAAGTCGAGGTCTTCGACCAATCTTACTGGTTTATTGCGCGTTGGCCTGGCAAATGGAGAATTGCGAATGCAGAATGGAGAAGGGGCAGCCGCATTTCAATTATGTTTTTACGGCTTAGAGTTAATTGAAAAGCAATTCGTAGGCAAACAGCAATCGGCGGACAGTCGATTTTCCGGAGTGAAAATAAGTGGCCAGCCGGGATCTTTTGGCCGCTTAAAAATTCATAGACAAATAACGCACAATAATATGTGTGTTTCGCCTATATAAATACGGGTATATGTGCCAAAATGGTTTTTGTTTTTGGTTTTACTTGATGCTCGCTATTGACTTTGGCGATTTCAATTAAAGCACGTAATTGATTAACATTGAAGCGAGAATAAAAATTGAAATTATATTTACTTTTTATTATTGTCCACCCAATTCCACCTCTATATTCGATTTCCATAAGCTTCGCAGCAAATGCATACACTGCCTTTCATTAGGGGCCTTGAATTTATTTGCTTGGATCTCTAAAATGCTAGATCAATTGTTAGTGAGTAAACATTGGCAATGGGCTCTAAAGTACATAACTATTTTAAATGCTCTTGACTAGGGCTTTGCTACACTAAGGCCTGTTTATTTTTATGAAAACAATTTGAAAAGAATACTTAAAGTGTATTTAGTGCTTCGAATTTATAGAAAGCCCTCTTGTCAGATTCGATTTGTGTTTGTCGAAACTTTAAATAACATTTGCCATAAAGGAGAAGGGAGCTGAATAAATTTTCCAATTGCGTTGATTTGTAATATTTGCTGTCGTTTCATTAATATGCGATAAGCATTATTGTTTCTGGGCAAATGGCACAGCTCATACACGATTGCAAGACTGCAACACATCGATGATTATTGCGGTATAATTGTTGCAAAACTTGAACTCGTTGACCGTCCGGTCCATCGGACAATCGGCCAAGGAATAAAGGACACTGTCCCCATTTCCACTCACATCCACACATCTGCGCATCGCCGCACAACCCGCTGGCCACCCTTCATCCGGTCTTAACCCCACTCCTGCCACACGCCTCGTTTTCGACCCCTGGCTCGGATTTGCATAATAAATGAGACACAAAAGCCAAGCGGCTACTGTCACATGGCCAATGGGAGAAACTGGCCATGTGCCATCTATAATGATGATAATAATGATGCAAATGCACACACTGCACACACTGCATGCACACTCCTCGAAAACAGGTGTAAAAGGTGTGGGGGCAATTGAAGTGAGAGTTGACTTGGACACAAATGCAAATGGTCGGCATATGCCCAAAGAGCACTGTGCGAAACAAAAGCTAACATAATACAGTAACATGAACAATTATGCAGTGAAAAGGGGGGAAATCGTCGAAAATACAGATATGAAATATATTGTTGCACACGTTACGTGATTTTAAATCATCTGACAAAGCTCTAAGACCAAGTTTTGCCACTGAACTTGCCAAATTTTTTTCCAGGTGCAACAGCAGATGATGAGCTGTTGGAAGGGGTGTCGAAAACAGGGAGCGGGACAAATTGCAGGGGCAAAATGCAGGAGCAAAACAATATGCAAATTTTGTTGCATACTTTTCGGAGGCAGCGTGAAAATCATTGCAGCTAAGCAGACAGAAGACCCCGTACCACAACGATTTCGATCCAAAAACCCCAGACCAGAAAGTCAGACAGACTACTCCAGTCAGCACAATCAAACAAATACACAAATAGAGCGGGACGGGCTGTGAAGATAGAGCGAGAGGGCCAGAGTGGGCAATAGAGAGAGCAGCATAATGCCTTTCCGGTATCCAATAAACCGACTGCACTTGGACAGCCCGGATTTCCGCCTGAATCATTGATGAGCTATTAAAGTCATTTATATTTTGCTGTTTGTTGCTCATCCAACTTCAGCGCCATCTTTCCGTCTCTGTCAGCCCCGCTAATGCCCTCTCTCTTTCACGTCAGTGCAATCCGTCTCTTTCACTGCCTCTGCAATTGCCGGCTGTACATAAACTTTTGTCACGTTTGTTCTAGACACGTTGGCAAGTTAGTTCGTCCGGCGACAGGACAACTTTCATATTCATTAATACTCATTTGCACCCGGGCATGCTATCGTTCACGACGGATATTGAACTGGACCCACGACCGAGGTTAACGGCATCAATCAAAGCAATCGCAATTATATAATACCACCTAAAGATATTGGTGCCAGAAATAACAAGTCCTGGCATCACTTGTAAACGTTTCTAATAGTGTGTTGCGACATATCAATGGTACGGAAATTTAAATAGTTTTGGCACTTTTAGTTCATTATTACTAAATTTCAGTTTCTAGATCTTAATTATCTAATTAGTGGCGGACAAGTGTCATGCCGTCTCTTAAATGGCCTCCAATTCCATTTTAATGAGCCTCAAAACGTCGCAGGAGGTGGACGGGGGCGTGGCGAATAGAAGAACACACAGCCAATGGCGATTTTCAATCCCCCGATTTCCCGAATGTGTTGCCATTGTAACTACAAGTTGGAGGAGGGCAGGAGAAGAAATGGGGGGAGAAGGTGTGTGGGAATGAAAGTTGGAGTAGGCAGGGCGAGTGGAAGTGGCGATTTCTACGACAACAACAGTTACAGGCACAGAAAAGCCACGACAACGACGACGTTGATGGAAATGAAAAGATAATTTACCCGCATGTTTCAACATCAGGTCCGGCCACGCCCACCCACAAACCGCACGCCCAGACGGAGTTTCTAGCTTTGAGTCTGCGAATCGCTTACTGAATCTGAATCCGACGCCGAATACAAATCCAGGAGACAGGAACAGGAGCTTCTGCCGTCATCATCATCATCTTCATCATCATCTGCCCATCATCGTAATCATCCATATCGTCTTCATCATCGCAGCCAATTCTCATCATGATCATCATCATCAAAAAACCCATTGTGGTGGCCACTAATGGTAATGCCTGACTATCTGTCTGTTCATCAGGCGGCCATGTTATGATGTAAATGCTCGGCTGCCAGCTCATCCTCTACTTACCGCTTCTACACCAAAAAAGAAAAATGGTTATAAGAAATATATCCAAAAGTACATATAATATAAAATTGTAAAAATGCTACAATGTAGCTACCTTTATGACCATTTATATCGAAAAGGCTTGAGTTTTTCCATTTTACGCAATTTGATGATGAAAACGCGAAAATTTGGCCAACAATTTATTTTACAAAATCAGTCTAACAGTGAAGGGGGTTGTTAGTATTGGTTATAAGGAGTATAAAATGGTACTACTTTTAGCTGTGAGACCATTTTTAGTCAAGTTATAGCCAAAAAAGCCAACTTGAAAATTCAGTTTCTTATTAAAAATATTTTTCCAGATTTTTTGTGAAAAAAAGTAATCGGTATTTTGATCGAAGCATTGGAAATAATGCTCCCAATAAGGAATGTCATACCTCGTTGAGTTTGTTTTTTAAATCCCAATCGATTTGCATTCAAGTTTGGGAATTCTACGATTTTTTAATTTTTCGCAAATTTTGATGATGGTACCCCTTACAAAAAATGCAAAAATTTGGCCAACATTTTATTTTACAAAATCAGTCTAACGTGAAAGCGGTTGTTAGTATTGGTGATAAGGAGTATAAAATGGTACTACTTTTTGCTGTGAGACCATTTTTTGACAAGCTATAGCCAAAAAAAACAACTTGAAACTTCTGTAATAAGCCAAGCAACCTGGGTATCTTCTGCCATAAGCCTAGCAACCTGTGTCAGTCTTGTGATAATATATCTAGAGAACATAACGTAAATATGAAAGTGTTTGTGAAATCTTGGGTGTACATTCGTGGTAAGTTTCTCTATTCTGAGTATTGCAAAGCGAATATTTCCAACAATTTAGTTGTAATGTTGCTGAATGCTAGTAATGAACTTTCTGTGATTGGAGTACGTTCCAACCATAATAACCATGTACTTCTCTCAAGAAACTGCTAAAAAAAACAATCCTCTTTTCCAACAGCCCGTATACGTGTCCTGAAGAAGAGACACTCGTGCTTCCGTCCACGCGGATTCTGCGTGCGCAAGTGCAAGACTACGCGTAGATGCATTGTGGACGCCAAAATGTCCGTGCTGACTCTGATCGTGATTGAGAAGGATCGTATACCACGTCGCCTGGGACCCATGCGTTCCAGCATTATCAGGAAGCAATACCAATTAAGCAAGAAAAAGGATGTGCGTCTGATCCTCCCTGCTGTGATGCAGCGCAAGCACAAGAAGAAGAGCCAGACCGTTTCCAAGGAGGCTGCCGGCGAATACGCCACGCTGTTGGTGCAACGCAAGAAGGGGTCCAAGGCCAAGCGCCGCCGTTCTGCCTCCAATCGCGAGTCCATGAACTCCGTCTCCAGCGACAAGAAGTAAACACCGCAGACGGAACTCGCATTCTTCGTTTAAGCAGCAACGGAACGTCGATCACAACCAAATGATCCACGAGGGGAGATAAGAAACTTTGTAACCATTTATGTTAAATAAACCCGAAAAATGGTATAGATGGTATGTTCATTTATAGTGCGATTGAGCGAGAGTAAGCTTTAAGATACCAAATCTCATGTATCGGGTGTAAATGTTATTTTATGTTATTATTATTTCGCCAGGTAAATGCAATAGTTCCGACAAATCTTGGGAATCTTGCGCCGCATCTGCACGCTGTTTTTCGACTAATAACTGCTGACGTACTGTCTCCAGCTCCTTAGTTAGACGAATGTTCTCGGCAAAGTACATGTTGGCCTGGTAGCGAGCGGCATTTAGCTCCTCCTCTTATTGCCAAAAGCCGGTTTTTCGAATTCCTGTCATAAAATATTCATTTCTGTTGCCCAAAACTATAAAATTAATAGTCTGTATGAGATGGGCCATTAGCGATGCCAATTAGCTTTACAAAACAGTTATTCTTTTAGCTGTATGACCATTAAGTTATGTTAAGTTATGATGAATTATAACCTTGAGACGTTTATATTTTGTCCAGAAATTTTGTATTAATTTTTCTCACTGTACGATGATGATAATGGACCCGGCTGCAGCCTCAATCCCGCTTCATTCCAGTTCAAATATGTCGCTTCCGTCTTGTCATTGGGTTTGCAGGCAGCCAGTAAGGCTCCTGCCGAACTGAAATTTGCCAGGGGGATATACATATACATACATATGGGTGTATTACGGGGCATAGGAAAATCGGACGATATGGCGGACATGTCGGGTGGCATTTAAGGGGGGTATGGAAGAAGGAGATGGCACACGCACGGGCCGAAGACCCACAAATTTATTGTTCTTAAACATTTGAGAGCCCGGGTCCTGGTGATGCTGCTATATTTGAATGCCAAGTTGCCAGTTGTCACAATGTGAGTGATATATAGCCAAAATGTCAAATGTCAGCGAAAGACATTATTACTGGCTAGTTGATCCGTCCTCGTCGCCTCCACTTGGCCCCAAACCCCGAGTTCCTCAGCCGTCTGCTTCTCATTTGTGCATTTGTGTCTCCGTCTACGGATGCCGCCGTCTGCCAGGATAATCGATACGCACAAGTACACACTCACACACATACGCCACTAACAGCCCGGGCAGGATGGCACATTAAAGGATTGGATTGGGCTCGCCCGTAGCCAGGCATTTCGTTAAATCGCAGTTAAAGTGCAGACCCTGGATGATATCAACGTGGCGGATACTTAATATCGAACAGTACGTCTCTTTAGATGAGACAAACTATAAGAACCGTTATTAAATAGCCAATAGGTAGCTTTGGTTTGATTTAAGTATGGTTGGCAGCTGATCTGGAAAAGAGTTACCTTTTTAATCGTCGTCAAAATTTTTCTTTAGTTTTAAACAGTTACGGGCTCTCGGGATTTGATTTGTTCATTCCTGACATATTTAACTTTAGTAAGCTATTTTTTCATCAAATTAGACAGAAAACCAAGCCCGGGAAGGAAGCAGCATAATGGAACGACTGCGCTCCTCCCACAACCGCGAAGTGCGAATCGGCAACTATAAGGTGGTGCGCAAGATCGGCTGCGGATCCTTTGGCGATATATATCTGGGCATCTATATCCACAGTGGGGAGCGGGTGGCCATCAAGGTGGAGAGCAGCAAGGTGCGCCATCCGCAGCTCAACTACGAGAGGCGAATCTACCGGGCCCTGAGGCCCGCACCCGGTTTGCCACGGATTAGGTACTTCCACAAGGAGGAGCACTACCAGGCGATGGTGATGGATCTGCTCGGACCCTCTCTGGAGAGACTCTTTCAGTTCTGCGAGAGGGCATTCACCATCAAGACCGTTCTGCTCCTGGCCGAACAGATGCTTCGCCGGGTGGAGTACGTCCATAACCGGGGATTCCTGCACCGCGACATCAAGCCGGACAACTTCCTGATGGGTCTGGGTACCATGTCCAAGCAAGTGTACCTGATCGATTTCGGGCTGTCCAAGAAGTACCTTGACATAACCACTGGTGTGCATATACCATATCGCGAGGAGCGTTCCTTGACGGGAACAGCCAGGTACGCCTCGATTGGCGCCCATGCGGGTGTCGAATCCGCCAGAAGGGATGACATGGTGGCCGTTGGCTATGTCCTTATGTACTTCAATCGGGGTTCACTGCCGTGGCAGGATTTGAAGGCGTCCACCAAGCAGCAGAAGTATGAACGCATACATGAGAAAAAGATCTCGGTGAGCATTGAGGTCCTTTGCGAGGGATTTCCCTGCGAGTTCACCATGTACTTAAACTACTGCCGCGGCATGGGATTCTACGATAAGCCCAACTACGACTTCATCTGCCGCATGTTTCGGATGCTGCGGAATGGTCTCAATCTTCGACCGGGTCTCATCTACGACTGGGACATGCTGATGATGAAGTTCCACAATACTCAGAAAAATCCTGGCATTGGAATGCGTGTATTTCCACCCAAACAGAAGGAAGATGACGGTATCAGCGGTGAGCCGATCATCAAAGATGAGAAGTGCAACTACTGGCCGTGAAAAATCCTTAGAAATCGTCAAGTTTCCAGCTTGCATTATGTAAATCAATAGTCGGACTAAATTAATTAGTAACCTGTAACTAGAATTACTGGAATAGTCACTCACAAATAACATTTATAAATTGCATGCATAAATAATAAGTGGGAGTTTAAAGTATAACGAAAAGTTAAATAAAGTATTAAAATTTAAATTGTAAGCCCTTGTATAATATTTAAGTCCAACATTTAACCAAAGCGGCACTTGCTTCGATTACATAATTACATACATAAATAAGCTGAACCTTTATATCTTAAATATTTGAATATTTGTTTCCCTAAACAAAGTTTAATTGGATCAAAAATAAATATTCGTATTTTTAGCCCCATCTGGAGCAAAGAAAGTCTTCACCTCGCCTTAATCCCCAACATTACAATTCCTTGCTGCCCATATGCATTCTATGTAAATCGAACCGATGGGCTTTTTTTCCCAGCAACTATCAACTGTTGCCCTTTGTTTACGCACCGACACAGGAAACAGTGATTTGAAGAGTGGACACACAGATGGATAGCGACCAAGTAAAAACGGAATCCCATTTTTGCTTCGACTCCGCAAACAGATGGTTCAGATGCCCACCTACATACCTACATGTGTACGCACACCCACGGCTAATAAAAGTGGTTCGGATTTTCCAATTCGAAAGAGGCGACAACGATGGGCCACGCCCACTGGCCAAAGATGGACGATAGAGGATAGTCGATGGGTGCTGAGTGGGTGGCATCCCGGCAAATAGAGCAATTTAAATTGGAACGTGATTATGCAAACGTTTGCACAGCTTAACTCAAGTGCCGCTCCGTGCCGCTCGGCCAGTTGGCCAGTTGCCGCTGCTCACACATGGCTAAGAGTGGTGCCGAGTGGCAAAGAGTGGTACAGCCATCGGCAGAGGGGGGAAACCAAAAAAAAAAAAAAACCAAAAAAAGGAACAGAAGTAAGCCCCAACCCATCCAGTAGCTGCATTACAAGTCTTAAATCAATTTTTAAGGCCAGCCGGCCACCGCACAAAAATCCATCTAAGTGCAGCATGTCTGGCTTAGGCGCCAAGCACTTAAGTTCCACCATCGCCCAAGGACACGCAAAGAAGGATATTGAACAGTAGGAACATCTGGCTGATTTGTGGTTCCTTCACTCCGAGGATTAACAAATTAGCAAGAGGGGTCGTTGGCCATTAACGAACTGGCTACTAGCTACATTACAAATCTAGCTTTAAAAACAAAGTAGCAACTCTCCTTTCCTTTATTATATTATATTTTTTTATAGTTTTAAGCTTATTATAAAGCATAAGCTTATTATTATATATCATTTTGAACAGTCATCAAATTTATTTATTCATGCACCCACTCCATCCACCGCCTTAGTCTGCCACTGCTGCGCCCCGCCAGCAATTCCAGGATGAACATCCCTGTGGCCAGAACAATCATCAGTCCGTGGATACGGTACGCCCCGTTCATTATACTTTTGGTGATCCTGCGCAGGAGAACTGGATCGTTAGAAGCCACCTTATGTTTCTTCTCGTACTGCATGTACCTCCTTTCGATGTGGGCCATCACCCCGGCGCTCAGCAGCTGTTTGATCTTCCGATCGATGGCTGGCCGGAGAAAGAATCTTCTGGGAAAGTAGATGACGAGGTGATACATGTAGATCGGCTGGCGAACAAAGGTCAGACGGCTGATGTTCGGGTGCTTGTGATTCCAGTAGGCCAAGTTACTGATCAGCGCGATTGTGGTTAGCCTTTCGTCCGGAGCTGCCCTCTGAACCCGCTCGAATCGTGCCGAAAAGTCTAGGGGCTGCCGGCAGGTGAGCTCCAAGGGATAGAAGTCATGGTACCCATTTGCCACCATGGTGTAGTTGTCCTTAATCAAACCACTGAGATCCTCGGGAAGTGGGCGGTGGCGCGAGAGGCGAAGAACGTCGAAGAGTCGCGCCTGATAGGCACACCTCAGGACCAGAGTGAGTAGCATCCAACTGGCCAGTAAGTATCGAAGGAATCCCTTGCCCGGCATCCTTGGATTGGGTATCGGATTGCCCACAATCACCGTAAACAGATCCTCCATTGGATGACTCAGGCCCAAACGGGATCTGAGCCAACAGGTGCTCAGCACAGCCAGCACCAGGATCATGATGATCATGCCCCACACTTTGCCGCGAAACGGCAGGATCAGCGGGCCAAAGCGACCCAAATACCGATCCCTGCGCACCACCATCACAAAGTGGCTCTGGTGGTACACGGTGGACTTGGAGAACAGGGAGCGACGCTTGTCCGAGCCACTCAAGCCGCCGATGGCTATCGACACGGTGCCATCTGCCAGCTGAAATTTTAAAAATTTCAGAAAGTGGTGACACTGATATACTTTATTTCAAATTACCTGCCTGAAGCAGCCGGACACGTTTCCCTCTCCAAAGATCTGGCTGGGTTCTTGGGGCATATAAAGCTGGATGCGAAACTTTAGCGCCTTGGCCAGAAGCTGGAGCAGATCCCAGTCGATGCCGGAGAGATCCTCAGCCGGAATGGACTCATTGCTGGCCGGAGGTGGATCCTTGTACCGCTTGTAGATCAAGTGTGGCGGCAGGTGGGTGGCGCTCACGTTGAACGGACAATCGCCCAAGTGGCCATTCCGCACGGGATACAAGTCCGGCATACTCTTTTGCGGCTCTCCGGTGATCCTGTCGAAGTGATTGATTTGCCGCACCGTGATGCCCGGCCTGCAGTTGGCCTTGAAGAGCTTGTAGCTGTAGGTGCCCACCGTTCCGTCCTCCAGTTGGGCCACCACCACCACATTGACGAAATGCATCATCAGATTGGATTTCACAATCGATCCAACGGTCTGCCTAACAAATTGGGGACTCTGGATTTCCGACACCACCACTATGCAGAAGAACTCGCGCTCCAGCAGCTCGTCGGGAAAGATGAACACCTGACCTCTGCAAAAGGGCATTAAACAATTTAATGAAACCTACAACTATGTTAAGCTCTCATAAATATTAAATAGATATTTTCTTTGCTAAACTGAAAACCGGAGTGTGCCTCACGTGAAAGCGGTGTGGTCGTTGACCACGAAGAGTGTGTACTCCGAGGTAGTCTCCTCTGCAGTGCCCTTGTGGAGCAGGACACTGAGGTCCGGAGCGAGGCTGGCCAGGATCTGGTCTACCAGCTGTCGCTGGCGGTCGGTAGGCTCATATCGACACTCCACACAGTTCTCTCGCACTACCAGCGTATTGATCCTATTAGCAATGTAGTTCCTAGTCAGATAACTCGAGGCGTTAGCCAGTCGTCTGGTGTTGAGCTCGTTCTGTGGATTCCCCATCCGCGAGAGGAGCACATCTCGACCAGTTTGTTGTGCCCGCACCGAAGCCCACATCCCATCCTGAATCCCCGGCAGAAGGCCGGAGAACAGCCACAGGATAGCGAGGCGCATGACTGAATGGCCGTTGTGGAAACCGCGACAGGACGCTCTGGTAGCCAGGACATCTGAGACCCGGTGCTAATGTAATTGGCGATAGCACTTGGCTGATATGATTAATTAATTGCCAAGACTCCAATATTGATTGACCATGTTCGATATTCCTACTAAAGTGAGAAAATGGAGGTATTATAAACATATAATCACCTTTAGGGCTTTACAAATAAATCAGAAATATATATACTCTTTCGGGAAATATAAATAAACTAATAAAAAAGCTCATGATTATGATTATCGGGTGAGGTTTTTTACATTATAGCAATTCCTAAAATGTTATTAAATAGAATACGATTCAAGAAGCCTAAACATTTCGCCAGGTATAAAGACCACGATGTCCTTTCAAGATAGGGCTCTCGATCTCCGAGCATCCGAGGCGCCAGGGACAGAAATAGAAATTTACGACCAATTGGGCGGGCTTTAAATTGAGTCAAGGCTGGCGGCGTCGCCATCCACTTGCCACCACCCCATCCACCGTCTTGGCCATCAGTCATGAGCCATGGGCCGTGAGCCATGGCCAAAAGCGAAAGGCTGGAGCAGAGGCAGCAGCGCCACCGAGAGCGCACTTCTTGGTAATTTAAGAAGCATTGCCGAGGCGACGACTTGACCAGAATGTGGTCCGGGGTGGCTTAGAGTGGTGCAGGGCGCCTTTTGGGTTCACTAGATGTTATTTTACAAGGACACGCGCACAATTTATAATAACGTCGTCTTCGTCTCGGGCTTTTCTTCGTCTTCGTCGTTGGCTTTGGCTTTCTACTCCGAAAGACGCTTTCCCTTGGCCAAAAGGAAAACGCACCCACACATACACACACCCACTCTCACTCACTGACTAAGTAAACCAAGCTTTGGGTGTGTGGGTGTATGTGTGTGTTTGCAAACGAGAAAAATGAAGCGAAACAATTCCAAGTAAGCAAACAAAACTGATGGAAGATAATCTACTTGAAGCATACTTTAAGGCGTATCTAATGGTCCTTTTAATGTTTAAACACGCTTTCGTCCTCGGCCAGCCACCCACCGCCCATCACCGCCCACCGCCGCCCCCTCTCCCAGCCCACCGTAAACGCTGCCCGGCCAAACCAATGTCCCATGTTTATTTTATCCACATCATCAGCGCTCAAGTCTCCGAAGCAGGGTCCGAATCTGCGGCTGGCTTTTTCTCACAGTAGCCGGCCAATGTCACGTTCAGAGGGCCACCCACCGCCCCCCACTTGCCACCCAATTCGCCACCCACCATCTGGATGTGCACTGCCGGAAAATTCATATTACATTACAACTATTTTTAAAAATGAAATATAAAATATATTCAACAATTTTACTATTATAATAATTTATTAATTAAACATTTAATTTGCTATACATATTTTTAAAAAATGTGTTTGAAGAAAGGAGCATATACTATTATTATTATATTATTTTTAAATTATAGCTTATTATAGTTAATGATTCTTAATATTTTTAATAGGTTTTCCACATTTATAACGCTCATTTCTCACAGTGCATTTTTCTGATTCTTTAGCCTGTCGTTGGTCGTCGCCTCGTCTGCGGCTTCTTTTCTGTGTTTATTTTATCATCATAATTTCGCATTTCTGCTTTTATGAATTTTTAATTTGAACAGTCAGGGAAATCCGCATGTCTAATGTCTAATGGAGGCGGACTGGAGATAAGTCGGTGATCTAAAAGGAGCTGCCATTTTTCGATTGTCAATTGCTTGAGGAGGGGAGGAATCGTGATTTATAGCATGATATGATAACAACTGCGGGTAATAATATACTTGGCACTCTGAACACAAGTAGCTGATGCAAAAATACAATAATATCTGCTGCGATATTATATTGTTATGCATTTACCTAGTCATTCAGCACGCATCAATTACATGCCATCGATATCAATATACTTGGAGTTAACGACTTTGTTTGGTGCTGCCCCTTGGATAGCTGTGCTCCAGTTTTAAAAGTGTCCCTTCTCGAAAGAACCGCTGGTGGCATGACATACATATCCATGTTGCCACATGCCCACCAATATATCACAATGGTACCACCAACCGACAACCACCGACTTCTTTGTCTCGAGTTTTTCGGCTTTTGCCTGCCGAGTCGTGGAGAGTCCTTGGTCCTTTTGCGAAAAACGATTACGCACTAAGCCTATAACTTATGTTGATGTTTTCTTTCCGTCTTAACATTTGCAAATTTGTCATTTTTTTCCTTTGTGCAGCTCGGGCTGAGCCTTGGCTTTATCTCACCAATATTTTGCCAGAGTCTGTCTATCCGTTTGCTTGTGGCTTTTTCTATTTTTTCGCCCAACTTTTTTTTCTTGTGCCGTAGAATCCGGGAATCCGGACCACCCCCATCTTAAGTAGTCCAGCCCCGGGAGTTTTAAGTACTGTTTGCTTATTCCAGGAGCGTTATCTAGGCACCGCCTCCATCTGCAGCCCCCTCGTCCTGGACCCCTGTGTATCATATTAAACTAATCCTAAATGGTTTCTTCACGGTACATTTGCTGGCACTTGTTAGGCACTCGGAACGACAAGCCACAATCTGCCTTCACAATATGCACCTGCATATTGTTGGCATTCTGCCGGCTACACACACATATTTGTCAGTACGAAACCCAACTACAAACAGGAAAAGCCCATGGAAAATCCAAAGGAAAACTGGGGCGAGCCAAGCAGCTCACATGCCAGCTGGGAACATTGGTAAAGTCAAATGCGATTAGGGACTTTCTTTATTTTCTCCAGGGGACAGCGGCAATTGATGCGGCTATTCCCCACCGAGATCCACTGACTCCGGATTATCCGAACCCTTGAGGTTTGGTTTTTTAGCCAGGTGAATAGCTTAAACTTTCTGTGATTCCAAGGTCTAAAAAATACCAAATTCAATGCTCAAATAAAACAATTTTCATAAGACTAATGCAATAAATACAGGGCGAACCTAATACAAAAAAAGAATTTATTGAGAACCAAGAAAATCAAACAAGCCTTCCAGTTACGAAACTACATACATATCTTGAAAAATGAATACCAACACAGTCAAATTGGACCAAGAAATGATTTCATATTCATTAGTAAATGAAACTCAAATTTGGCTTTGTTAAATCGAGCTGTTCAGTTAATTCAAGTGCCAGATAGCAGACAATTAATCCTTCAATTGGCAATAAATTGTACTGCAATCGAGAAGTAAGGAAAACTTACCTCAACTTTGGGAAATGTAAACACGGTACGAGTAATTCAATTAACCAGAACCTCAATCAATCAACCAATACTTTGATCGAACCAATGGCCATCCAATCCAGTCCGAGTATCGAGGCATTGATTAATGGCTTCGTATTCAATGTAAAATGCCGCTAATTGTGCAACAAATTAGAAATCTATGAAACTAATCACTACACATCGCCCACACCACTCGGTGGCTTTCAAGGGCTAATGATCCGATCTCGAAACCTCAAACTCTGGATGGCTGTTGCCATCGGACTTAACTTGGTCCGCATATTATCATGGTAAAATCCATGGAATATATACATACATATGTGCAGGCGATGTCCCCTTTAATTCAAAAAGTCCTGTCCAATACCGCTCATGTATAAAGTTATGCGCTAATAAATAGTTCACAATGGGGTATAAATTGGCAGTTTCAACCGAAAAGTGAGGATTTCTGTATTTTCGGTTCGGTTCGGTTGGTGGAAGCCAAAAGTGTGTGTGTGACTGCATGTAGAAGCTGCCGCAAAATGATAATAATTACGTGCATTATGTTTAATGCAAGCGATGAACAAACTGAATAAATTGGTGGGGGGAGGGGTTGGGGCTAAGGGGTAAGGGGATAAAGAGCCACACAGATTTTGTGAGGGGTCGATGAGGGTCCATTGATTTCAGCTTTTAATTTGAGGCCATTGTTCTAAGGCGAGTGCACTGAAAACACAATAATACCTGAAAATGTACCAAGGAAATAAATAAAATTACATCAATTTGAGATAGTAAATCCATGCAGATTAATTCCAAATAATTTCTAATAAATGGGCTGAAAATTGTGCTAGGATGTCAAATAGTCCTGGATTACCATTAGCAAAAAGTTTGTCTAGAAAAACAACTAATATAGACAACAAACAAATATACCTACTTAGTCTTTTTAATAAGGCGCGAGAATCCATTAAAATGAAATACATATATTTATTAATATTAATTATTTATTGCAGTGCACATACGTGTTTGTTGCCGTTTACATGTGTATGTGTGTGAATGGGTTAAATGCAAGTGCATGTAAATGTTGGCGCCGTGGCCAAACAATAGCCGCTAGTTAGTTTGCTGGCCAGTTGATTTCCTTTTTTTTTGCAACTATTACGACCCGATCTTTAACCCCTTACCTCTCTCTTTCCCGCCACTCAGTGTGTCTCTCTTTTTTGTGTGTTGCATTAATTAAAACACAATCATCGCAAAATTATGCATGCCGCTGCCTCATCGTTGGACACTATTATTTATTGAAGGCATTCAAATAAATAACAATGCCCCCAGCGAAAAGCGCCCGAAAATCCTCGTGCATGGATTTTTACCAGTTGATTAGCTACCAGAAAATTATGCAAAAATTGGGAAACCGTCAACGGGTTTAGTCATGCGGTGTAATTTGGAATGCAAAAAGTGTGAATATTCCACAGAATGGGACTATTAAATAATAAGTAAAGAGATAGTTTAGTTTTGGTGGTATTTACGCACCAAGATTCCAATTATTTGTGTAAATAGCTTTTGGAAAGTTGGCTGTAATTTTTAAATAATGTTGCACTTTGAAACACCTTGAAGTATCAAGAGCTTTGTAAGACGCCCCCTAGCGAACAACAGTGAGGAAAACATGATTTTTCAGACAACAGATGGCGCTATGCCAACCTAATAATACTTTTTAATGATATGGGGTTTTTATTAAAAGGAAATAAATAGATATAAATAATACAAGATATTTAAATAAAGTAATTGCCTAAATATTAATAATACTATCTTGTTACAGAAATAAATATTGTGAAAATAAATAATTTCTTTTAAAATGGCTCGACAAATAAATATAACTCATAGTAGTGGCACATAGGGCAACATATGTAAGAAAATGCACTCTTAATAATTACATATAACAATATATTTTAAATGCCTAGCAAGTACAGTCGCTAGCCGATAAGTAGTTATAAAGCATGTTGAACAACGTCGATAACAGCCGAATCGGCAGCAATCTGTAAATATAAATGCATTTAAGCTGGTATATGCAACTAAGCTGTAAGTACCTACGAAACTCCACAGAAATGCATCGAAATGCAATGGAGCTGCAATAGCGGTAATGACAGTAACACGAAATCAGTTAAGACAGGATAGCAACAATACTAATTACAGAAGCATCGACGGTGCACTGCGCGAAAATGTTGGGCTGAACGCGAGTGGATAGGAAATTCTTGCAAATTTGTAAATTTTAGTAGCGCATACACCTAATGAGGTTCATTATTTGTAAATGATCTTATGTGCAACTAGCAAATTACTAGTTTTATTGCAACCTCTTCAATTAAATTTATTTATAATATTTTCCTCTGTAGGAAGACGCCACCAAACAACAGATTTAATTGCAGATATTGAAAATCAAAACATAAACGCCCATTGAGCGCATTGCAGTGTTTTGTGAGTGGGAATGGGGATAGTGGACTGAACTGTAAATCGTATTAAAATAATTACATTTAATGGCAGACGATCTCTCTGGCCGAAACTCATTTGTTTTTATTAACGCCACATGTAATTGCAACCGATGCAGTTGCACATTGCACTTTGCATGTTGCACGTGTCCAGCCATATGGAAGTGCAGCGGGAGGTCTGCGATTGGATTTGGTTAAAGGCCGGGTCGAATAGTTAACGATTATTTAACCAGAAGGAATTAACCTCATTTTCATGGTTTCATAATTAATCCAATTTGTTCAACATATAAATTTCGCTGTCTCGTACTCTTTCCTCATTTTGTTCACTTTTCTCTGTTGGCCTCCTGCTCCTCTTCCTCCGCCGACCGATCATAATTGGAAATTTATTATCCACCGCGGAGTTGTCGACAGGGGAGTTTTGCTGTAATCAATATGCAATTGTGTTGCCATCTCTCTCCGTCTCCCTCGGACCCCGTCGTTCACTCTGTCTATTAAGTTCTTGCATCTCTCTCTGCGGCCACGTGGCGTATACGCAATGCGGACAATCAGCAACAGAAACAGGAACAAGAACAACTTAATACGCGGCCACAAACAAGGGCAATTATGAAACGCAAGCACTTATGCCCAAGAGATTGGTCTGCTGTGGGCGTGGTGGGCAGTGGGCGGTGGGTAGTTGGTTTTATTGGGTGGTCAATTGCGGGTGGGAAAACCTCATGAAAATCCCAGCCAAGAACAAAAAGTACCTTGCTGGCAAAAGGGGGTATCTGGGATATTTTCAAATGGAAAGCTATTGTGTCCCAAAAGCTTTTGCATTCGCTGAGCGATGTTTTTCGAAACACTTATTCTGTAATCAGATTTCTGTTCATAAAAGCTGAAGCAATGTTGCTAAACATTTACTATTTGATCAGTAACATTTGCTTTAAGCTAAATGACTGTTATTGCTCTTACACTAGCTTTACATCTTCAAACTTTTTTGTCTTATTTTTCATTGAATGTGCATGCAATACACCAGAAAATTTTGATATATGTACAATAAAAAAAATTCTTGCATTATCGCAAGACTTGAATTCTAAATTGAAATTAAATTGGGAAAATATGAAAAACCTTTACAATGAAAGTTAAAGTTAGCTTATGTTTAAAATATTTATAGAATAAACAATTTTAGTTTCTATTTGTCTGTAACCAAAGCTAGTAGAGTTCAGTTACACAACCAACGGAAGATATACAATTCCATTTATACTATGAATTTTACAATGACTATTTAGCATATAAAAATTTTATGATTATGGGTATCTTGTGATTTATACAAAAATATCATGTTGTTATCAAAAAAAAAAAAATACAATTTAATTAAATTTTTCTACAAATATAAAGGTATACTTACAGAAAATGGATTGATTCTAATATAAGTAATATTTCTACAAGTTGATTATTCAAAAAATAATAATATATACAACTTTTAATAAAAATAAACCAATAAGCCATACAATTTTATATAAACTTTTTTTAGACATAGTAAACGGCAAACCAAAATAACTTTAAAAACTTAGCATTTGTTATAAAAAATATGTTATATGAAATATCATTTATCATATACTCGTTTTGATTTAGCCTAGACTTGTATAAATTTACCTAGACATATGTACCTAAAAGGCATCAATAATCGTAATGTTGATAGAAGCTGCCTTTCCCTAATTAATTAAATCAGCACATCAAAATACCTTGCCAATTAAACGCTGGAAATGTTTGAGGTGAATTAAATTCAATCCCACATCCGATTAGCAACAAGTATGAAAGACTCCGAATAAAAATGCCTGCAAAGGATAGATTAGCGGAGACACAGTCTTTGAGTTGTTATAAGAGCTATTTAAGAGAAAAAAATATATAAGAAATATATTAAGAGTTCAAAAGGTCAACACAGCGCATGGCTCAAGGATTAACAGCGGCGAAGAGCGCAGTTCAATTTTTAGAAAGGAGCTCTCAATATTTCAAGCACTACAGTTAGCCGAGTTTCACACCCAACCATAACCATAACCATAAACAGAAATCTCTTTCTCTTTCATTGCGCAGAATCCGAGAGAAATTGGGAAATCGCTGGTAAAAAAAATTGGTTAACAGCAAGAATTTTGCCGGATTTTATTTTGGACAGGAGGGGTATTTCATCTGAAATATCAGCTGAATTTTGAGTCGCAGCAAAACATATTTAACCCTTCGTTCTGTCCATATCCTCGAGGTATTCGAATAAATCTCAATTACCTGTGGGCACAAATCACTGGCAGTGCTAATGTATGTAAAACACAATAAAAATTCTTTACGATTTTCCAAAAGCTTAGCGTGAAGTATTTGTTTTCATTTTATCAAATGATTCGAAAAGATGGGCAAACAAAATATTTATTCTGCCTTTCTGCCTGCAAACTATACAACTCGATAAATCAATCAATAAATGAATAAAATGGCAAGCTATTTAGAAATGGTTTTTAACATTGAAGCATTCAAAAATATTTCAGAATTTTGTAGCCATGAAAAGCTGATGACCATTTGGTGTTTTAAAATGGTTTAAGATCTCTCATGTAGTTCAGAAACTGTTATTTGAAAATATGCATTAAAGCCAACATTTAATAATTTTAATTATCCAAAAGCCGAATCAAATTTTGTTGTATTGCTTAGGCATTGAGGATTCACAATTCACAGTTTCCGTGCCCTTGTTTTATTAATTGGCGAGAATCCACAAACAATAAATCAACCTGAGTAGCAGCTATCTTATAGCCGGAACATCAACTATATTGTTTCGGCTTTTTTGTTTGGTGTTCGGCGTGGGAGGGAGTTTTGTTTTTGTGTCGCATACATTTCGAGGGTTCCGGTTCCAACGTCTTCATTTTTCAGTCATCACGTTTCAGCTCGCTTCCTTTTCCTCTTTGCCATTTCACCAACCCTAGCCCACACCCTGTTTTACTCCGCCCATGGCACATTTTCGCCTTTTAATTTCGCACTTGGGTCATTTTGTTGTTTGGTGTGGATTATAAGACCACTTCATATTCATGCAACTAACAACCGACCGAGCCGGCACAAAAAAGGGCACCGGCCAGCCCAAACCGCCCAGAAAGCCAGACATTTTCTACTCGGAGGCGGCCAGAAGGGTAGCGTAGAATGGGGAGGTAGGCATAAAAACCAGCTGCCTTTTGTATTTAGCCACAAAAAAGGCTGGGAAAGCAAAAGAATGAGGGGTCGAAGGCGAAGAACAACGGCAGCAACAATAAACATTCCCAGCGACTGGCTGGCCAAGTGCAAGCTGACCGAAATGAAAGGCCAAAAGGTTTTTCGCCGGGCCAAGGGGCAAAAACAGTCAACGGGTAGCAAAACGAGACTAAAAAGACCAGGCCAAAAAGGACTTGGCCCAGGGAAACTCTATTTTCACACGGCAACAAAATGCTGAGATAATACTGAACCAGTCCATGATTTATAGACTTTACTGACACCTCGAGATCTTTACAATTTAATCTACAATAAAAAAATTGCTACATATATTTTCTTGTAATATTTAAACCTACGATTTATACAAGCTTTAATTTTCAAGTTCAGTTTTTTATCAGGCATCTTGGCATTTTTAATTAAATTACTGCAAGTTAATACTCATTTAATTTATAAAAATGATGTAATTTAGCTACTATTGAATCATAATCTTTTAAGTTAAAATTAAAACCGAAACTATGTTAATTTCTTTCCATGCACAACACTTCAATGTCTTCCATTCGTCGCTGGGACAATATGATGGAGTAATAAAAAAGGAAACAAACACACGAAAAACTCAGAAAGAGGAGCTCCACAAAAGTAACAACTTAATTTCAACTGCCTTTTTCCACAGCTTGCAGCTTGGTTACCCTTTTGAATTCATACTGGCCTCATTGGCAATCCATTGAAATATTGAAACGTAGTCCATCAATCAGTGAGGCAGAAATAGATGGAACTACCAGATGATTGGTGCTTTTCACAAAGTTCAAGACTTTTCGAAATGTCTTTTCTTAGAAATTATTTCTCTAAGCGTTTCGTTATAATAACGTCACATTTTCTATGCCAATTTAGTGGTTTTTGGCCAACTAATTGCAAGAAAGGGACATCAAATTAAGCCGAAAAGTTAACCATTGATGGAATTCTGGGAACCAAAGTCGGTTGACGTATTCAATAATGGAATAAAGAATATAAGTCTATATTGAATTTGACTATAAATATGTACATAGCAAAATCCCAATACTTAAAAAAATCAAATATAACAGAACACTCTACTTGAAATTAGCTAAAAGCACCGTGCTCATTTCCCTTAAGCCCTATTAAGAACTATCATCAGGTGTCTCTTTGTTAGTTACCCTTGACCCTAGCCTTCCCCCCTCCCTCCCCTCATTTTTCCAACGCCCACTTAAGCCGTATAATACCAATTTAGAAGACCCGCGAGGGGAAAAGGAACTCAAGCTGCCAAGGCAAGCGCCTTAAATAACGGGCAAAAAAGTTGGTTGCTCTCTGTTTCGCGTTCGTTTTGTGGGCACTTTTATTTATATGTTGATATAAATACACTGCGAGAAACTGATTGAACAAGAAGAGCAAATAGTTCAGTTTGATGAAAAACATTTGCATTTCTTCGCAGAATTATACCCTGCTTTATTCAAAACTTGACAAAATACAGCAAAATAAAATCGTAATTGCCTTAATTTACCATTAGTTTCAGTGCACATATAATAAATTCTTTTCTTTTTGGCATTGCTAAATGTCTAAAAAGAAAATGGGAAAAAACTGGGGTCATAGTTCACAGCTGTTCATTCGTAGTGCCTTTTTTCGGCCACTTGTTTTGTGACCCGTCCAGTTTTTCCGTTCCACTTCCGCTTCTGTTTCGTTTTCGCCGTTCCCTTTTTATATTTTTACCCATTTCTGTATTCTGTTGCGACTTCCTGCTTTTCTTTTCGGGGTTATTGTTGTTGATAATTTGTTGACCATCACATTTTCCGCACATTTTGCGTCCACATTTTATTGCGGACTGCGAACTTGGAACTTCTTTATTTGACTCTGACTGCCTCCGTCTTCTTCAGCACTTCCGTCTCTCTCTCTCTCTGTTAGGGTCGTGCCGTCCCTGTCGCACGCACTTCATGCATTATTTAACTATTTTCTGTCCTCCATTCTCTGCCGTATTTGGTCCTGTTTTGTTTTGTTTTAATTAAAAGTGCTGACCGGCAAGAGCTGTACCTAGTTTTTCCCGCGCGTTTTCCGTTCTGTGCGTACTTTTAGTGAGAACCCTACTACCCATTTTCCCGTTTTCCCATTTTCAGACACCGACCGCATTTCTTGCCCCCCACCGATTTCCCACTACTCGAGGCATGTCTGTGCATTAATGTGGCTTATAATCAAGATCTGCCAACAAAAAGCGTAGCAAAGTGGAGTCGAGTCAAGTGGAATGGAATAAAAAGTTGTTCGTCCTGCTTTTTGGCCACATCAAAGGCAAGGCCACTCCAGCTCCTATTTCAGCATCTCCCCAGCGTCGCCACCGTTCCCCCTCCGCACCTCCACACCTCCTCGCCGGACACCAAACCCATCCTTAATCATCGATTGTGGTCGCATTTTGCTGTTTGTGTTGTATGCCATTTCGGTCTGCTGAAAATTTCATCATCCGCTTAGCTCCGTTTGTGGTTTTAATATATCCTCGATATGAGCACTATTTAGAAGTAAGTGCATAAATATAATGGTAAGAGAGAGAAAAGAAGTATTTACTCTTGGTTCATAGCTAAGTGATGAAAAAGAGAAGCATTTCAAGCAACATATATACAGCTTAATAGTTGGTCTAAAAATGCATTATGTATATTATACAAATAACTAGTCAAAAAGCATTTGACCAGTCAGAAATTCAATAATTTCGAGCCATTGATTTACTTTAAAGCATCTACCCATCGAATACCTTGACCCGCTGACCCGATTCGCTGACTTTCGCCGATTCATTTCTATATAGTCCGATTTGGCGGATTTTCCTGCGGTGAGTGGCATAAAAAAGGAAGGAAAATGTAAAAGCGGGGGATGGAAACGAAAGGGGTGGACAAAAAATGGGTAAGGGATGGCTGAGAAAATTAACGACACGGCGCGGTTTTCATTTGTTTTCTAATTTAAATTTATGTTTATGAGTTATGGCCGAGCCAGGGAGCCCCGCCCCCTTCTTCCCACCCGCCCACTCATAATTATGAGCTTCTAGTCTAGGCTCTTTGAGGTTATGCTCGCTGGCAGGCTATTAATTTTTGAGCACTTCGTTTCGCGGTCTCGGATTAGTTTACAGTCCATTTCGAAGGCGTCGAGTTGCGGGGAAACTTTCGAGTAATTGGATGAACATTGGCCAACAGGCGAATGAGTAATGTGGCCGGCAATTGACAGATGGGTTAGTAGATTCAATGAATTAATCCCACTTCTAGAGTTAAAGTCCAATTTACTGGCCAGTTCTATAAAGATCTTTGTTCTTGTGTTGTTTTCTCCTATGAATTTCATATCGTATATTACAATTTTGCGGCTCTGCGGAATACCAAAAGTGTCCTCATTGACTTCCAAATGTCTGATGCTCATTTTTGTACCACCAAGCCATCCAATATTTCGATGCTGATGCGGCAGTCGCCTGATTTGGCCCAAAAGAGTCCTAAAAATCGCGTGGATTCAGCGGGTGTCCAGGGGGATAGTTGGCCACGAAACAGAGCTGAGGTTAGGGCCACGCCCCCATTTGCCGCCCCTCCTGTGAGAGGGAAAAATTTCATTTATTATTAAAATCACTTTCGTTGCAATGAGGATTCCAAATGTCCTATCGTTTCGTTTGTTTTTATTGGTGTGCGTGTGTCGCAGCCCCCTATCACTCAGTCCGTCTCCCTCTAGCATCCCCTCCGTCGTCTCTTTCCTGGCTGATGTTTGTCCAAAATCCTGACGAGAATCGTCTTGAACTAGTCCAGTTCCATATGTAATGTCCTTTGGTCCCCTGGCTTCCCTTTTCCATCCGCCTTTCTAGAAGCCCTGTTCTATAAACCTCTTCTCGAATTCGTGTTGTCAGCTTAGCTATTTTGTAGCTTACACTTATCTTATTGCTTGTGATCCTTATTAAAAACTAGGATGTCCGAAGAAGCAAGGTCAATAGTAAATAATATTGAGTAAAAGTATGAACAAATTCTCTAAATATATTACCTTTTAAAAATAAGCAGCACGCCTTTAGTACTGATTTAACTTAGAGTAGCTCTTTCCTTTAAATTTTATCAATTTATTTTATATAAACAGCTTATTCTTAATATTCTTTAGCTAAGTGCCAGCACTGTCATATCATTTTCAGCGGCCCCCTCAAGGATGCGCACTCCACTCGTCCTTAAAACCCAACCCGACCACCCACTTTGGAGTCCCTTGTTGTTGCCGGGTTAACAAGTGTCATATGTGGTTGCTGGATGTATCTCCATCTGTCTGACTGTGGCAATGGCACATCCACTGCTCCGCATTTGTCCGGGCAGGAGTACTCCACCTCGACATCCTTCGATGTTGCCGGAGCACCTGTCTCAGGTCGTGGCATATTCCTTGGATTTAACTCAAGTGTGCTTTGGAGATTTTGTAGCCGCTTTAAAACGTTATGCACCACAGGACAGCCCACTTTGGGCCCCAACCCTCGGAAAATCCCATTCCCATATCCTTTTTGGGTTGTTTGTTTTTGTGTTGTTTTGGGCTGCGCAAAATGTCAACAAAAGTGCAAATAAAATCTAATGGCGAAATCATTGCAAAAGTTACGAATACAGACGTGCTCCTGCCTCATGTGTCTGTGTGCGTGGGTATCTCTCTCTCTGTCTCTCTCTTTCCATCCCTCTCCCTCTCTTTCCCTATGTGTATGGCTAGGTGAGCTATGTTTGCACACGTGTGTGTGTTTGTTGGTAAGTCCTTAATGGGCTTGTCATTTGGTTTGTCGCACCCGCGTGAATTTGTTTTTATTCCAGCATTGCATTTTATGAGTCGGTCGGCATTTTTGGCAAACGCATTTCGCATTTCCCATTTCCCACAACCTTTCCCAAAAACCAAAAGAAAAAAAAGAAATGCCAGCCACGCATTCCAGCGATTTAATGACCCCAAAGTCGAGGCAACCATTTTGCCATCATCGCAAAAATCTCGTTAGGGATATTAGTCTCCAGTCAAAAGACGCAGAGCCTTGAAAGAGCAGAAACTTGGCCTTAACTTTTAAACGATTTCGGTTTGGCTTTGACTCGCTTCAAGCCAAATTATCCTTTCGCATTCGAGAGTTACATCGGAGTAGTTTCCATCAACTTTGCCACTATTTAGGTATTTAAAGCAGTTGTTCATACGTTTCAAAGGGCGTACAACTTTTAGAAGTTGGCATGTGTGTGGTCATAAAAAAACATTTATTTTTAGCTTAAAAAAATCATTTTTTATTGAAGTCCTGCCTTGGAAAAAAACAATTTAAACGTTCTTGAAGCTCTGCACAAAATAATGATGTTTCTTAGCCGATTTGATTTGGCCTAAGCCAATTCCTAATCTTCTTTCGCACTCGCACTTGATTCAATTTCAAAATATTTTCCTGGCGCCAATCGGAAAAAGGCAATGTGAAAGGGGAAAGGGGGAAAGTGGTACGGTGAATTGGGAATGGGCAGGGAAAACAGGATGATGGGAATTCGCAGGATGTTGGGCACTAAAGGTGCTCAAATATTTATGCCCCTTGTGGTGGATAACCGAAGAAAATACAATGAAACTAAATAAGAATATTGCGATATACAATAACAGACTCCCACAGCCCAATCCGCTGAATAAAACATAGACACTGAAAAGAAATGTTATTTAGTATAAAATATATATAATTTAAGTTTTTCTCTACATTACTCTTTAAAAGTGTATTTAAGCTTTTTCAACCATACAACTCTTACCAATTTTGATATTACCACATATCGTTGGTTTCATTAGCTGTTTGTATTTCAGTCATTTCTACTATTTTTTTTCAAATTAAAATGTATTTCTTGCAGTGTAAGAAGTGGTGCTGCTTCTGCATAATCATAGGTGGGTTGGGGCTTCGCAATGAATTTCTGAATTTAGGCGCTGCTCTTCTTTATGAAATGCCTCCCCTAACGATCCGTACCTTCGCATATGAGTAGTGCACAATTACACACATTTTTCCTCCTGCATTCGCATGTGTCTGTGTAGCTTTCCCTGCAACTGTGTGCGAAATGGGCGGGTCTGAAGTGGGCGGCATCAAATATTTATGGACGTGCCAGGGGAAGCCGCCAAGCAATCGCTTCATATTCAATATTCAGTTGTTACGCGCGGCAAGTGCAGCAAATTGCCAATTCGCCATTCCAATAAGCCAAAACCAAATGAGCAGCAGCCAAACAATGGCCAAGTCCCTATATATCCATCCGGATATCCCACTCGATATGTTTTGGGCCACGGGCCAAAAGCGTTTTGGAGACGAGCGCAGATTCGCGTTGAGATGGAATCGAATCGGTTGGCAAGGGTTGATGGGCTGGCGGATGTTGTTGCCTCCGAAGCAATTATACCGCCCAGCACAATAAAATCCACATATTGCGCTTGCCCACTCAAATATGTTTCCGTTTGGAGTCGTTGGACTTATGGATAGAGTGTGGGGCTAGGCTTAAGCTGGATTAAGGGAAAGATAGTATATTTCGTACATTTAGGGGCTTCAAAAATCGGACTTTATCTGCGGGCCAGTAAATGAGGAGTATATAATGCCTATTATACAATATATATTCTTTTTTTCATATCTATTTGTTTGCTACCTTGGCATATCAATATGTGTTCTGGCTTACTTCTACCCAAGTACTTTTTTGCGAACCATGTTAATTTGATTTAGCCCACTTGTTTATGAGGTAACGCGGATTAACCTGCCATGTCAGCGAAAATAATGACGTCGGCTTTATCCTATTTACCCCCCAACCCTAATGACCCGAAAGTGCATGAGTATCTGTATCTGCATATGTAAATGCAATTAAATTCGCAACGGTCATTTGGCCAGCCAGCCAATCTAATGGGGGCGTGTCATTTATGTATTCATAAAGCAGCCACCGTCGCTGCATCTGAATGATGTTTACCTCATAAATAAATAATTGTTAAGCACAAATGTGTGTAGCTTCACTGGCAGCAGCAGACAAATTACCAACGGTTCAAAATGTTGCCAAAAGTTCTTCGTTTCGAAAAAAATACAAAAAAAAACGAAATAAAAAAGTACAAAAATTAAAACAAAAACGCGGTCTACGAATGTAAAATTCTACCTACACACCGCCAAATCTTTATGTATGTATTACAGGTGTTGCAACAGCCACAGGCAAGTTTCACTAAGGCAGCCACAGTGAAAACTACTTCAGCCGAACAGAGCTGGTGTTAAAATGTCTTAGAAAGTTTAAGACCAGTTTTTCCCCAATTTATTATAGCCTCTTGCTTTGATATTTAGCTCCCAAGTGGAGCATCTTCAGTGCTCTTGATTGCATGCCACCGAACACAAAGGATATCGTAATTGAGCAGCCATGAAGACAGACCAAATCGAACTGAATCCAAAACCGCCTGTCACGGCTCATCAAGCTCTTAAAGGCGCAAAGAACGAAAAGGAATGGGCTCCACCCAAATGGACGCCCAAGTGGCAATGTGAATGCGAGTGAGTCTTGCAGATGTGGCGAAAGTATCTCAAATGCAAAGGATCCTAGAGAGTATCCAACAAGGATATCCAACAAGCAGCCAAAGTCCCGGCCAGTAGACATGCGAAATGTCAGTAGTATATCATTTTTTAGTGAAGTGCAACCGCAGCAGCCGCAAAGGGGCGGCCGAAGAGAGGGGGGGCGTGGCCTAGACCCAGACCCCCAGACAAACACACAGACAGTACACACACACACACAAGCACATGTTTTCGGTGGCAGACACAGACACAAACACAGATACCTATACAAATACAGAAGCTGGTCCAAAAACGCCCGCACTTGAATTAAACATCTTTCACATTTCGCAATTGTACGTTGAGTCCTGCTTTCATATGCACCCACACACTCGCACACACACACGTCCTGCATGTGTGTGCGAGTGTAGATATGTGTGTGTTAAACCAATTTGTCTGACTGCCTGCAGATGTGTTGGTGAGCCGGCTGTAGTTCTTGTTTTTGGCTCTCCCATCGAGGGGAGATCAAGCAGTTACAAAATATTATTAATTAAATATTATTAATTATTAAGATTAACTAACTGAAATCAAAACATAAAGCAATACATGCAAAAATTGTAATGTTTTATTAAATGATGTTTTAAAACATAAGAATGAAAAACAACTCTAGCGTTTAGTATATCCTAAAAAAACAGCTATTGAATGAATTAGATATAAACAGATATATATTAAAAACCAAAAACCAAAAGACAAATGTTATTTTATTTCTTTATTATTACATCTAGGAGAAATATTCTTTGAATATCCTGTAACTTTTCGATCTCCTCCCTGCGTTTTCAGCCAAAAACTAAAGCAGTTTCGTGGGCGGGTTGGGGAATTTAATGCGAGCAGCTGCTGCCTTTTTCTTTCGCTTTTCCTGCTAAAAGTCTTGCTGCTCTTTTTGGCCATATTTTTGATATTAACGCTGGCTGCGACGTCGACGCGGACGTCGACTGCAACTGCGACTGCGACGCCTTCTTGGTCGTCGTCCCCTTCATAAGAAATTCATAAGTATTTCCGCTTGCCTGATTTTTGATTCGGTAATTAAAATGCAACTGAGATTGCGCGCTGCTCCACGTGTGTTAGCCGCTTTTTGGGTGAAAATCCTGCAAACACACACGCTCGCACATATTTGTATTTGTGCAGCCAACAAACATTTTTCTCATATGGCGGCAGACGTGGAAAACTTGACGATGTTTTTGCCTAGTTGAGGTGCATAAATCTGAAGATTGCTTCCATTTTTTCGTTCGCTTATTCTTGTGGTGCCACTACATCACTATATTAGTTTCGTGCTGCTGAAACAAACAACTCAAATTTAAGCTTACATATGACAGCTTTGTTACAGCGTTGTAATTTTTAAAACTGTAGATTATTATATAATGAATAAATGCAAGTTTATGCTAGTATAAATATTGCCACCGAAATATTTGGAATATTATATTAAGCTATATATATTTTCTTGCGTTTTGAGTGCTAGATCCATTTAGGACATATTTTTTGAACAAAACATAGCAATTTTTACATAATTTTAATTATGATATCTTTGCGTGTCACGAGGCGCCGAACATCACTAGCACACATCAGATTGTTGTTGTGAGTGTTTTTGCCAACTCACATATTAATATATATACACATATACATACATATATGGGGGATATAGGTGGGGAAAGGTGCGCGTGGGGCTGCGGAAACTGTTATTCCAGGTGCTCCCTGGGCCCGACAGCTGATTGCTTTGGCATTGCAAGTAGTCGAGCTTTGATTACTCGAACGGTTTCTAAGCACCAAAAGGGGACCCCAACCACACACCACCCAAGCCGCCCATCATCTCGTCCTGAACAGCCCATCCTTTTACAAGCAGTCTGTCCCCTCATCATTCCGTTTGGTTCCATTCTGGGGCAATGCAACAGTGGCAAAACGCATTATCTGCTTCAGCTGTCAAGTGGAAAGTGGCAAGTGGCGGGGTGGAGATTCGGTTGTGAATCGGGGGAAAAATCGGTCTGGAAAATCGGGGAAAATGCGGGAAATGCGGCAAGTGGAGAGCGCAAAGCGAAGCTAAAGAAATATATTTTGCAATTTCATTTACAAAAGTTTATCTTGGAGTGCGCGTTTTGCGCCAGGAAACGGACTGCGACTGCGACCAGGTGGAACCAGGTGGAGGAGGCCCAGTATCAGTTGGAGGACCACGGCC